>NC_091627.1:11367418-11668224 GCF_027580195.1 Bos mutus
GATACATGCTGATGTGTATGGGCCGGTATGTCACTGTGGTCTAACCAGTTAATCCCTGTCTTTCCAGAAAATAGGTGAAGTTTTCTAGAGTTGAGAAAATAGAGGCTCTGAAAAGTCTCTGGACTTAGGATGAGCTTCACAGATGAGTATTAAAGGCAGGCCTTGAAGAAAGTCACCAGACAGGAAGAGGGGGACAGACCAGGTAGAGTGGTCAACAACATGTTTGAAGGTCCAGCTGTGAGTCAGAAGCGTAAAAATACCCAGACATAACAAGGGGCTGCCATGGCAGGAATGGGGGCAGGTGGGAGTTTTAGTGAGAGTTGAAGCTGGAGAAGCCCTTGGGAACCTTGAATGCCACATTGAAGAGTTAGAGGAAGGAAAGCCACCTGCTGCATCTCAGGAAAGAATTAAACCTCAGTGACCACATGTGCTGTTGAGTGACCTGCCTGTCTGTCACTCTAGTCCAACCAGTTCATACTTGTTTTTCCAGAAAATAAATTTCCTAGAGCTGAGAAAACAGAAGCTCTGAGAGGTCAAGGTATGTGCCCAAAGTCACACACTAAATGTCAGGGTCCTGACTTGAACCTAAGATCTGCCCAACTGTCCTGTAATCCTGCAGTCCATACAGTCAGAGGAGTGGCAGTGTTTGGTTTGAGGGTTTTATGAAGACAGATGGGAGAGATGAAAGGTCTTCAGTTTGGAAAGATGAAGGCTAAGGAGTCTGGGCTTGGCCTGGTGCCTCAGTTGATAAAAGAATCCGCTTGCCAACACAAGAGACACAAATTTGACCCAGGATTTGCGAAGATCCTGCATGCCACAGAGCAACTAAGCCTGTGCACCACGACTGCTGCAACCCGAGCAGCCTAGAGCCCATGCTCCTCAACAAGAGAAACCACGCGCCACAAATGTAGAGTAGCCCCTGCTTGCCACAACTGGAGAGAGACCGCGCAGCAAAAAAGATCCAGCACAGCCAAAAACACATACAGAAATAAAAGTAAAAGGCTGAGGAGTCTGGTCAAAGTCTACTAAATCCCATGTGTGAAATGAGGGGAAGTCCAGCTGCCTTCCCACACCTCAGCCTCCTCTAGCACAAGCAACCAGAGAGCTCTTGAGGTTTGAAAGAGATGGTTTTAGAATAAAGGAAGCAGCAGAACTAATTAGTAGATTCTTCCTTGCCCCACAGGAGGGAACAGATAATTCAGAGGTGCAAGAAAGAGAACGTATTTGCTGAAAGCCTAGTGAGTGCCAGGCACTAGGGTTGGTGTTTTACATACACTGTCTCCTGTAATCTTCAAGAATTTTGCAAGGTTTAGATCTCAACACCATTTCACTCATAAGCAAATTGAGGCTTGAGGAAGTTCAGCCATTTACACCAAATGACACGTGAATAAGTGACAAAATTGGCTTTTGAATCCAGGTCTATCTGATACCAAAGTTACAACAAGCTTCCTCCCTGCTCGGCCGTAGCAGCTCAAATACTGCTGAATGTGAATGTCTGGAGTTTGTAACAAAGCTCAGGAATGGCCTTTGGTTGAACTTTTTGCTCTTAACAAAACTATTAAATTCATAAAGGATTAATTTCTATAAGAGATGAATGAACAGACCCAAATTGATCTGAAAAGCATTGTTGTCCCAAATATATGTTGTGGTTTCTCAGAACATGGATAACCCATATATGGCTCCATGGAGAGGCCAAAAAAAAAAAAAATAGGAGTTCTGCCAAAAGTCCGGGAAATACTGCACTTTTTCTACCTTCCTCTTATTGGTTCCCAACCTTTAATGGCTTATTAAAGGCTCTGAGAAGTCCTACCTGAAGAAAGCTTTAATTTTGTTTCCCAGGGTCTACCAAAAGTATTCGACCATGGAGCATTCTTTGCTCCTGGTAAAATTCTGTTGGGACAGTGTTCCATGGAATAAATTGAGGACACTGCTCTAAATTTATAAATTGCTACTTAACTAATGCTGAACTTTTTTTTTTTTTTTGAGTGCCAAGCAATAACCTGGAAGTAAAGAATAATAAAGTAACATATATAGAGCAAAGCTAAGTGCTGTATAGAGAAGTATTTTATGTGCATTTGATTACTGATTCCTCAGGGCCGTCTTATGGAGTTGATGATCCCATTTTACAGATAAGAAAACCAAGACCCAAAAAGGTAAGTAGTTTGCTTAAGGTTATACAACTTGTAGGTAACCTCAGGAATGAATAAAAACCAGCACTGATTGAATGCCCACTATTAGGATCTGCAGAAATCCTTCCTTATTCATTTTTATGCAAATCCTCTGAGGTAACATCATCTCTGTTTAACTGAGGAGGAAACAGGGTATGCTGGCAGCTCTGGGTTTTCAGAGTCTGGAGCCAGAAACCCCCAGAAATGGTGAACAGGGGAGGGTGTTAGGATGAAGTCGAAAGTGACTCCATGGAGCCCTGCCCAGGGGTCATTTCGTCAGGCAGTTTGTGTGACAATATACACATCAACCAGGGGTCTCACCACCTGAGTCCTAATTTCACTCCTTCCTTTACCTTGTGTGGCCTTGGCCCAGATAGATACCCCTCTGGTCCTCACTGCCCCTGGGAGATAAATGGAGATGACCGTGTCTGTGTCTTGGGGGTTTAAGGAGGATTCACTGTAGCTGGTTCCAAGGAGAGGCTCTGTTAAATCAATCCCTAAAAGGAAGGGGAGGGAGCTGCAGCCCCTCATACTCCCAATAGCAGAAACCCAGGAAATCTAGAAGCTGCTTCCTCTCACTTGGCCTGGCTGCCCACCAGGTTTTTAGGCCCATAGTGGTAATCAGCTTCTCTGAGATCCTATGGCAAAAGTGCCCAACTGTCAGACCCAGGGCTCTTGGAGTCTTGTTCCCTTGGCAACAAGTCTCACCATGGAGACCACAGCCCCATCCTTGCCCTCCCTGCAAACTCCCTTTCCACAGACCTTCCCTGTTCAACACCTAGTCCTGGGAGCAGTGTAGGTACCAAGGAAAGCTTCAAGGAGGCCCTTCCTCAGGCTGAGGAGTTTGAGGCACAGCCAGCAAGAGAGGCAAAAGGAACTCCCGTTTTTTGTGTCTACTGTTTGACTGGCAAGGTTCTGAGGAGCTTACCTATGTGGTTTCATTAGGTTAAAAGCCAGGCACTCACCCTATTTTACATCAGTGGAACCTGAGGCTCAAAGAGACAAGACAGACCAAAGTCTTACAGCTGATGGTCAGTCTTGGAGCAGGACTTGAATACAGGGTTTTGACCCAGGAACGCCTCCTTTTTCTGAATCCCTCCACCCCACCACACACACACACATTGTCAAGACACAGCCACCAGCTTCAGTCTGGGGAGGGTTAGAAAGTTGGGTGAATCCCTTCAGCTCTAGGCCTCTGCTGGTAGCATGAGCAGCAGCTAGCAGCCCTTCTTGAGTTCTGGGCTGGGCGTCAGTGGCAGCAGCAGTGGAGGAACTGCACTATTTTAAGCCAGGGCCAGTAGGCCCCATGTGGGCACAGGGAGGGTGGCCTCAGGCCCTTGGCCAGCTTCCCGGAAGTCGCCATGGCCTCCCTCCCCCCCTGAGCAGCTTTCTGAGGCAGTCACTTCCCTACAAACAGGAAGGAGGCTCTCAGGCCGAGAGACCTCCAGCCCCAGCTTCCTCCTCCTGCCCCTCACCCCCCAGTCTTCACTAATACATGGGGGAGCCCACCAGTTCCAGGCCCTGACCAGTGTCCATCATCTGGGCTGTCTCCTGGAAGGTGGGTGGGAGGGGGTCTGGATTTCTGCTGCTCAGGCCACCCCAGTTCACCCATTGCAAGTCTAGGCCTCCACTTGCCCAAGATCTTCGTCCCCTCGCCCGCAGCCTGATTTCTCCTACACATTCCTATAGAGGCTGGCCACTGTGAGCCAGAAGAGCAGAGTATCTCCAGATTTGGTCCCACTCAAGGATCTTAGAAGCTGGGACATTCCCAGAGAAAGATGGAGGCAAACACAGATAGACTGTGACAGAGGCAAAAGCAGAGAGAAATAAAGACACAGCTGCACAGGGCTGGGGCCAAGAGGGCAGTGGGGTGTCTCTGAGTGGTTGCTCCTGACCACCCCCAAGTACAGGCCCTGTCTCAGGGCTGTGTGGGGCCCACTGGCTGCATGGCTAAAGAGGAATGTGGGGAGCAAGGCTGGGTCACCCCTTGAGGGCCAAGCGTGTGCAGTGTGAGATAAACTACCCCAGGAAGGGGGCCCCAGCTGCGGCTGCACGCTCCAGGAGCATGGCGGAGAGGCCCGGGCCCAAGGTTGGAGCCCCAGCACTGCCCAGACGCCCAGTTCCTGCATCTCCTCCTGGGAGTTTCCACCAGGCCTCACAGTCTAGAAGGTCTCAGGACCCACAGCCCAGTCCTGAGGGCATGCAGATTCTCATTCATAGACCAAGGTGGGCCCTGGCAACCCTGCCAGCCACAGAGTCACTTCTCCAGCTCTGGCTGTAGTCCTGGCTCAGGTGAGGGGGTTGGGGGGTGGGGGACCGGGTTGGGGTGGGTGGGTGGTCTCTAAGCTCTCCATGCAGAGCAGGGCTCCAGCAGAGGGGTGCTGTGGTGGAACAGCGATGAGCAGGACTGTGACTTGTCCCCCGTGTGGCTTTGCACACTCACGTGCACGTGTGTGAGTCTGTGTCCATGTGCTTCCTTGCTTATGGGGGTGTGCGAGGATGTACATTTCCACGTGTTGCCAGGAGCCCCACTCTGCCTCCACAAGTCCTTGCTCTCAGAGTAGAGAAGTAGCCCCCAGAGACACCTGGTCTCTCCCACCCTGACCAGGTGGTCCAGCCCCAAGAGCCATGAGGCAGAGGGGGAAGAGCAAGCAGGTCTACTGCCGTCCCCCCAGTCCTCCTCCCCACACTGCAGCTGAGGCTCCCGCTGGCCACGGCCTTGACCCCGCACTATGGACTGCTCTGACATTGGCATCGGATCTGAACATCTGGCAGCAGGCTGATAAGGGGTGCAGCGGAAACAGCCTCTGCTGCTGCCAGCAGCCCCACCCCCTCCACTGCCCTGCGAGGGGTCTTCACATCCACAGTTTCTCCTTCCAGCTCAGGGCCCCTGCTCCTCTCTCTTTTCTCACTCTCTGCTTCAGCCAGTCTCTCTCTCCCCTCTCTTTCTCTTTCCCTCTCCCTCTCCCATTTCTGCACTCATTCCTTCTCAACACCCCCCACCCTGCTTTCCCCTCTTCTCTCTGTCTCTGTCTGTCTCTCCCTCCCTCTGTCTGGCCATCTCTGTGTCTGTTACACTGTCAGGAGGTCTCCCTTTTCTCTCTCATTTTCTGTCTCTCTGTGGTTTCTTTCTGTCTTTCTACACTGTACCCCAAACCCAGCCTGATGATTCTTTCTCTTTTCCATTTCAGTTTCTGGGTCTCTAGTTTGTTTGTTCCTTGTCCACCTCCAGGAAATACGCCTGGCACTTTGGGAAAGTCCCCACTTAGAAGAGAGACCCTGGGCTTTGTTTACTTGGGGACGGAGGGAGGGAGCCTGGTTCAGGACTACACTCCTCCTTCCCCTCTGGGTGGGTCTCATGGCCTGAGACCACTAGGCAGGAACTGGAAGGAAAGGACAAATAGGCCACCCAGGGGCTCCTACGGAGTGAAGAGGACTCTGCCTGCAAGCCTAGGTTCCCAGCTCCTCCTGCCTAGATTTGAATCCTAATTCCATCACATCCTGTTCTGTGACTTTGGGAAGACACCTCATCTCTCTGAGCCTGAGTTTCCTTATCTCTCAAGTGTTACTCATGGGAGGTGAAGGGGAAAATTAACTACCTCCAGGATGGTAGAGAGGGTCTGAGACTGACCACAGGTGTGGAATGGTTAGTAGGGAACCAAGGAGGCCCTTTTGTGTTAGGGCCTTGCCACTGCCAGCAAGCCCTCATCCAGTAAGGCTGAGGGCAGAGGGGGTGGCATAGAGGAAGAGGATGTCTAAATATCCAGCATGCCTGGGGTGAGGAACACCCAGCCCGAGTGGTGGAAAGTGACAGCTGACTGCATACAGAGAAGGAGGGCAGGTAGGGAAACAGGCAGCAGGACTGTACACTCACAGCCAGCCTGCGGGTATAGCGGCAAGCAGTCATTCAACAAACACTGCTGCTGGCTCTGTGCTGGCTGCTGTGGACTCAGAAATAAATCAGCCCTGAGCCTTTCCTTGAGGGTTCCCCAAGTGGGGGTGAATCATTCTATCACAGAAGGGCAAACAGTGTTCAGGATGATGTTGCAATCTCAACGCAGAAAGGGCCCCTGAGGACAGACCTGCCAGTCCTTCGGTCCATTTGGTTGCGTTTTGCTAATATTTACTGAGCATATATGACATATCAGGCAGCCGCTGAGTATGTTATGTGTGTTGTTTCATGTTGTCCTCATTTTATGGGAGAGGATATGAGACCCAGAGAGAGGTCCCAGCTGTGAGAGGTCCCAGGTCACACAGCAAGAACACAGAAGAGTTGGGATTTAATTGAGTCTCTGCCACTAGCACCTTGGCAGTTCTTCTCTAGACTCAAGGCCTTGTGAGGAGACTGGCAAAGCCAGGCTGGTTCTTTCCATGGTGCTGTGATGTTGAAAGACACTGTTTGTCCTGTTTAAGAAGGTGGAGAAAGCACATTTGCCCCTCTTTTCATACTTTGTCAAGTAGTAGATACTTTGTCAAGTAGTTTTAGAATGACTCCATGATTTGTAAAAACTAAAAAATATTTTAACTTCATCCCCAAATCTTCACAAAGTATCCCATCAAAAGAAGCGCAAAAGACTTTGCACTTGTTTTTTCATTGTTGTCACATGTAAGCAATATGTTGGTGATAATAGGATATTTGCTGGAATATTTATTTTTTAAATTCAGAGGATGAGTGGTATCAATCTAGAAACAAAATCATATTAAAATGGAGATACTAGTTGAATTCAGTCATATACAAGAGAAGTGTATCCTGTAAGAACTTCTGTGGGTAAAAAAAGACATAATTATGAGGTCATGCACATTGGGGAATAAGTTGCAAATTATATCACAGTACAGTTAGAGTATATTGGATCAACAGAATCAGTTATGATTGTCGGTAAACGTTTTGTCCTGTGTATATTTTCACAATAAAATGTCTTATTGCATTAATCATTTCATAATATGATTAATGCAATATGTAAATCAGATCATCGTGCTGTATGCCTTAAACTTATACAATGGTGTGTGTTAATTATTTCTCAATAAAACTGGGGGACAATGTTTTACATGGCATATTGAGGAAGACACACTAGGTTTTAAATATAGTTGGCTTTAAGGACTTCCCTTGTAGCTCAGTTGGTAAAGAATCTGTCTGCAGTGCAGGAGACCTGGGTTCAATTCCTGGGTCGGGAAGATCCCCTGGAGAAAGAAATGGCAACCCACTCCAGTATTCTTGCCTGGAGAATCCCATGGACAGAGGAGTCTGGCAGACTACAGTCCATGGGGTCACAAGAGTTGGACACAACTTAGCGACTAAACCATCACCAGTGGTCCAGTGGTTAAGACACGGTACTTCTCCTGCAGGTGGCAGTGGTTCAATCCCTGGTCAGTGAACTAAGATACCATGTGACTTGGGGTGTGTCAAAAAAAAACCCAGAAAAAAAATACAAAAAAAAAAAAAAAAAAATATATATATATATATAGTTGGCTTTAGTCATACAGAAAAACCCTTATCATTTCCAAGCCAGATGAGTGAAGTGTTCTACGTGATTTGTCTGTTTCCGCAAATGAAAAGGGTTGTGTGTGGATTCCCCAGTTATTGCTCCATGGTCCCCTGTGCCCCCTCCCCACCCCCTAAGACAAAAGGCTGGGAGGTAAATTCTCTGAGGACAGAGACTTCTTTCTTTCCCTTTCCTCCAGTGCCTAGACCAGTGCTTGGCACGTCGTGTGCCCTCAGTGAATGTGAGACGAATGAAGGAATACACAAAAGAGTGAGGCATGCATGGGAGGGGCACAGAGCAGACCAACTGGGACCTCTGGGACCTGTCTGGGTCTGGAGATTGGACGACACCCTCAGCTGCATGGGGAGGCCTGACCTTCTTAAAAAAAATCCCTTCCCTCTGCTCTGCCCTATTTATCCTGGTCTAGTTACCCGCTTGTCCTATCCCTGGAGCCACTGTAACCAACCACCTGGCCCTACAGGCAGTCTCAGCCCAACCTCAACTTCCCCAGCTGTTGACCGGGACTATCAGCAGCCCTCTGTGGATGGTGACATCCAGAGAAGCCAACGTTGACTAAATTGTACACACGAGAGGTGTTCAGTCAGCTCACCTGCTTGCCTTTCATCCCCTCTTTCTTCATCTTCTGAAAGAGTAAAAAGACCAGGCCAAAGCAGCAGGGCCACCTGGTCGAGTCATCTGTGACCCTGCCTCCACGCCAGCCCAACCTGACTCCCCTCACATGTCTGGGCCAGGCCGGACCCCGCTGGGCCAGGCCCCAGGGAGGTAGCCATTCAAGGGGAGAGAGGCCGGGCTGCAGGCTGGGTGGGGGAGCTGCCCATAAATCAGGCCCCACTCCCACCCAGTCGCTAACAAGCGGGGCTGCCTACCCGCCTACGTGGGGTCCCTGCCTCTGCACTGCCACAGCGGCCTGGAACAGCCAGCTGGCCAAGGCCTCCAGAGTGCCTTGGCCTCCGCCCCCATCCGCGGCCCCGAGATAGATAGGAGTATTTTTTTTTTCTTTTAGGAGAAAAAAAAATAGACCTAAATGAAGAGAAACACCAACAAAGAAGGAGAGAGGCCTGCAGAGTCACGTGGGGGCAGAGACCAATTGGGCCTCCGGTGGCCCCCCCACCCAGGGCGGGGAGGAGGAGGAGGACGGACGGACAGGGCCAGCCTACTGTCCGCCCGCCGCCCGCCGTGGCGTAAAGAAGTTTCCGTGTGCCCACGGTCACCACCGCCCCACCTGGGCCACTGGAGCTTCCCCTCGGACCCCCGGTGCCCACTGGCCACCCTCATCCAGCGTGCGAGCTCGCCTTCTGCTCCGTAAGTGAGGGCCTGGGCCCAGGCCTCTAATGGCCAGCCTCCCTCCTCAGTGCCTCCCTGCGGCCTGGGCCGGCCACTGCCTGCTCTGCTGAGTGACTGGTGCCCGCTCCTCTGGGCAGGAAAGGGGCCGGGGATCTCCCCAGACCTGCCCTCCTACCACACTACCCCTTCTTTTCCCTGGCTGGCTGTTGGGAGGAGCTGGGCCTACGGGGATCTGTGGGGTGTCCTGCTGTCCCCGGGTGGCCGGGTGTCCCCAGGACTGCGTTGGCCCAAGCCTCATAGCCTGGATGTACGTCCATGGTCCCTGGGTCTGTCTTTGGGTTTCTGCGTCTCCCTGCCTGTGACTCTGTGCTGTCTCTGCGGATGTCTCTGAGTCTCTGTGTGGATTCAGTCGTCTGTCTCTAGCATCCATCTGTCAGTCCCGGTTCTGGGTTCTGCGGCTGGGCCAGGTCTGAATTTGCTTCCCTGGGTAGGTGGGTGAGGGCAGTGATTCCCCAGCTAGAACCTGGGGCTGTGAGGAGTGGGTGCAATGAAGCCTGGAGGGTCAACACAAGGGCTCCCAGCCAGTGACCGTGGAACCTCTGGGAGAGGGGATCTAAGGGGAAGGGGAAGGAGAGAACTGGCTCAGAGCCCAGGCCCCACCCCACCTGGGTCCCCAGCTCAGGCCTGTGCTTACACTGCCTGAGTCCTGCTCAACAAGGTCTAGGAGACCCCCGTGGGCTCCATCCCAGAGGAGCTGACGGGATTCCCCAGCCCAGCCCAGCCCTCCCCCTCAACCCCCTTCCCTCTCTGCTGCTCCTGGTTGCCACTTTCTGAGGGCCCCTCCCTGACCGTTGAGTGGCAGCGGCCCCCACGCCCCAGCTCCTGCAGACACTCTGGTTTCTCAGGGGTTTAGGGTAGCGGGTGGAGAGGTCTGCAATAATGCTCTTTCCTCCCTCCTCACCAAGACCGGTCCATGGACTCCCACGGAAACCACAGACTCTCTTCTGTAGGGCCTACCTTTTCCATTTTATATATGGAGAAATTGAGGCTCAGAGAAGCCAAGTGACCTGTCCGAGCTTGCCTCACAAGTCGGCCGCAGCATCTGTCCTTCATCAGCTGGGTGAGCGAGAAGGGAGGTGGTCTGCGTGGGGTCTTGAGGCCTTGGCTCACAGGACCAAGGCGCCAGCTCCAGCTAAAGCCAGAGGCCTCGGGGCACAGGCCCAGACGAAGCTGACCGCAGCCAAGGGTCTGAGCCTTCACATTTGAGCCTTTGGGGCGGCTGTGAAGCTGCAAATGCCTAATTGTGGTATTTGCCCGCTTGAAGATCATGCCTTTTTGGCTTCGTTGTTTGCAACACTTTCTTGGACCCTAGGTGCCCCGAGGGGGCAGGGGCAGGATGCAAGCGGGCATCTTCCTCTTTCAGGTCTCAATTTTTTACATTTGAAAAATGAGAGTGACTGAATAGATTCCCCGCCCCCCACCCCCTCCAGCTCAGAGCAATGGCTCAGCCCTTCGGCTCGAGGTCCCTAGGACACTTTTGTTCCTAGGGCTGCCGGGCACTCTCTTGCCCTGCTCCCAGCCCAAGTAAGAGTGCAGAACTGGACTGGAGAGAGATTTCTCCTGCCCCTGGGTTCTATTCTCCCAGCTCCCACGCCCTCGGTGGTTTTGAGTCCTCACCAGACCTCGGAAAACTCTCAGGGTGGAATTACTACGACTCCCATTTCCAGCCAAGCAAACCGAAGCTCAAGGAGAAGAATTTGCCCCAGATCTCCCATCTGGATGCTTTCAGCGATTCCGCAGTGCCAGGCGTGTGTTTTGCCAACACTGCTTCCGTTCATCCGCACAGCCACCCTTAAAGTCCAGGCATCACTCCCACTTTACGGATGAGGAAACTAGGGCTGGGAGATTTGCTTAAATCTCCATTGAGAAAACGTGCCTGGGTGGGGGTGGGGTGGGGACTCAGTTTCTAGCCTTGAGCCGGTATCTTGGCCATGGTCCCCTACGTTTGCCCTACCTGTTTCCATGCTGCAAAACGGCCAGCGCCCCCAGCGTGGCCCTCACCAAGACTAAGCAGGATTTGCAAACAGGGACTCGCCTCCTTTCACCACAGGAGGGTGGCCCAAGGCTCCCAGGCGCCCAGCACCTGCTCAGATTCCCGGGCGCCCGGGCTCCGGGGGCCGGGATGGGGATGGGAGTCCGAGAGGGTGAGAGGAAAGACACGAACCCGTCTCGGTGGCGTTGGAGGGCGCGGGCCGGGCCTCCGCCCCCGAATACCGCAAGAGCCCATATAGAGGGGCCGGCCCTTGGTCTCGGCGCGGCGGGTTCGCGCAGCGCGCACTGGCAGTGGAGGGGCCCGGGTCCCAGGTGCGCCTCGGAGCGGCCCTGGAGGCGGCGGGGGCGGGGAGGCGGGGTGGGGAAGCGCCGAGGCCCCGCGCCGCCAGCCCCGAGCCCCCGCCTCCCCGCCCCCGGCCCGAGCGGCCGTCATCGCGGGCGGGCGGCGCTGCGCCCGGGTGCGGCTCATCGCCGGCGGCGGCGGCGCGGCCAGGAGGTGCGGGGCTCGCGGTGGCCGGACGCGGGGCGCTGCTGCTCGCAGGAGCCGCCAGGTGGGCGCCGGGCGGGCTGTAGCCGCCGTCGCGCCCCTTTGCGCTGGCGGGATCCATCGAGGCTCCGCGCGCTTCCCTCCTGGGGACTTCGACTCTCCGCCCGAGGTCGCTCCCCCGCCTCGGGCTCGGCCTCTTTCTCGGGGCCCGCGGGGTCTCCGTCCGAGGTCTCTGCGCCTCGCGCCCGGCTTGCAGCTCCACGCCCGGCGCCCGCTGTCCCCGCTGCGCCCACCTCTCCGGTCTCCGCCCGACGTCCCCGTCTCGGTGGCACGGCCTCGGTCTCGGTGTCGGTGGCTGCCGCCCACGGGCTTTGTCTCTCCTGGCCTGGGGGCCTGGCAGCTCCGCGATTTCGGGCTCTCTTCCCGGGTGCCGTCGTTGTCCGCCTCTCAGCTCGAGCGCCTGTCCGGGTCCGACTCTGCCGGGCCGCGCCTCTGAGCTCCGGGCCGGGGTCCGACCGCTAACCCCGTCCCCGAACCCCTGGCCGGGCTCCTCCGTCTCTCCAGGTTTTCTCTCAGTGTCTCTGTCTCTCTGCCTGGGTATCTCCCAGGTTTCTCTTGTCTCTCCGGTGTCTTGGTCTGTCTCTCATCTACAACTGTGTCTCTGGCTTTGCAGCTGTCTCTCCGAGGTTTTCTCTCTGGGCCTCTGTTCCCCAGTGTCTCCGATCTCTCTTTTTCTGCCCTCTGTGTGTGTCTCTTTCGTTCTCTCATCTCTCTATCTCCACTGCTCTCTGTCTCTACCTCTGTCTCGCTGTCTCTTCACCTTTCTTGTCTCCCTCAGGTTTTCTGACTCTGCATCAATGCCTCTCTGTCACTCTCGGATTTTCGTTGTCTCCGTCGTCCCGGGGGTACTCTCTCAGTTAAGTAGCCACGGTCGGTGTCTCTCGCTCTCTTTTCTGCCCATCTCTGGGTCTCCCAGACTCTGCCTCTGTCTCCCTCGTCCCCATCCGATCCCCAGAACGCTTGGGCCCCATTCCACCCGGGGTTCAATGGCATCTCCCCGGCTGGCGAGCTCATCGCGTTTTCTCAGAATCGGGGTTTTGTTCTTAAATGAACGAATCCGGATCAAAGCGCATTTAATCTGACAGTCCCAGATCGGCCGCGGTGGGGGGCCACTCAGGAGGAGCCCCTGGGAGGGTGGGGAGAGGGCGCGGCAGGAGCGCGGACACAGGGCCAGCAAGGGCCCCGCACGCACGGGAGCTGCTCCGGACACATGTGCTGCTGTCGGCTGCTCATGGCGCTCTCACTGGGGGCCTGCAACAGGCGTCCTTGACCACCGGCGCTGCAGTGGGGCCCAGGGGCCGGCCCGTAAGCAGGGCACCGAGGGGCGCGCGGCCGCGGGGACGCAGGACCCACCCCGCCCAGGTCCCCCCGCACCACCAGCGGCCGTCCAGCCCTGCCATGAACCTCTCCTCCTTCCACAGGCGGACGCCGTGGGCATGGACTATTCGTACGACGAGGACCTGGACGAGCTGTGCCCCGTGTGTGGGGACAAGGTGTCCGGCTACCACTACGGGCTGCTCACATGCGAGAGCTGCAAGGTGAGCGGGCAGCTGGTCGGCAGGGGACAGGCGCGAACGGCGGCGGCGGGTGAGCCACGAGCGGGGACGCGGCGGAAAGCCCGGCTGGGAGGTGCAGGGAAGGGGAGACAGAGCCTGTCCCCCTCTTGCGCTGACTCCCCTCTCTCCCAGGGCTTCTTCAAGCGCACGGTGCAGAACAACAAGCACTACACGTGCACCGAGAGCCAGAGCTGCAAGATCGACAAGACTCAGCGCAAGCGCTGTCCCTTCTGCCGCTTCCAGAAGTGCCTGACGGTGGGGATGCGCCTGGAAGGTGCGAGTGCCGTGCCTCCTACCCCTGACCTCTGACGGCGAGAGGGCAGGGGGTGGAGATGGGAGAAGGGGTGAGGGGAGGGTACCATAGGTCTTCTTGATGTTTCTGAGGCCAGGCAGTTAGTCCTTCACGTGAAATCAGGGCCGATCCTCCCTATGGGGGAGGGGTGAGAACCGATGCCGGTTTGGCTGAAGGGATGCGCATAGGACCAGCCTGGGGTGGGGTTGGGAAGTATCCAAAAGTGAACCCCAGAAAGAGGACCCTCTCCCCAGCCCTTGGGAGCAGAGCCCCACAGAGCTCCTCCCTCTGTGAGTTCTGTAACACCCCCACTGACATCCAACACCAAGCCAGAGCCAAGGTTTTCAGTACCTTTACTGGAGTTTAAGTCCCAGTGCCATCACTTACAGGCTGGGTGACATTGGGCAAGTCCCTTAACCTCTGAGCTGCAGACTCCCCATGTGAAGTGAAAGTGAAGGTTGCTCAGTCCTGTCCAACTCTTTGTGACCCCATGGACTATATAGTTCATGGAATTCTCCAGGCCAGTATACTGGAGAAAGGAAAGTAGCCTTTCCCTTCTCCAGGGGATCTTCCCAACCCAGGGATCAAACCCAGGTCTCCCGCATTGCAGGGGGATTCTTTACCACGAAGGGGCTTTTCAGTAGTACCTTCCTCCTTGAGCTAGTGAGAGAATTGTATGAAAAGCTCCTAGCATGGTGCCTGAAATGTAGAAAATGCTCAACAGGTTAGCTGTTATTGTTATCCTTACTGATGTTATTATCCATCCAGCATCACTGTGCAGCCCTCACTCACCCAGACCACTCATCTCTTCGTCCGTCCATCCAGCCAGAAGGTTCACTCAGTTCATTCACTCAGCAGGTCCCTAGCCAGGCCCTAGAGAGCTGGGCAGTGGGGACCAAGTGCTCCCAGAGAACCCAGGCCCATCCTTGTCTCCCCACCCCCACCCCTAACTGTCTGTCCAGAGGGGAGGAAGAACGCTTCAGCAGGAAAGACTCACGTTCTTTGAGGGTGGACAGTCATAGGCTTCTACCCTGCTGGCCCCAGCCGGGCTGTGCGCCGAGCAGGCAGCTGTTGGTTAAAGTTTTTAAACAATGTAGAAGGCCCCTGGTGGCTCTGAAAGCTGCCGGGGCCAAAAGTCCTGCCACGTAGAGGAAGGGCTCCCGATGGAAGGGGGATATCCTGTCCTGCCCCCAGAGCCCAGGTCCCCAGCTCCTGGGCCAGAGGGAGTGGAGCAGGGCTGCCCATTCCCAAGGCAGGAAGATTGGCCGGGTGGGCCTCGGGACACCCTCCTTGCTGAGCACTGGCCTCTCTCTCCTGTCCTCTCCCTTCTCTGGGAGCTCAGGGTGGGGTCCTGTCTGAGCAGGGGCAGGGGCCACACTTCGGCTGCAGAGATACACCTGTTGGGTCCAGCTGGTGACACATTCTTGGCCAGGCGGAGGGACATCTGGTCAGCAAGGGAGGTCCCTTCCCCCAGCCCAGAGCCCCAGCCAGCCCTTAACTCAGCTTCAAATTTGAAGGCAGCAGAGGAAGCCTGAGTCATTTTGCAACAGGGGTTCAACAGAGGTAGGCAGACAGTCAAGAAGCAGCTGGACCCTGGGAACCCACCTGGGAATGAGGCTGACCAGAGCCCACTTCCCGTCACCACCTCCCTGCCAGGCCCTGTGCTGGGCACTTGAGCCCATTGCTGGGCCCCTGGAAGTTCTCAGCCTGGGTATGATAGCACTCAGTGGGATGAGAGGCCAGACATCTGGGTAAGAAGAGGATGCTGCCTGTGAACCCAGAACACTTTGGGTGTTTAGTAAAGCACCAGAGATGGAAAGGCTTTGAGACAGAAGGAATATCACAGGCAGGGTTGGGGACACGCCAAGCAGAGATGCAGAGAGATAGTAAGGTGGAAAGGAAAGGAGACTGGGGCTCGTGAGGGTTAGACAACGTGGCAAGGGCACCAGGGCCTTGAATGCCAGGTTAGGGGATTGACTCTTGTGAATGGCAGGTTAAGGGCACCGGAGGAGCCATGAGAGGTGCGGAGCTGGGGAGAGGCCCAATCAGATCCGTTTGGGAAAGAGTTGTGAGTGGAGCGGTAGGGAGGGTGGCCTGGAGGGGATGAGCCTGCCCCCCTCTGCCTCTGCCCACAGCTGTGCGCGCTGACCGCATGCGAGGCGGCCGGAACAAGTTTGGGCCCATGTACAAGCGGGACCGGGCCCTGAAGCAGCAGAAGAAGGCACAGATTCGAGCCAATGGCTTCAAGCTGGAGACAGGCCCCCCAGTGGGGGTGCCCCCGCCGCCCCCTCCCCCACCGGACTACATGCTGCCCCATGGCCTGCATGCATCTGAGCCCAAGGGCCTGGCCTCAGGTCCACCAGCTGGGCCACTGGGCGACTTTGGGGCCCCAGTGTTGCCTATGGCTGTGCCCAGCGCCCACGGGCCACTGGCTGGCTACCTCTACCCTGCCTTCCCTGGCCGCGCCATCAAGTCTGAGTACCCAGAGCCCTATGCCAGCCCCCCACAGCCCGGGCCGCCCTACGGCTACCCAGAGCCCTTCTCGGGGGGGCCTGGTGTGCCCGAGCTTATCCTCCAGCTGCTGCAGCTGGAGCCAGATGAGGACCAAGTGCGGGCACGCATCGTGGGCTGCCTGCAGGAACCGGCCAAAGGCCGCCCCGACCAGCCTGCGCCCTTCAGCCTCCTGTGCAGGATGGCCGACCAGACCTTCATCTCCATCGTGGACTGGGCACGCAGGTGCATGGTCTTCAAGGAGCTGGAGGTGAGTCCCTCCTCCCACCTGGCTGGCCGCTGGATCTGGGGTGTCTTCTCAGCTGTCTAAGTCTCAGTCTTGGACACCCCTTGGGTGGGACTAGCCTACCCACTGGCTTCAGGCTGTGTCAGGGGACAGGGAGGCCACCCTGGGGAAGCGAGGAGTATTCCTGCCCCTCTCCCTCCTCCCCACTCACCCCTCCCTCTTTCCCCTTCTCTGTTTCCTGGGTATCTATCTCGCACGGCCTCTGCTTCTTTCATCTCTGCCTCTTTCTGTTGTCTCTCTCCCTGGTGTGCTATCTGTCTGTTTCCCTGTCTCTCTCTAGTCCCTTCAGTCTCTCTCTCTCCCAGTCTGCGACTCTCTGGACACTTCTCTTTCTCTAGATTCTCCCAAAGGACTAGCTGAGTCCCGGGGAAGCTGTCTCTGGCTGTCCCAGCCCAGCATCAGGAAGAGAGTCCAGGCCCTCCTGTCCGCTCATTTGGAGAGGCCACCACTCCCCACGAGCCTCAGATATCATAGAAGGGGTGTTAGTATCTCAGTTTGGGGTGCTTCTCCTTCCTACCTAAGGTGAAACTATCCCGCATTTCTCATGCATGGTGGTTGGTGTGCTTATGCTGAGTCACTCAGTCGTGTCCGACTCTTGTGACCCATAGACTATAGCCTTGCCAGACTCCTCTGTCCATGGGATTCTCCAGGCAAGAATACTGGAGTGGGTTGCCATTTCCTTCTCCAGGGGATCTTCCCTCACCCAGAGGTTGAACCCAGGTCTCCTGCATTGCAGTCAGACTCTTTACCGACTAAGCTACAAGGGAAGCCCTATGGTGGTTGGTCCTAGGTGTAAATGTGTGTGTGTGCGTGTACAGGGAGAGCTAGGTGCCAGGATAAGTAGGGGATGGCAGGGCCCACCTCTCATCTTCCAGATACTTTGGCTGCAAGGTCTTCCATTCCCCTGGATTGGGATACCTGTGGCTAAAATAAGCAGAAAAGCAGCAGGAGAAACTAAGGCCAGACATGGAAGAACATCCCACTCATCCCGCCCAGTGGTTTGAAGCGCTCAAAGGCTGAGAGCTGCCCCTTTAGTGCCCTGGCTCCCTCTGACCAGGGTGTCCTGCCAACCTCAGAGACCCCCAAGCCTGGCCAAAGCCCATCCTCCCAGGCTTAGACCAAGACACGATGGGCCTTTACTCCAGGCCTGTTGCTGTCTGCAGCTCTCGGGTCTGCCCGCCTGGCTGTAAACAGCAGGGCCTGTTGCCCTCCCTGCGGAGCCACTGCAGCCTTGAGCAGCATTGTCAGTGCTGACGCCACGCAGGCCTGGGCTTCCTCCAGGGGCATGTGGCCGGATGGGCCGGGGGCACTGCCTGCCGGGGCTGGGCTGGACGTGGGGTGGGGGAGGGGTGAGATGAAGGCTGGGCACTGTGCACCCATGAGGCACTGTGGGGCCGGGGGCCTGGGTTGCTCTGGGAGTCAAGAGTTGGCAGCGATGGCTTCTGCTTCTACTATGGAGGGCCTCTGTCGTGTCTGAGGTCTGGGGATGTGCCGCGTGTCTGCTGTGGGGTGGGACTTCTCACCCATGCCCCCTCTCTAGGCCGACCTCATGGACAGAACAAGAGGCAGGGCCTCAAACAGTCCCATCTGCCTTCTACTCATGCCTGGAGGCCCTGAGTGGGGGATGAGGGTCCCAAGACCCTTGGATTGGTTGCCAGCTTTCCCTCCAAGCCTCCCATGAGCCCCCAGTGCAGAGGGGAGGAGGAACGGAGCCTTCCTGGCCCTCCAGAACCCTGGATCCAGGGGCAGGGCACTTCCTCTGGCCGCCATCCTGGTCTCTCAGGGGTTTTTCACGCAGGATGGGAAGGGCTTTTGTCCCAGCTTTGCTGAGTGTTTTTTCCTGCTTCTGGCTTCTCTGTGGTCCAAACCTTCCTGCTTCCCCTTCCCAGAGTCTCTGAATCAAGCCCAGGTTACCAACCTCTGTAAAGGAGACTTGCAGATAAGTACTAGCCCAGCCCTTAGAGGGCCTCTTATCAGCCATATGGAACTTCTTTTCCACTGGTCCAATAAGTCCTGGGCTGATGTGTTTGCAGAGCCAGAGCTAGGGAAGCTGAAAAGTGGGAGGGGAGCCGAGTGACTCTGTTCTCCCCTTTGACCCTTCATTTCTCACCTCTGGGCAGGACGCATCATAGCAGCCAGCAGAGAGGGTGCTCTGAGAGTAGGGCCACCCGTGGCCTGTGCATGGGGACAGTGAAATGGATGGGACCCAGGGGGCTGCAGGCCAGAGGAGGAGACAGACATGCACATAGATAACGCCAACACAGGGCACGGGGTGCCCAGGTCTCTGAGAGCCAAAGAAAGGGGCCAAGGGAGCCCAGTAGGAGAGCAAATGGTTCTGTCTTAGAAAGTTAGGAGAGGTTTCTTTGATCTGCCCCTCTCCAGAAAGCAGTCTGAAAAGGTTAAGGGTGTTCCAGGAAATGGGAACAACATCAGGTGCAGAAATGCAAAAAGGCATCACGCGTCAGGGAACCCCAGGCAGTACTTGAGGCAGGGCTGGAGAGGCAGGGAGGGCGGGAAGCAGAGCCTGAACCAGGAGTAGGTCCTTCAGTGGTGGGTGATGGACAGCCAGCCAGGGAAGGCCGGCTCCCACCACAGAGCCGGAGCTCTCCCTAGAAAGACCCACTCAGTCCCCTGTGATGCTGATGACATCTCGCTGCCCAGGGCAAGGCATGAGGTCATTGCTGAGCTGATACTGGGGGCTTCGGATGCCCTCTTGGGCTTCCCCTCCTCCATCCTCTTTCCCAGCTTTGATGTCCCTCTGTCTCTGCATGATGCTCCATCTCATGCAATTGCGTTGTGCTAAATATGATGTGGCACAGAGATTAGAAACACAGACTGGAAGCAAGGAGGCCTGTGTGTAGCCTCCAGATTGCCACTCATCTGCTGTGTGCCTTTGGTGACTTTATCCTCTGGGCCTCAGTTTTCCATATCTGTGAAAAGGGGGCAGTGGACATAATGGCCACCTCATAGGGCTGTTGGAAGGGCTTGGTGAGCAGGGGCAGGTTAAAGAATTTAGCACAGGGCGCAGTGCACAGGAAGTGTTCAGTGAGTCGGGGCTCAGCTCTCTCCCTCACCCCCTGCTGCTGTCCCACTGAATCTAACCTTGCAGGTGGCGGACAGGCCGAGACAGGAAGAAGGAGAAAAGATATATTGTGTCCATGCTCCTCTGAGCATGCTAGGGCTCTAAGAGAAGACAGGGCCCACCTTGCCCTGTGCTTCCAAAGCAGCTTTGTACCTGCAAGGTAGCAGAAACTCACCTGTGCGCACTGCTCAGTGGGGGCAGGGCCCAGGCAGGCAGCCTCTCTGGACAGTCCCCCTGAGGGACAGCTGGGAGGACGCGAGATAGCAATCAGGGAGGTGGAGACGAGGGCCAAGAACGCCTAATGACCCATCTTGACATCAGTGCACCCTTGACGCCCTGCTCCGAGGCCCTCAATCGGCAACACATTTAACTGCTTAGATATATAGTTTCATTTAAGTGACAGTAACTCTGTCAGTCCTGGGCTGACAAATGACAGCCCGCCAACCACTCAGCCGGGACAGCGCCACGGCCAGCCCATGGCTTGTCAGCCACTGGAGAATTACAGAGCCCGCTGGCCTTCGACCGCCAGACCGATCAGACCCCAGGGGACTCCAGAGGGGGGCCTGCTGGGAGGGAGGTCATCTCAGCACCCATAAATACCCAGTCTCTGAGGCAGGCTGCAAAGTGTCAAGGCTCCAGGAAGATTTGTGGCGGACTGGCAGAAGGGGTGGGCGGCTGGTGGGCCCAGCAGACAGGCCGGGCTGATGAGGGACCCCAGGGCTGAGACTACGAATGTCCTGATTGCCAGGGCGAAGGTAGAGGAAGAACCTTTTGCTTAGGGAGAAGCCCATGGAAGGTGAAGACCAGCCCTCTTTGCTTAAATGAGCCTCTTCGCCACCTGCTTTCCTGTGGAGAGGAACTGGCCCTGTGGTTTTCCTTTTAATGAAAGGGGGAGTGTGTGTGCGCGCACTTGTGTGTGTGTGTGTGTGTGTGCGCTTTCCTCTGTGTGAGGAATGTTTGGTGTTTGGTATCTTTGTGTGTCCATCTAGGCAAAGTGAGAGTGAAGCGTCTGGAAGGCGCAACTGCTTAGCTGATGGGTAGGGGAACCCAGGCGAGGTGGGCAGTGTCTCTGGAATAACTTACCTGGGAACCCTCACGACTGACACCGCTGTTTTCTGTAACCAAAAGAGGGAGGATTTATTTTTCCCATCTCTCAGAATAGGAAATCAGGGCCGAGTGTGTGGCTAAGCGGGAACCAGAAGACACAGGGCGCCGACGCCCAGCCTCCAAAGTGCATCTCTCTGCCTGCGCCCCTTCCACCCCCGTGGCAGGGCTGCCCCCACTCCCGGGGTCCGAGGTCTGGGTACAGAGTCTGCTCCCGGGGCTTGGCCAGCCAGGTCACTGTGACCCCTTCTGCTTTCTGCCCAAAGCTCACCCAGCTTATCTCCTAATTCTCCCCCTTATCTCATGTGCTTCCATCTCCCCACCCTCTGTTCCCTTAATTCAGCCACAAGGGTGTCTGCTCTCGAGGGCCCCAGTGGGTGGGGAGGCGGGGCGGGCAGAGCCCACCCCTGCACACCCTCTGTCTCCATCTGGGTTGGCCAAAACAGCCAGTGTGACTCCCCGAGCAGGAGGTGACGGGGAACGGGGCCTGGTTGAGGTGCTTGCTGAGCCTCGCCTCCCTCCTTGGAAGGGGTGGGCAGGCGCTCCAGGGGCTGGCCACTTCCTGAGGTGAGATAAGGCCAGGTGCCCCCCGCCTGCTGTCTCTCCTGGCCTCTCCCATTCAGAGCTACTTCTGCCTGAGCCTGGGGTTCCCCCGGCCCGGGTGTTTTTTTTTTGTTCAGACAGTTATGAGGCTCTAGGACGGACGTTCTGCTGGGAGAGGAGGGGGAGTGGTAGGTTCTTGACATGGAGGTGAGGGGAGGCAGGAGGATGGGAAGGCAGAGCAGGGTAGCGACAGACCCTTCCTCTTATTCTCAGCTGTGCGGGCTGGGAAGGGCTGGGCAGGCGAGTCCGGGAGGAACCTGTCTGTGTGTCCGGCAGCTTGCTTTGTTCTTTGTCCACTTTTCTCTCCTCCTGTCTGTCTGAGGACTGGCTCCAGGGCCACCCCCAGGAGAAGAGCAGAGCAGAGGGGAAGAGGGGCTTCTACGCCCCGCCCCCCGCTGGGCAGTTGGTCAGGTCTGGGCCAGTTCCCCACAGGCCGGGGGCTGCCTGGACGCCTCTGGCCTCCAGGTTGAGGGTGGTTCCTCTGGGCTGTCTGTGTATGTCTTGAGGAACACATATTTGTTCATCAAGCAAAACTGACGCCCCTCTTCTGGGGGCCCAGAGATGAGCTGGATACCAATCCTGCTGGCAGATCCCACAGGTTACCAGGGAAGATATGAAGAAGAGCCATGAATAGCACCATGAGATGTTGTAGTTGCCAAGTTGGGAGGAGGGGGAGGCTTTCTGGGGGCAGTAGTGAACATGCCCTGAACTCAAGGGTGGCAAGGGTGGCAACCACCATACCTAGTGGTTAAAAGCACAAGTGAACCAGAAGGAGCTGTGTGACCTTGGGTAAGTTAGTTGATCTCTCTGAGCTCAATGTCCTTTCTCTTTGTTGTCCAATTCTTTGTGACCCCATGGACTGTAGCCCTCCAGGCTTCTCTATACATGAAATTCTCCAGGCAAGAATACTGGAGTGGGTAGCCATTCCCTTCCCCCAGGGGATCTTCCCAACCCAGGTATTAAACCCAGGTCTCCCGTATTGCAGGCAGATTCTTTACCATCTGAGCCACCAGCGAATCCCCCTTTTTTCCGTAGATTGGGGATAACAGCAGTACTTACCACAAACACTTGTGGAGCTGTAACAACGAGACTCGATGTTGTAGTTTGCACTCAGTGCAGGGCATGGCCCCGGAAGGTGCCCAGGGAGTACCCGCTGCATAGACGGTGGCTGGTCCATGAGCCACAGATGCTGAGAAGGACTGGAGTCTGCACTGTGTGGCCCCAGGAGGACACACTGCACCCAGCACCGTTCTGAACACCCAGAAGGGTTCAATGTCATCCCTGCTGTGAGCTGAGGACCAAGACTGCTGGCCGTGGCCCTGGCCTGGCTCTGTTTCTCTCTGATTCCTGGAGAGTCCCTTGCCCTCTCTGAGTGGCAGATTCTTCATCTGGAAATAGTTTAGGCTGGGGTTCCTCGAGGGTCCTTCTGGTTCTGGCATCCCATGGTCCTGAGTCCCACCTGTCACTGTCAGGCTAGAGTGTGGCGATCGCCATGCTGGAAGACTGTCCCTGCCCTCACACTGAGTGCCCCCGAGTACAGCCTAGGGACTCAGAATCGGCCCTGTGTACCCTTCTGTTCCTCCTTCCGATGTAGACCATTGCCAGCCACCTGCTCATTCCCTGGGCTGGGCTGCAGGCTTGAGCTTGAAGGTTCTGCACAAGACCCAGGGGAAGCCCTCTGACATGGCTTCTTTTGGAGTGGTTGAGGCTGCTAGACATGTGACCACAGGCCAAATGGGCAGAAGGAAAAATTAACACTAATTTTCCCTTGCATTTGAAGGAATCCTTCACAAAGTGTGAAGTGACATTATGCGCTAACATTTACTGAGGGCTTAATATGTGCCGGACCACCTTCTAATACTTTGCCTACTTTCCAGATGAGAAAACTGAGGCCCACAAAGGTGACAGAATTTGCTTAAGATCATACAGCTTGTAAGAGGCAAAGCCATGGCCTGCAGCCAGGCCCAGCCAAGTCCAGCGTGCCTCCACTGGACCCTCTTATTATTTTGCCAGACCTGTACCTTACTTTGATGAGGAAGACAGATGGGCAGACTGGACACAGAGGCTGGGCAACTTGCCCGGGTCACGTGCACCATTGAGCGTCTGAACTCAGAGCTGGTGGGAGAGGGGCGAGGGGAAGGTCCCCAGCAGGACTGGACCCTGGACCCCGGTGTGCCTCTTCCTTGCAGGTGGCCGACCAGATGACACTGCTGCAGAACTGCTGGAGCGAGCTGCTGGTTTTTGACCACATCTACCGTCAGATTCAGCATGGCAAGGAGGGCAGCATCCTGCTGGTCACAGGGCAGGAGGTGACCAGACCCTACTGTGCCCCCCGCCCACCCCCCCATCAACCATGCCCTTCCAGAATTCTGGGCCCAGAAGCGATCCTAGGCCTCTCCAGGGCTGGCCCTAGACACCGCTGAATATCAGCCCTTTCCCCAGCTTCACGGGATGCCCACCAGCCTGACCTCCCTCTGACCAGCCCTAGCTTTGACCTGGAGAGGAGCCAGCCTCTGGGAGCCCTGTTCTGGGGGAGCAGCTCAGAGCTCTGGAAGGCTCTGGGAGAAGGTGGCGGTGGCACTGAGTAGTGAAAGAGTGAATAAGGGTTGGTCGGGCAGCGACAGGGGTGGCGGGACAGTCCCCACCTCCACACATGCAGAGGAGACGGCTGCATGAACCAAGCTCAGAGAGGCAGGTTAGGGCTGCAGAGCTGCCGGAGGCCGCTAGGAGGAGGGTCTGGAGGGGAGGCGCCCTGTGGGGCTGAGATAAGGTACGAGATAAAGCTGGAGGGCTCGCTAGGGGCCTGCAGGTTCTAAATCCTGAATGGATGGATGGATGGATGGTTGGATGGGCAAAGGGGTCTGGGCCCCAAAGAGCTCAGAGTCAGAATTTGGGCACCCCAGGATGGGAGACATGGTGGGGTTGGGTTCGCTCCTGAAATCAAACAGGGGGCATCAGAAGAGTTTTAAGTGGGGAAGTTCACAGCCAGGTTGTATTTGAGGAAATGGCAGGATGGGTGGTGAAGAGGAAACGAAGGTAGCCACCCCCTGCTCAGAACACTTGGGACCTGGGAGGGCATGATTCAAAGACGGGCTGAGACAGGGTGGAGGGGAAATGGAGGGAAGGGGAAGGAAGGAAAGGGAGGCTGATGCCCAGGGTCTAACCTAAGGAGGGAGCATCACTCCTGGTGTGTGTGTGTGGGGGGGGGGAGGCGTGGATACAAGAGGGGGAGTGGGTTTCACAGGTGCTTGGAGTGGGGGTGGGGTGGAGATCGGAGACTACGGCCCTGCTCCCCACCCCCTACCTCCACCCCAAGCCCTTTGTCTTCATCCCCTGTCCTCACCTGGGTGTCTCAGGCCATCCACGGCTAGCAGAAAGCTAGCCACCTGTGAGTGCACGTGAAGTGAGTGAGAGGCAGGAGTGCTGGCCCCTGCCAACAGGTGGGTGGACGTCTCTGAGGCCATGGACTGTGTGTGTGCACCCTGCGGCTGTATTTTATTGTGCAGATATCTCCACACACATAAGTGGGTGGATGTTGAGATCTGCCCCTCACCATGTCAGTGAGAACATATACATGGGCGCGTGGATGTATGTGTGTTACCCTGTGATGCGACCATAGGAGAGAGTGTGTGTGTGTGTGTGTGTGTGTGTTCACACCCTGTGAGTGTGTCCCTGCATGTGTGTGAACGTGAGCTGAGGTGTGGCCACATCCAGGTGTCCATATGCGGCCCCCCGGGGCAGTCATGGGGCCGCATCCACGTGTTTGCGGGCACAGCCGCCCTGCCCCCGCCCCCACACCCAGCACAAGCTGGCACTCACTGCAGATGCCACCTCACAGCACACAAGCTGCTGCACCACGAGATCTGATCTGGCGGCTGCTCTTCGTGCATGAAGGACCCTTCAGCGCTCCCTCCGCACCCACCTGCCTGATGTCAGCTCTGCTGCGTGGGGGTCTTGGCTCCATGCAGGGAGCAGAGCTACGAGCCTGGGAGGGGTCGGGGGAGCAGGGACTTGAAGAGAGGCCTTCCCACCCGGCCCCGCCCCTAGGCGGGGCACCCCTGACCCCCAGGCTCCGAACAGTGCCTGCCCTGCACGCCCTCCCCTTGCGGCGCTGACCCTGCCCTGTGCCCGCCCAGGTGGAGCTGACCACGGTGGCCGCCCAGGCGGGCTCACTGCTGCACAGCCTGGTGCTTCGGGCGCAGGAGTTGGTGCTGCAGCTGCACGCGCTGCAGCTGGATCGCCAGGAGTTCGTCTGCCTCAAGTTCCTCATTCTCTTCAGCCTCGGTGAGTGGGCTGAGCAAGGCCTGGCCTGGGGGTCAGGTGGATAACAGGTGGTGGGGTGGAGGTGGGGCTGGCGAAGAGACCCCAAGGTGGAGCGGTTCTCTGATGGGCATCCTCGAAGAAGCCAGGCCCCCTCCCTTCGTGAATAAAGCTGTGAGGGGACCTGGTCCAGGGCCTGCTTTGTCTCTGGGCCTGAGTTTCTCTGTGTGGGAGGACAGAGGGCCAGGATAGGTCTAAGACTTGCCGTTTATGGGATAAGGACTTCTCCTGAGAATTTGGTAAATTCTTGGCTGAAAGCCTTAGGGAAGTGCCCAGGCCACCCCCAGAAAATGCCCATGTGATTTCAGGAGCTTCTGACCCCTGGTTCCCGTCCTGAGGTTCCCTGCTTTTCCTAATTCCCTGCTCCAGGGGTGTCTTTGAGGCCCAGACCCCTTTGCCCATTCATTCATTTTTTCATTCACTCACTCAAAAAAACAAAGAAACAAACCCAAATCCTTGTCTTCAAGGGAAGATGAGACAATAAGCATAATATGATTAGTAAACTATACAAATTAGTGAAATGACTAGTAAAATGTGTCACCTGGAAGACTGTGGTAAGTGCCAAGGAGGAAAAAAAAGCCGGGCAGGGGCAGAAGGCAGCCCAGGCCACCAGTTCTCCCAGCTCCACAAGTGTCTGGTGTCTGCCTCCTGTGCCCTCCTGATCTTGGCCCAACCTGTGCCACTCACGTCTCCACCCTCCTTCTGGGTTCTCATCAGGTCAGCCTCCCTCTGTCCTCCTTCACCCAGCAAGCTATGTCCAGTGCCCTCCTTGTGTCCAGTGATGCTGTGCCCCCGCTCTCAGGCAGCTCCCAGTCTGGGAGACACCTTTGCCCAGCACCATCAGGGCTGAGACAAAGAGATGGGGAATCCGGGATGGGGAGCAAGGGATCTGCCTGGAAGGCTTCCTGGAAGGGGGACATCTGAGCAGGGTCTTGGAGGATGAGTAGGAGTTTGCTAGGGGGAATACATCTTTTAGCAGAGGTATAGATGGGATGGAAGGTTGGAACAGAGGGAAGTGAATGCCTTGTCACCTGGAGAGAGGGCAGGACAGAGACGTTGTCTTTGTGGGAAATGACATCATAGTCACAGTCTGGCAAGTGTGTGCCTGCCTGAGAGTCGGGGCAGCTGGGGAAGCAGAGGGTAAGATAAAGGCTGGGAGTGGGGTGATTAGTGGAGTATTGACTGGGGGAAGCCCTGTGCTTAGGCTGTGATCAGGGGCCTGGGTGCCTAGGCTGGATTTCCTGACTCTGGCACAACAGGTTGGTAGCTGGAGGGGGCTTGTCTGCAAGGCTGCAGGGCTTGGTAGGAGCAACCATGGTGGAGGGTGGGGGCAGGATCTTGCCTCTAACAATGCAAGCTAGGGAAGGAAGTGAATGCATGAATAAGTCTCTCTCCATCTTTATCTCATTCTTTATCTCACTCTTTGTGGGGAGTGACCTGGGTCATGATAATGACCCTCCGGGTGGGGGCCAGAATGTTGGGGCTTTGAGGGGAGAAGACCTATGACCCAGGCTTTTCTGAGCTCCTGGGTGCACAGTGAGAGGAAGCCAGGGAGCCACAGAGGCTGCTGGCTGACAGGTTCTAGGTTAGGGGAGGAGTCTGAGCAGTCCAGCGTGAGCAGGGCTAGGCCCAAGAGGAGAAACCAATGATAGCTTGGATATTGGGGAAATCTGCCTGGAGGAGGGCCCTCTGCACTGGGCCTTGCTGTACGAGCAGGAGTATTCTGGGAGAAACAAAGCAAGCCGCAGCAAGGGCATTCCAGACAGAAGGAATAGCTGGTGCAGAGGGATGGGGAGAATCCTGACAGCTCGGGTGTAGCTGTGGGGCAGGGAGAGGGTGAAGAGGAGCCTGGAGAGGCAGGCAGGGGCCGAGCTGTGCAAGGCCTTGAAGGCCAGGCCAGTACCTTGAAGCTTCCCTGGGAAGAATCTGCAGCAGGAGAATCATGATCTAGTTTGTGTTTTGGAAAGGTCCTTCTGACTGCAGCATGGGAAAAGGATGCCTACGGCAGCCCAGAACCCTGCCAGAGGTTGGATATGGGGCTGGGAGAAGCGGATACATCTGGGCAAGATGAGGGGCAAGATTTGCCCTGAGTCTGGAAGGTGGGAGGGGGCTACTCCCAGGATCCCACCCAGACAGCCAGACTGGGGTCCCCAAGGGAACTGGGAACCAAGAGAGGGGTGGCCACTTGCCCATCGCCCTTCAGCTGGCATGCTGAGCATCACCCCGGGGCAGCGCCTCCCTGGGCTGCTCAGCTTGAACCCGTGCGATGACTGTCCCCCCACTCCAACTGCCCTGCCCTCCCACCCTGCCCCTCCGCCCAGCGGCCCCTTCTCGCCTGCCTCCACAGAAGGGTGCCATTTGGTGTCTAAATAGCCAGCTCAGGCAGGCGCGAAGGCAGGTAAGGAGGTTTAATTAAAATTAGTGCCTCTCTCCTGGCAATCACGGTGTTTATGAAGATGGGCCCGGCTGGCATTGTTCTGCAGAGGACTTAATCGAAGCTTAATGGATTGACCTAACATTCGATTTCCTGACTTGCATTGAGGCGGCGGCAGCAGCATTCCCTTAAGCGTTTGCAATTTACCCACTGCTCGCGCCAACAAAAGGCGGCCTGAATAGCAGCCCCACTCGAGGGGCCATTGTGCGCGGGGGCGCCTGCCTGAGTCACCGCTATTGGGACAACATTCTTTATGCCTCGCTGGAATGAAAGGATTATTCAAATATTCAATTAAACCGTGAAAAGGGGGCTTTTCTGAGAACCTGGGGGCCCCCGGCTCCGCGGAGCTAGCGGGCTGCTCTCAGAGGTGGGGGTGCTATCTCCCAGCTCCCCCCCAACCCACCCACCCCCGGGACTGCTGAGCAGGCCCATCTCCAACCTTTGGCGGCTCATGGCTCATAGCGGGGCAGCAGATGAGGTCCAGCTCTTGGCTGCCCTGAGACGCAGAGCTGAATTTGCCCCCATTGTGCGGATGATGGGAAACTGAGGCTCAGACTGGGGAAGAGACTTGCCCCCGGTCACCCAGTTGGTGAGCTGGGATTTGAGCCCCCAACACAGGAGGGGACATCTTCAGGTTTCTGTGACTAAGGGAGGAAGGGTGTGTTGTCCAAAGGGATGTAGGCTCTGTCACATGGTCATCCCAGAGAATCTTCAGAGCAGTCCCTTTAGAGGGGGGCTAGGAGAAGAGGCATAGCTTGATCATGCTCCCCTCCAAGGGGGAGTCCAGAAGTCTCCCTGGGGAAACCAAGGGCCCCAGGCTGGGTGGTCCTTGGACTGGACTCCTGGGTTGGATGGAACATGAGGTCATCATGTCATCTAATCCCCCAGGAACCCATGTCCAGGCCCGACCCCGCCCCTGCTTACCCATAGTGCTTGGGAGCCAGAGAGATCTGGGTTCGAGTCCCAGCTCTGGTATCCACTGCGCGCTCCAGGCACACTCCACTGTCCTTAACACCTGCGTGAAGGACACCCTTTCCTGCCTGCCTTCCTGTCTGTAGGGATTAACTGATGGAGGTGGGCAGGGAAGGTGCGGCGGGTGCTGGGAAAACGACTTTCCTGTCTTGCACTGTGGTGGCTGGGGCTCAATTAGTGATGGTGCATCCCTCCCCCAGCCCTGCAGTCCACCTCGGGGGGCAGTGGGGTCTCCAGCCCGCTGAGAGCTGCCAGGAGGGGTGTGTCCCTGAAAGCTGTTCTTGCCTGCACCTCCCCATCCAGTGCTCCGCCCTGCTGTCCCTGTCACACCGCTGCTGGGAACAGTAAATCCTGGTAAAGCCGAGGCTCCGGTCCTCCCCAGCCCCCTCCCACTCCTGCCTCTACTGCAGCATCTTGGCCAGTCCTTCCCACACCCTCCTGTTTCCTCTGGGCCCCTTGCCTTCTGTGTGGCCTTGAGCTGGTCCCTACCCTTCTCTGGACCCCCAGCTTCCTATTGTAAATTGTCAGAAGACTAACTGGAGAATTGCCCAGCCCAGGGGATGGTAGGAATTGAAGGTAGATGGGGTTGAAAAGAGATTGGGAAATGGATGGGACTGGTAGGCACCTCTTGCCCCCAGGGAGGCTAGTTAGGTGGGGAGACTTCCCATGACCTTTGAGTGAGTCTGGAGAGGACCAGGCTAGGGAACAGTCATGTACAGTTGGACAGGTTGTTTAACTGAACAAGGGCGCCTAGACAGGGGAAGGTAGAGCCTGAAACCCAGCCTGCATGCCCCTCACCTGTCTTTCTGTGAGGTACGGGGGACCTTCTGTATAACTGGCACAAAGGTGCCTTATGGGCTAATGGTAATTCTGGGGAGGCCAGGAAGAACATGACCCTGGTTCACTTAGTATATGAGGGGAGGGGTATATCATGGGGGAAAGATTGGAGCGGGGGAGTGCCCAGATCCTGCCATACGCCCGAGGTCCAGCTCGGATTTCCCTAAATCCGACTTTGGACAACACAGGCCTCGACGGGCACGCTGGGGGCGGCTGGGGATCAGGGTTGCCAGGAGCATCCAGCCCTCCTGGCGCAGCGGGTGTTAAGAGGGATTAGAAGGGCCAAGGGCTGCGCATGCTGGGCTCCAGACTCCCCCGCAGCGGCTGGGCTGCGAGCAGTGGGAGCCGAGGGGAAGTGGATGGACGACTGTTTTCTGAACCACAGGCTGCCACATCCCAGGCCACACGGGGCTAGGAGTCAGGGATGCGGACAGGATCTGTGGGTTCCTGCTGATCGGTAGCCCCTAGCCAGGGCACCAGCTGAAGATGCTGCCCAGGAGCTGAGGAGGGCTCCTGTGACAGGAAACTGGCCCTCTATGGGCACCCTGGGGGCCAGGCGCCTGTGCAGCTTCCCCTGCCTCAAGGGGGGCGTGGCCCCTTTCATAGAGGACGAAGGCCTTCAGGTCAGGAGAGGATAGGGCGCGGGCCACCAATTCTAAGCAGTGGGGCTGGGATTTCAACCACCATCCATTTCACACTGGAGACACTTGATTTTTGTCTCCTCACTGGGCCTCTGGGCAGGACCACACTCCTTTGTCCCTGGTCCACACAGAGCTACCCAGCCACCCACCTCTCCCTCCCATCGGCAATTGTCCCTTTATGTTTTGTCCCTGTTCTTACACAATGTCCGTGTTTTCTGTGCGAGCATTTTTTATTGTTTTGGTTTTTGTTGTTTTTGGCTGCACTGGGCGACATGTGGGCTCTTAGTTCCCCAACCAGGGATCGAACTCATGCCTCTAAGTTGGTAGCTCTGAGTCTTAACCACTGGGCCACCAGGGAAGTCCTTTGCAAGCATTTTTAAGTTATGTAGATGGCTTTTGGGCTTCCCCAGTGGCTCAGCAGTAAAGAATCCACCTGCCAATGCAGGAGACAGGGGTTTGACTCCTGGGTCAGGAAGATCCCTTGAAAAGGAAATGGAAACCCACTCCAGTATTCTTGACTGGAAAATCCCTCGGACAGAGGAGCCTGGCGGAATATAGTCCATGGGGCCACAAAAGAATCAGACAGGACTTAGCAACTAAGCAACAGCAGCAAAGATGGTGTTCCCTTATAGATCTCATTCTGAATCTCCCTTTTTTGTTTTTATTCTGTTTTCTCCCCGCACTCAGCCCCAGGCTTTTAAGGGTTTGTCCATTTGCTCAGTGCTGTGTCTGCTCTATTACTTCTGCCTACTGCACAGGACTCCTGGGGGTGTAGCCCCCGCCCGGCCATCCGGGCCACCTCCCGATCGCTGTAAATACTGTTGCAGTGAGCATCCAAGGCCCCCTCCCCATGGCCCCGTGAGAGAATTTCCTTGGGGTGCTGGAGCCTCTTGATGGGTCAGAAGGTGGATCAACAGCGTGCCTGCCACTCTCTCCACTCACAGTTCGCCTCTTGGGATGGTGCTGATGGGTGATGATGGTGGTGGGGTGCTGATGAGGATGGTCACTCCCTGGAGACGATGGTGACAGGATGGTTTTGACCGTGGGGGATGGTGTTGGCCACGGACGTGGGGAGAGGAGGAGTGACAGTGACAGTAACCCAGGGAGCCTTGGGAAAGCGCCAGACGCTTGTTCCTCTGAGCACTTTCTGGATACAGGCTCCCTGAACTCTCACAGCCGTCTTGTGAAGTAGATGCTACTGGTGCTCTTTTTGCCAGTGAAGAAATCGAGAGGTTCAAAGACAGATCCGAGGAGGGACTGGGGGAGGTTGGCGATGGTTTCGGTGATGGTGGCGGTGGGCGCGAGGACAGTGGCGGCGGTGGGCATGATGACAGTGGCGGCAGCGGCAGTGACAGGTGCTTGTGGCTGGGTGACCAGCGGTGGCCGAGTGTGTGACAACCACAGGGGTGTCAGCAGTGGTGACTGCTGCTGGTGGTGGCGTTCAACCAAGGTGTCGCTGGTGATGGTGACCCTGGTGGTGGCAGGAACGACTGAGGTTTGGTAGTTGACGGCGGCAGGGACCATGTGGGTGAAAACCAGGGATGCTGGTACTGGTGTCTGCCAACTGCGGGCATGGCACCGTGGCGGCGATGGGGAGACTGTGGTGGCAGTGCCCACGTCTGGTGATCGCAGGGACGCTGGTGTGGGTGAAGCCAGCGACAGCGTCGGTGATATGACGGGACTGGTGATCGGCTCCTCCCTCTGCAGATGTGAAGTTCCTGAACAACCACAGCCTGGTGAAGGAGGCTCAGGAGAAGGCCAACGCCGCCCTGCTCGACTACACCCTGTGCCACTACCCGCACTGCGGGGACAAGTTCCAGCAGCTGCTGCTGTGCCTGGTGGAGGTGCGGGCGCTGAGCATGCAGGCCAAGGAGTACCTGTACCACAAGCACCTGGGCAACGAGATGCCCCGAAACAACCTGCTCATCGAGATGCTGCAGGCCAAGCAGACTTGAACTCGGGCCAGTGCGGGGGAGGGGGACCGGGCCGGGGCCAGGGGGCGGGTCGCAGCACCCTCGCAGCCTCCAGGTGGTTTATTTTTATTACGCTGACCCAGGACCCCACCACGTAGGCCGCTGCCCCTCAGCTCTGGGAAGCCCCGTGTTTGGGAAGGTGGGCGAGGGTGAGCAGGGCCTGGCTGAGGGCAGGTGGTCCCCACTCACTGCTGGCACTTGCCTGCTACTCAGAGTGCCCCAAGGAGGTGGCTGCTAGCCACTCCTTCCCTCCCCCTGCTCCCAGCTGTCTGTCCTGGAGTCTGGATCCCAGGCCCAGGGAGGAGGTTCGGATTCCCTGGTGGGCCTCAACGTCCCTTGAGTCAGAGGTCATCCCTTCGTCCTCTCCTGGGAGCAGAGGCAGAGAGAGGTCAAGTGGACATCAGCAGGCGGGAGAGGAGAGGGTCTCCAGACCCTCCTGGAGACCAAGAGGGAAGCCCTCTGTTTTGTAAACTAAGGATAACAGAGTTTGCAAACTTAGGCAAGGGGACTGTTGGGCCCTGGAGGACACTGGGAGACTGGTTAGGACAAAAAGACCTCCTCCCTAAACCCTCTGCTCCATCTGACGTCTGCAGGGGAGAACTTTGACAGTTGTTATCTGAAAAGTATTTTGCTACAATCATCTTTCTAACCCTCTCCCGCCAGAGGAGAAGTTTGGTTTGGCACAATCGGCATTCTAGCCCTGTTCACAGTTGGCCCTCCTGGCTGATATTTATCTGCAAGGCTGTAGTCAAGAAGTTTGTTTTGTTTTGTTATTTGATTTTAATTTAGGTGCTCCTTGAAAGGTATGTATGTGGAGGGGCAGGGGACAGATCTGAGGTCTGAGACTGGGGGTACTAGCACCAAGGACAGCCCGTGGTTTCTCTCCAGACACCCTCATACCGAGTACCCAGGGGTGGTGCTGGGTCATTATTCCTGAGCCCCCACTCCAATCCAGAGAAGAGCCTGTCCCTCTACCCCACTAGGTGGACAGCAACATGGCCTGTGGGGAGCTCAGAGTCTCTGTGAGTGGGAATCGGGGTGATCTTGGGGGGAGAGTGTACGGGGCTTCAGGTCAGGGACATTGCTGATGAACCGTCTTTCACTGGCCCCATCCCATTGGGTTCCTTGCTGCACACCTTTGAAGCTGGACCTCAACTCCTCTCCTACATCCTGAAAGACCCTCTGCAGGGCCAGGCACCAGGGAGCGGCCTCGGTGTCCTCCGTCTCCAGGCCGGGCGTCCACGGTCTGTCCCGCTTTCACGATGCTGTCGCGGCTTGTGCTCAGCTTGCCCAGTTGCAGATCGCTGGGCATCCCTGCCCCCGCCTTCCAGCACCCTGTCTCAGTCGCCACCCCTGTCTTCTGAAACACGTGCCCCTGGCCAGGCTGGCGATCCCCCAGCCCCCAAATGAGAAGTGCCCTTAAGAACCCCCCAACCCTTGCAGCCCTGGAATAAATTTTGCAATTAGTTTCCAGCTACTTTTGCCTATTTACATTCTGGGGCCAAAGCAGAGCCTCCCAAATAGGCTTGGGTTATCTAGGGCAGGGCCATGCTCCAAATGGGATGAAGGAGATACCCAGGTAACCTTTGGTTCAAAACCTGGGGGAGGCAAGATGGGGTTTGGGGGCTGGGGAGGGGGATACCAGGCACTACTGGGGCCCCACCTCATCCCTGGGTCCCTGCTAACCCTGGGAGGCCTGGAAGAGGCTTGGGCTTCCCAGAGCCTCAGCCTCAGTTGCACCCTGGTTGCATCTCAGCTGCCACCCTGGGCAGGAGGGAACAGTCATTGAGTGAGCATCTGCTGTGTGCCACCCGTCATTTCACTGTTCCTCCAGGAGCCCCGTGAGGCAGGGGTTATAATCCAGAAGAGGGCAAGGGACTTTAGGCGGCCACCTGCTGGGGCCCACCTGCCTTCAGGGCGCTGGCCGTTTCTTCTCTGTCTGCCATCAGAGGCCTACAGGCCCTGGGCCTGGCCCCTCTCACTGATTCCCCGACTCCCCCCAACCCAAGCCACCTAGTGGCAGCAGTGAGCAAGGCCCCCTCTGAGGACTGCTTCCTCTCGTCTGCTCCAAGTGCCCTTCCAGGACTTCACCTGCCTTGTCCATTGGTCCGGCCCATCCGCTCTTCGCAGTCACTTTGGTAGGTGGCAGCCCCAGATTACAGACGAGGAAACTAAGATGAGTTGTCCTCTCCAGGGTCACACACTGAGAAAGCCAACCACAGATGCAAGCTTCCATCCTTGACCCACTTGACCAACCTAATTTACTCCCAGAGTCACTCCTGCTCCACCCGTGCCTCTGGGCAGATTAGGAGCAAGCACTTCTTTTAGGGCGAGGCAGCCTGAGGCAGACACCTTGGCAGTAGCACCTTCAGATACCCTGGTTCCTGCCCCTGGGGAATGTTTAGTCTTGTAGGGGAGAGTGTCTTAATCAGATCGTAACCTGATGTGATACATCGTGTAACTGCACAAGATAACAAAATGGTTGATTCTGCTCCTGGGGGGACAGGAAGTCTTCACAGGAGAGGTGTCCTCCAAACTGAGTTTTGAAGGATGTCCAGGGGTTTGCCAGCTCGACAGGAGTTGGGGGCAGTCCAGGCAGAGGGAACAGTGTGAGCATAAGGCTGGAGGGGCGTCAACCAGCAGTGTGTGGGGACCTAAGTGCAGTGGGTAGCCTTTCTCTCCTCCAGGGGATCTTCCCAACCCAGGGATCGAACCCAGGTCTCCCGCACTGCAGGCAGATTCTTAAACAGCTGACCCATAAGAGAAGCCCAAGAATACTGGGGTGGGTAGCCTATCCCTTCTCCAGTAGATCTTCCCAACCCAGGAATCAAACCGGGGTCTCCTGCATTGCAGGCGTATTCCTTACCAACTGATCTATGAGGGAAGCCCTTGGAGACCTAAGAGGTTATTTTGGCTAAAGAGCAAAGACAATGTGTTGTGGGGAGGAAGTGGAGCAGGGGGTGCGGAGACTGGAAAGGACGCCTTGGTTCCCAGCCCTGACCGCCCCCACCCTCCCACCCCCACCCATATGATTAGTGTGTGGGGAGGCAGAGGCACTCCGGAGGGGAGTGAAGAGTCAGGATATTGCAAATACGGCAGTGGGGGCTACCAGGTGCCCCGTCCAGTTCAGCGCCACCCTCTTGCTGCCTCTCCAGGGTCTGGCCCCTTCAGTCCTTTCTCACATTAGTGGGCAGTAGGCTCTGCCTAACAGGCCAGGCTGAGTGCCCTGGTGGTGAACCTCAGCAGTGATGCCCGGCCCGCCACTCCTCCTGGGGTCCTGCTGGATCCTCCCTGGGCAGGCAGGAACTATACTCCTCCCCACCGAGGCTGCTGTCTTCTCTCTCTGCCTGGGACCTTCGGAACCTTAGACATCGCCGCCCCTGGGCTGCAGGGTCTGTGTCCATGCTCTCTGTCACATCCTTCTTTGGCAATGGCCAACTTTTCCTGAGTGCCTTGCATGCTGGGCACTGGGACTAACACACAGGATGGCTCCATGTCCCTGCGGAGTGGGTCTGATGTCCCCCATTCTGCAGATGATGGACTAGGCTTCTAGGAATTCAAACCCCAGCCCCAGAATGAAATACCCAGACCCCTGTGTTGTGCGGTGGGTTAACTATACCCTGAATAGATTTTTATCTCAGACTCAATGCAGGCAGGGCCCAGGATGAAAGTGACCCTGAGGTCACAGAGGGAACCGGGAGCAGCTTGTACCTTGTTGGGTCTCGGGCTTCTTCTCATGCAACCCCACCCCACCTCCACTCACCTGCATGGGGAATGGCTGCCTCCCCACTTCCACCCAGCGGATGCTCTGATGCCCCTCAGCTGCGCCATGGCCTCTGGCCCAAGAAGTGCTGGAGTCAAGCTGAGGTCAGCAGGATGCTGTTAACAGCCTTGCACCCCAAGACCAGACCCTGGGCCTCTCCTTCACCTAGCCCCTACCTTGGGGCCCACGCAGGTGCCAAGCCCTCACCATTACTGCTCACCTTCGCTCTGAAACTGGCTCCGCCCACGAGGAGACCAGGTCTCAAAGAAGAATCTTGCCCGAGGCCACAGAATCAGTGATGCCAAGACCTAGACCCATAGCCAGATTCCGAGTTGGAAGTCCTCTCGCAGCCCTGACACATCTGACCTGAAGCCACCCCACCTGCCGTGGTGTCTCCTCTGAGCAGGCTGCCTGGATGGCTCCTCACAACGACTGCCACCCCTCACCTCTATGTCACCCAGCCTAGGAGACCCAGGTATGAGTCATGGAGATCTTCCCCGAGCGTCAGAGTTCTTCTCTGTACAATAGCGGTGATGGTGGTCTCAGGGCTGAGGTAACTCTGAGGTGGTTTGAGGTTCAGCACCAGCCAGGTACACAGGTAGGTGCTAATTAGTGTTGGCCACACCTACCCTGATGGTGAAATGGGGTCCATCTTGAGTCGAAAAGTCAAAGAGTAGCTTGTTCCTCCCTCCTCCCAGGGAGCCTGGCGTCTCATCTGCCTCCCCAGGCCAGGGTGACCCCAAAGAAGGAAAGGTCACTACAGTACCGTTTATTACCAGAGACACCAGGGGGCTGTCAGAACTTCGCAGCAGGAGGGGCGGGGTAGAGGGGAGGGGCGGTCACGGACAGAAAGCTGGGGACAGAGCCGTGGGACCTGGCGGGGTACGCGGGAGCTCTGGGGCCAAGTTTCCCCTGGCAGGAGGGAGAGGCTGAGGCCCTGGGAGAGGGTGGTGGTCCACACGCAGGTCGGCAGGGGCCCCCAGTGGGCTTTCAGAGGTCCCCAAGAGGAGCTTGCAGGAAAATCCCCATGCACTGTCTCTAGAAACCTGGGAGGCAAGTGTACCCTGTGGGTTGGGCTGGCAGAGAAGCAAGATGGGGCCCCACCCTTCCAAGATGGGGAGAGGGCTGGGAACTGAGGCTGGGGGAGACTTTGGGTGAGATTCTGGCCTGGGTGACCCTGGCAGTCTCCCTCAGCCTCTCTCCGAGCCTCAGTTTCTCCCTCCGGAGAACACCTGCAATGCCGGGGTGCGGGGTGTGTGTGTGGCAGGGGGCAGCAGGCGCTTTCGGGAGGGGCGGGAGCAGGCCTGGGAGGGATACCCAGCAGGCAGCCTTCACTTCCCTGCACTTCTTGCTCGGGCCACCTGAGTGGGTCGCGTGGTGGGGTGGGGGGCCCTAGGGCATCTGGAGGGCGGAGCGGGATGGGGGTCCCTCCGAGGCCGAGGTGGAAGCGGCTCTGTTGCTACGAGGGGCCTTAGCAACGCACCCATTCAGCGGAGACAAAGGCGCTGTCACTTGAGCGCAGAGGCGCCTCTGCCGCTCTCTTGTTCCCACAGACGCTGCGCCTGCGGGGGCGGGTGCTGGGGGGCTGGGAGCCGAGGTGTGTAGCGGGGTGATGGGTGGGGAGGCTGGGGTGGGGGGTGCCTTTCTGCCTGCTCAGCACGCCCCCCATCTGCAGGACGCCTGCGCCCTCCCGGCAGGCCTGCAGGGGGCGCCTCCAGCCCATTTTCCAGAAGGGGAAGCTGAGACACGGAAGGACTGGGACATCCGCCTGGACGCAGGTCGGCTGGGAGTTTGGGGTCATACAGACCCAGGCTCAGATGTGCCTAGGCTTACCCCCACGTGACTCCTGCTGCCTCAGTGTCCTCATCTGTGGGGGTGGGGGCCCGACCCCTGGCTCGTCAAGGGCTCCTCTCTGTGCCTCAGCGTTCTGAGCGGCACAATGGGAGGGTGACCACACCCCTGTTTTCCCTAGTCACCTCATGAAAGGAGCCACCAGATGCCCAGGTTTAGCACAGAGCTCAGCCCCACTGAGAGCTCCATAGACCTGCCTCTGGACCTGGCTGGAAAGAACCCCGAGCTTTCGGAGGCGGGGCAGTGCTGAGTCGGCCCCTCAGAGGCTTGTCTCTGGTTCAAGACTGTGGGAGGCCAGGGACCACGGTCCCCAGGGGCTTCCCTCGGGCCAGGATAAGTGCTCCTTGAGCAGGTGGCCCCGGCCCTGCCCTGCTACCCACAGGCCCCCACCCCCCACTCCATCACGTCCCCATCAGCTGTCCAATGGGGAAACTGAGGCCTTGGGGAAAGTACTTGCTCCTCATTGGGCTTGGAAGAACTCTCAGACCATCAGGCATCTGGCCAGAGCGCTAAGAGTGGGTGAAGTGGGGCGGCGGGCGTGGGGCGCACAGAGGAAGGCAGGCCAATGGTTCCCTGCCGTCCCAGCAGCACTGGCCAGGGAAGGGGTCCCAAACTTACTCCCTAAGAAAGCCTTTCCCCAGAGCACTGACCAAGCCCACCGGGCGCTAGTGGGGGAATTTTAGGCACCAACAAGGAGCAGAATGAGACAGGAAGAGCCTCTCAAACTGTGGGAGGCCGGGTGGGGTTGCTTCTCAAATCACTTCCATTTCCACACAGTGGGGCTGAGGGACTGTCCGGGCACCAAGGGAAAAAGGGGGACACCCCACCTGGGGTGTGGGAGCCGTACCTGAAGCCTTGAATGCTGTCAGCTCCACGGCCTGAGGACAGAGGAGGCCCATCAGGGGCTGGTCCCCCTCTCCTTCTGCTCCTCTGGCTCTGGGGGCCCTTGGCTACCTTGGAGATGACTGCTCCACCCCCAGGGGCCTTGGCATTCAGGTTCTGCCAACTGCTCCCAGCACCCTTCAGTCTAGGAGTTGACGGAGGAGGCCCCCTGGGTCCCCAGGAGAAGCCCCCACCCCAGCCCCATGCTGATCCCTGTGGTTTCCCTAACCCTTCTGGTCACAACTGCCAGCCCCTTGATTGAGCCCTGCCACCCCTGACCCAGCCTCACCGGTCTCTCGGGTTCTGCAATGGAGGAGAAGGTTGTGGGGATCCTGGGGCCATGGGTTCCTAGAAGGGGGAAGACAATTGAGCAGGTGAACCTGTAGGAGACCGAGGCAGGAGGCTGTCTCTCTCTGCTCCCCTACCCTGAACAGGGACCTCATTATTAAAAAAAACTCTTTAAGAATCCACTCAAAAATTCACCTTGTAAATTAGCGCTGAAGAAACCAGGACCCAGAGAGGGAAAGTAACTCGCCCAAAGGCGCAAAGCAGGGGAAGTAGGAGCTGGGATACCAATTCCTGGCCTGACCCTGAAGTCATCCAACCCATGCCCTGTCTCAGGGCGCCGAACCCCATCCATCTACCTGCCTTCAGGAACCCCCCACACCTCTGCTGCATGACCCAGGGAGGGCAACTCTGGCAAGCTCTGCCTCTGGGCTGGGCCCCAGGGACCCCTGCTGCCTGGTGGTGGAGTGGTAGGAGGTAAGGAGCCTTTTATAAGCCACCCCCAGGCCCTGCAGCCACAGGACTCCCTGGGCCTGTCTCCTTGTCTTTCAGATGCTTGGGCTGAGCACTGGGGAGGCTGGGGCACCGGGTAGCACTTGGACTGGAGGGTGGTTGTGGTCTTACCTCTAAGAGCCAGGTGTCTCTGGGGTGGAGCCAAGACTCTGGGGTCATCCCTGGCCACCTCCCAGGGACACGAGGGTCTAGAGTGGAACCCCGGGCCCGTGGGACTGGAGCGAGCCTGAAAGGAAGGGGCATCACCGCTGGGATCCCTGCCAGAGGTAGGACCTCCCGCCCCTTGGCCCCCAGGCCTGCCCACCGTGAATGCCTCTGCTGCCTTCTTCTCAGTCATCCTCCGCAGGGCGCTCCGGACCTGGAGGATGGGGCAGGGGCAGGGCTGGGACCCTTCCCCGACCCCCACGGGCTGGGTGCAGAGCCCCCGACAAGTAAGCCCTACCCACCCCCATCCACATCCCACCCCAGCAGCAGCCTGGGTCCCCGGACTCACCTCTCCGTTGTAGGCGGCATAGACCAGGAAGATGTACGGCCCCTGGGGACAGACCCAGGGTGAGGGTGGGTGACCGCCTGGGAGGCCCCCATCTCCCACTGCCTGGCCTGGCACCACAGCACAGGCAGCCCCAGAGACATTTAGAGACACTGGCCAGTGAACACAAGTCCTGCCCTGTCTGCCAACCCGTGATGGGGAGTGGGCAGTTGTGGCATTCCATGGTAAAAAGAACCAGGAGGGCCTGGCCCTGCCGGATCCCATGCCTTCAGTCTTGGGTCAGCAGGCAGCCTCTCTGCCCTCTATCCCTCCACGCCCCACCCCCTGACCTGCCCTGTCCTCACGGCCTCACCACCTCCTGAAGCTGCAAGGCTAAGTGAGGTCCAGGAACAGCAGACCTGGCAGGGACCTCACTACATCCTGACTGTTCAGTTCAGTCGTGTCCGACTCTTTGGGACCCTGTGGACTGCAGCACGCCAGGCCTCCCTGTCCCAACTCTCAGAGTGTACTCAAACTCATGTCCATCGAGTTGGTGATGCCATCCAACCATCTCATCCTCTGTCATCCCCTTCTCCTCCTGCCCTCAGTCTTTCCCAGCATCAGGGTCTTTTCCAATGAGTCAGCTCTTCGCATCAGGTGGCCAAAGTATTGGAGTTTCCGCTTCAACATCAGTCCTTCCAATGAACACCCAGGGCTGATCTCCTCTAGGATGGACTGGTTGGATCTCCTTGCAGTCCAAGGGATTCTCAGGAGTCTTCTCCAACACCACAGTTCAAAAGCATCAATTCTTTGGCACTCAGCTTTCCTCTAGCTGAATGCCTCTCTGAGTCTCTGTTTCTTCATCTGGAAAGTCGGGATGCAGCCAGGACTTGCCTCCTGCTGTGTGTGAAGGCGGAGTCACAGCGGCTCCTCCCCACACATTCTAGGACTACAAAGCCCTGGCCCCTCACCAAGCACCAGCATGCTTGACCCTCACAGCAGCTCCATGGCAGGGGGTGGAGGGAGGTTCATTCTCCCCATTTGATGGAGAGGGTCCTGGGGCCGGGGGTGGGGACAGAGCAATGTGTCCCAGGCCTAAGTGTGGGCCTCCACCCGCAGGTGGCTGGTGAAGCTTAGGACTCCCTCACTCTCCACTAGGACGATGCAAAAGGCAACAGTTTCTCCCCTGAGGCTCAGACAAGGGAACACAGGTGAGGGAATGTGGGGTTCCTTGAGGCCCTCTAGCTTCCCAGGGCTGAGAACTGGAGCCCCAGAGCCCTACTACTCTCCCCAGCTCCCAGGCACCAACTGGGTCGCTACCAGCCCCAACGCTGCCCCTAAGCCAGACCCTGGGGGCTCCCAGCCCAACACACCCGGCCGGTACTCTCCCTGCAGCTCTCCGCACGGTGTCCCCCATCTCATCTCCTTTGACTCAGTCCTTGTGCTAAGTCGCTTTGTGAGCCCATGGACTGTAGCCCATCAGGCTCCTCTGTCCACGGGATTCTCCAGGCAAGAATACTAGAGTGGGTTGCCATGCTCTCCTCTAGGGAATCTTCCCAACCCAGGGGTCAACCCCATGTCTCCTGCATTGGCAGGCAGGTTCTTTACCACTAGCGCCACTCCTCACACCCAAACATTCACTCCAATCCAACCACACCAGCAACCTGTCTAACATCCTCCCAGGCCTGGGTGGAAGTCTGAGCTCCTCACACCAGCTCTGGGGACCCTGCATGGTCTGGCCCCCATGTTCCCTCCTGCTCCATTTCTCACCAGCTCCCCCGACCCCATGTCTCCCTCCATCTGATTCCACTGTGCTCCCCTAACTTAAAACTTTATTCCCCTCTCTCCATGCAGCATTCAGGCATTCGCTGAGCACCACTGCCTCCAGGGAATGCCCACCCTGCCTCCCCACACGACCCTGACTGCCGCTTGTGCCTCTCAGTCTCAATCGCACCGTACTGCAGTTGTGTGGCTCTGGTGTCTGTCTGCGCCCCCAGGCTGAGACCTCCAAGGGTGGTTTCTTTGATCCTGTGCCCCACCACGGTCTCAGCATGCAGCCCAGCTCGGGCACAGGGGAGGCACAGGGGAAGAACATGCTGAATGGCTGAATGAAACCATCTTGCAGCAGGTTATGCTTTGGTCTTTGCAAATATCATCTCAATGGAACCCAACAGTGATCTCATGAGGTGGAGATTATGATTCCCTTTATACAGATGTAGAAACTGAGGCCTGTCTCCATTTGTCTAGGCCTTCCAACAAGACCCTCAGGCACGGAAGGTGTGAGCCCCAACCTGTCACAAGACTGAGGCTCTGCTCTTCCAGCACAAAACCTGGCAGAGAGGCCAGACGGAAACAAATCACCCCCAAAAGCAAATAAATGAGTCCAGGCAGATTTCAATCCCTCCAGCCCCATCCCTGCTCCCTGGTCACCTGGGGCAGGTCCTGCCCAGTTTATGCCCCAAGACAGTGAGAAAGCGATGAGGCTGGAGGTTGAGCGGGGAGAGTACGACACGGAGAAACAGCAGGTATGATGGAAGAGAGAGGAGAGGGAAAGGCCAGGCCTGGAGAGGGAAGCATCCAGGAAGGACTCAGAGAACGTGGCTCTGAGCTGACTTGGGAGCTGCCCTGAGACAGTCACGGGAACATCAGAGCGGGCTCAGGTCGCATGCCTTATGACCCATCACAAGACAGCCTTTCACCAGACCTGAAGGTCTGAGGCTGGCTGGGGGTGGGGGGCCAGAGGGGTGACCCTCAGAGAGAGGGAGAGGCAGGGGAAGGGACCAAGAGACAGGGTCAGAGCCCAACAGAAGGGGAGATGTAGAGAGAGGCCCAGAGGAGCCAGGTAAGACCCACGCCAGAGGAAAAGGGGACAGGGAGAGGAGACTGTGGCAGAGACAGAGCCCGAGAGACAGAGAAGGAATCTCAGGGAAAACTCAGAGACAAGTAACGAGACACCGAGAGAGGAAGGGACCTGCCCTGAGAGGGAGGCGGCGAGGGCTGTGAGGGCGGCTCTGGCCCCGTGGCTGCAGGGCCATGGGCAGGGATGGAGCTGGAGCAGTTGCCATAGCAACAGGAAGCTGCTGCCCTCCCCACTCTGAGGCAGGGTGGAGAGACCTGGGCAGGGTCTCTCTGTTAAGTGGGCCGACCGTAAGGGCTTCTCCGTGTCCGTCTGTGTCCCCAGCTGCTCAGCCCTGCCACGTCTGCGGGAGCCGTGCTTCTTTGCGAAGAGTGTGGGAACCCCAGGTTTTCTTCACTCTCCCGGCCCCACTCCGGCGCAACCCCCATCCTTCCCGAGCTGTCTGCTGCTTCCCCCACCACCTGTTTTTCCTTTCTCCAGTCCCACGCCTGTCGGCAGAGGGCGGCGAGTCCCCAAGGCCCAGGGGGAGACGATAGCATGGACCAGGACCCTGGAGCACTAGGCGCAGACCACAGGAAGAGGTGCTAGAGGCAGCAGGGAGGCCGAGGGGCAGGGTGGGCTCTCCTTGGACTGTCCTCCCTCCCAGCGCTTACTCAGTCCCCTGGTGGTGGCTGTTTGTGTCCATGCCCGAGTCCCCATAGATCTGCAGACTCCTGAGGACGGGTGCCTGGTCTGACCCACTTCTGTGGCCCCAGGACACGCGACCGGAAAGGCGCACAGTGGGGTTTCCGCAGTCCCATGGCACTTTTCCGTGGGTCATGTCCTTCCAAGCAGCACCTTTTCTAAACTGCTGTTTTCACTGGTGGAGTAGCTCGTGCTGTCCCACATAGGCCACCCGCAGATGCCAAGGGGAGAGGCCCCCCCGCCCCGCTCAGCTTCCTGCCGAGGCCTGAAGTGGCTGGAGCACAGCCTGGAGGCTGGGACTTCTGCTGCGCCCTTGAGCGTCAGGATGCCGGGCATCTTAGCCAACCCCTCCTGGGCCTCAGCTTCCTCAGCTGTCTAACGGGCCACAAAATCCTCCCTGAGGTTCTGCTGTTTGATTGGAGGTTTGACCCAGTCCCCTCTTGTCCGTCCTCCCCCCAGCAATGTCCCCAATGCCTTGGTGACAACCATGAGAGAGAGGACACTCCCTCCCCAGCCCCCTGGCCAGCCAGCCACGCCTGCGGAGCTCATGTGTGGCCCAGGGCCCGGAGGTACCTGCAGGGAATTGAGGCCCACGGCGGCGTAGGCCCAGGCCGGGCTGAGGTGCACCAGCACGCCCACCAGCCAGGTCAGGCCCAGGACAGGCAGCAGGACCAACACCGGCTTCACTGTGGCCCTGCAGGACAGAGGCTGGGCTGGGGAGGCTAGGGGCCCCGGGGGGGTCCCCACAGGGTTCTGGGGAGGGCAGTCCCTGCCATGCATCTGGAAAGGGGCCGGAGCTGCAGACCAGGGACCGCGGCTCAGGACTTGGGTGTAGCTGGAAAGCTCAGACACCCAGAGTGGTAGGGAGTAGGGGTGGTGGAACTAGGAAGGTGGGATCCCAGTTCCAAGCCTGGCTCATCCCAAGCCTGGCTCAAGGGAAGGGAGTGGCAGCTGTCCAGGGGGAGGGCTGAGGCCTGGACAGTGGGTCCAAGGGACATGGATCTGAAAGGGCTTCCTCTTCGCCCTCCTCAAGGCCCCCGGGGGGTGACCATGCTTCTTAAGGCCCCACTGGCTTGGGTTGCCCTTCCCTTGGCAGAGGATAGAGTGGCAAAGAGGAAGGCCTGGGGTGTTGGGGGGTGGGCCCTCCAGCAAGATATGGTCCCATAGAGTGATGGGGTTCCAGCGGGGGTAGAGACCTAGACTCTTACTCTGAACCTGAACTTCTAGAGCCTGCCTCATTTAGGGGTCGCCTCCACCTGTCTCCACCAGAGACAGTACCTTCTGTGGATGGTGAGTCCCCAGGACAGTGGCTGGCGTCTACACTGCCCCTCATATACACACAGGCTCCATTACCATCCACACGCATGAGCACGTGTGCACACACAGCACGGACACATTGCACACACACACCCCCATCTATAGCCTTGCACTCATGAGCGCACATGGCCACACACACGCCCACCCTGGACTCACACGTGCTCACACCTGGCTCCCCCACCTCTTTCTGACTCCCCCAGCTGGGGTCTCACCACATCTGGATCCTGAGCTGCTGCTGCATGCAGGGCTGTGGGCTCAGCATGCGGGCGCGGCGGCGGGCACTGGACACGGTGACAATCACCACCCGGACCAGGATGCAGGTGTTGGCCTGGAGATCTGGTGTCAGAGCGCAAAAGGGGCTCCCCCTCCCACGACCTGTCCCACCCCGGCAGGACCCCTGGGCCTCTCCGCTCACGGTCAGCACGAAGAGCACGGGCCCCACAAAGGCCCAGATGGCGTCTGTGTGCACATTGAGCCAGCAGTGCCCAGTGGCCACGTAGTCACGCGGGGACATGGCCAGGGAGATGGCCACGATGGCCACAGGCACACCTAAGGGAATAAGAAGTGACCTCAGGACCACGCCACCCATTTGGTCCTCCCTGGGAGCCAGCCCCCATCCCGAGCGGCAGCCCCCAGCCGTCCCACAGTAGCGGGTGCGCTGGCGGCACTGGGCGATCCAGGAGTGGGGTTGGGTGGGCTTGATACTTGTGGGTGTCACCGGAGCCCTGAGCGGTTGGGAAGTGGAAGAGCTGAGACAGAGTTGAGGCCTTAGGGCTGAGAATCAGCAGAGTTGGAGGCTGGTGACTGGCATGGGCTTAGCTGGTCCCAGATTAGGGAGGCAGTGCTGGAGGCCAGGAGCGGAGGTGGTTGAAGTGGAGGAGGATTAAGAACTGGAGTTGGGTAGAGCTGGAGGTTGATGGAGCTGAGTTTATGTCAAGACACGGGTGCTGGGTGCCGCGTAGTGCTGGGTGATGGTGAAGAGGGTGAGTGTGGGACGGTGGTGGGCATGGGGCGGTGGGTGTTGGACATAACGGAGGCCATGCAAGGCAGGGTTGAGGGGAACAGAACAAGAGTGAGGGGCAGGGGGACCTCACCCCAGCCCGTGGCATAGTAGAGAGGCATCCGAGGGCCAGGGCGCATGCTGACGGCCACCACCTTGCTCCACAGCAGCAGCCCCTCCACCAACATCCAGAAGAAGGCGACCAGAAAGAGAAGGTGCATTACAGCTGTGACGGCCAGGCAGGCCACCTGGACGGGAGGGTGGGCGATCCCCACTGAGGCCAGTTATGGGTGTGGCCCGCCCTGGGTCCCCTGTCCATGCCGGGCATTGCCAACCCAAAGCAGTTTGCGTGGGTGAGGTCCCCGGGCCCAGCTCCAACATTCAGTTTTTCCTCTCTAGCCCTTACTCCTCCCTGGAGAGGGAGCCGGGTGCAGACATGGGGCAGGGGGCGGGGGTGGGCAACCCAGAAAAGGCTGAAGGTGTTTTCCCAGCCATCCCTGAGCTCACAAGCCCCCCCTTGCTGGTTGCCCACCTTGTTGGCCTTTGCCCACTCGCTGGCCATGAGGAAGCCCTCGGCAGAGGCCAGGGAGAAGGTGAGGTTCTTGTGGACCGTGGCCCGCTCTGACCTGGGGACCCTGAACAGACAGGGGAGGTAGTAACGGGGACACCACCACCAACCCCCACCCCCCTCAGCCCCAGCCCCACCCACGTCCAGGTGAGCTGGCTGATGAAGGCAGAGAGGGCGGCTCTACAGGGGCCCAAGCCCCAGGGGGGCCCTGGAGCGGGGTCTACCTGGACCAAGGGTGGATGCCCTTCCAAGGAGGGATGTGGAGGTTGGCTGGCAAGGGGTGGGGTGGGCCCAGGGTGCCACAGCAGGTGGTGAGCTCGCCTTACCCAGCCGCCAGGAAGAGCAGGAAGGTGGTGGAGAGGGCGCAGAAGGACACGCCACAGCCCACAAACGAGAGCGTCCTCAGCAGCGACTCCTCCTCAGGGCCTCTCTGGGGAGGGACAGAGACCTCGGAGGCAGGAGCCCACCACCACCCTGCGCTGATGGGACCAGGCCTCACCCGGCTCGCCCGCCACTTCCAGAACAACACCCACTGCCCCATACCCACCCCCAACGCACAGGCCTGCACACAGCAGGCACTTAATAATGAGCGTTTGCCTGTCCTCCTCTGCTAGCTCTCCCTAAACGGGGCGGGGGGCTGGCTTGCACCGATTTCTCAGCACTGGACAGGAAGTGGCCGACACACCCATGGGGAGGAGACAGCATGTGACGACCACCTGCTGAGGGGAGTACGGAGCTGGCACAAATTACTTACGATGTGTCAAAGGTCCACGCTCTGTTTTCACAGGAAAACTGCATCAGATGGCATGTTTTCCTAGTGTGCTCCCCAACACGCCAAGTGACCCCAGCATTCCTGGGCTCGGGCCCACCTCACTCAACCTCTTGGTGAGCGACCACTGAGTCCTTTTCTGGCTCCAGCCAGCCCACCTCGCTTGGCCTCCTGGAATTTGGCTTCCCCCACCCCCAGTCTGTAAATGCTGGTACCTATCAGAGGGCTCCTGTGGTCGAAGCTCCTTTCACTTCCAACTGCATCTCAGCCACGGCTTTACCTACCAGCTCTTGTTTCCAGCTAAGACCCTCCTGCCCTGAGCACGAGGCCACAGGCCCCATGGACCCCAGACATGTGGTCCCCCAAATCTATTGCCCACCTGAGCCTCCTCAGAAATGAGTCTCTCATCTTCTAGTGGCCCTGGACCCCCTCTCCCTCAGCCCAGTCTCCCGGTCTCCCCACTGGTCCCTGGTCCAGGGTCCCTCCCTTCTCCTAGGCCCCTCGCTGCTTTCCCCTCTGTCACCACCCCAGCCTCACTCCTGGCACTGCAGGCTCCCTCGTGCAAACATGCTTCACCTGCTTCCACACATCCTCTCCAACAGGACCACCATCCAAGCATGTGAGCCTGGCATTCCAGGTCTGTGTGATCTGACCCAGGCCCACCTTGCCTACCACCACCCCCCACCACAGACATTGCACTGAAAGCCCCAGACTCATCGAAGTTCTAGAACATAACTGGTCTGCCATTTCTAGCCTCCGTGCGCTTCCCTGGTAGCTCAGCTAGTAAAGAATCCACCTGCAACACGGGAGACCTGGGTTCAATCCCTGGGTTGAGAAGATCCTGTGGAGAAGGGAAAGGCTACCCACTCCAGTATTCTGGCCTGGAGAACTCCATGGACTGCATAAATCCAGGGGTCACAAAGAGTTGGACACGACTGAATGACTTTGACTCTGCCTTTGTTCAGGTGGCCCTCTGTTTGGCATGCCCTTCTATTCAACTATTGTTCATCCTTTAAAACTCGGTCCTGACATCACCTTCCCCTGCCCCCCTCCCCAGCACTCACCTGGACGTCATACACCTGCAACAGGACAGCAAAGTTGGTGCTGTGGTTGCAGAAGCAGGCGGTCGAGCCCTGGTACATGGCAGTCACGGAGCAGCCAGTGGTGGCCCAGGAGCCCCCTGAGTCTGGGCTTGGGGTGAGTAGGGGACAGAGGGCTCTTGAGATGGGCTGCACATGGGGGTGGGGGCAGGGGGAAGCCTTTCCAGAAACCCTGGGCTCTCTCAGTGCCCTGCCTCTATCCAGTTATATGACCTTGGGCAAGTCACTGCTCCTCCCTGGGTCTCTGTTTCCCATCTGTGAAATGGGAGGATGGGGCTGAAACCAGTGATCAGTATTAACTGCATTAATTACTAAGCAACAGTGACTGATCTTCATTCCCTGGTTTTGGATATATCATCAACTCTAACACCCATTCCACAGATGAGTCTCTCCCTACTCTAAGCCCATAGAGTAGGCTTACATAGCTCCTATGACAGGGAGCTCACTACCTCCTGAGTAACAGTTTCTCCTGCCCCAGTTTATCCCCAGCTGAGTGGGGCCTGGAACCACCCCCACAAAGAAGTTGATGAATGGAGGCTAAAAACCCGCTTGAGTCCTGCCTCATCCTCAAGTGGGAGGGATGTCTTTTTTATTTTTTAATGCCTTATTTAAAGAACTTGGAAACTCACCTGATACTGAAGTTCCAGAAAGCACAGACAGGCTCCACCAGCTTCGGAGGGAAGGCCTAAGGGCAGCCAACAAGAACAGGGCAGGTATGTGAGCGCACGTGGGCAAGGAGAGAGATCAGTGGATGCAGGGAGACGTGACCTCCTGTGTTTGAGGGGCTGGGGGTTGCCCAGCATAAATCACGGGTGCAGGGGTTGGAGAAAAATGCCAGTGGGAAGGCACAAAGAAGGTGAAATGAGGAGAGTTGCAGGCTGGCATTATGGTTAATATCAAAATCCTAGGCATGAACTAAATGTCCATCCTTTGGGGATTCTGTAAGAGAGCCTCCGGAAGTATTGTGAATTTAGCAAAGCTGCAGGATACAGTATCATTATATAGAAATCAATTGCCTTACTATAAACTTAAAATGAACAATTTAAAGTAGAATTAAGAAAACAATACCATTTACAAAACCATCAGAAATTCTCCACTACTTAGCGGTGCATGCATGCTCAGTCTTTAAGTCATGTCCTGCTCTTTGCGACCCCATGGACTGTAGGCTGCCAGGCTTCTCTGTCCATGGGATTCTCCAGGTAAGAATACTAGAGTGGGTTGCCATTTCCTCCTCCAGGGGATATTCCTGACCCAGGCATGGAACCTACATCGCCTGCATTTGCATGTGGATACTTTACCACTGAGTCACCTGGGAAGCCCGTACAAACTAGAAGTACGTCTAAGTATATCCAACAAAAAACCCTCAAGATCTGTACACTGACAACCAGATATCACTGCTGAGAAAAATGCGAGAAAATCTAAATAAGCTCAGCGACATACCTTGATCAAGGGCGAAAGACTCATTGTTAAGATGCTCTTCCATCATCTTATTTCAATTTGGGAGATACAGTGCAGTTCCAATCAAAATCCCAGCAGGTTTTTCCACAGACATTTACAAGCTGATTCTAAAAAAAGTTTTTTTGGCTGTGCCACATGGCATGCAGGACCTTACTTCCCTGACCAGAGATCACCTCTGCCCTCTGCAGTGGAAGTGCGGATTCTTAACCATTGCCTGAGTCTCAAAGGTATACAGCAATGTGAAGACCCTAGGCCAGCCAAAGCAGTTTTGAAAAGGAAGTACAAAGTTGGAGGACTTACATGAACTGATTTCAAGGCTTACCATACAGATACATTAATCAGGACATATAGGATTAGTGTATAGATCTAGGGAATAGAATAGAGAGCCCAGAAATGGACTTACACATATTTGAACAATTGATTTTCCAAAAGATGACAGGATAATTCAAGGGAGAAAGAATAATCTTTTCAACAAATGGTGTTGGAATGGGATATAGCAAAATATGAAGTTCAACCCCTACCCAACACAATATCCATAAATGAGTTGAAATGAAGGTATAAATGTAAAGGCTAAAGTGTAAACTCCTTTGAGAATATCTTTGTGACCTTGGGATAGGCAAGTTTTCCTAGACGTGATGCAAAAAGCATAAGCCATGCAAGAGAAAAACTGATAAACTGGACTTCATCATATTTAAAACTTATCTTTCAAAAACACTGTTAAGAAAAGCAATCCACAGACTAGGAGATATTATGTACAAACATATAGCTCAAAAAATGCTTATATCCAAAATACATAAAGAATTCTTACAATTCAATAGCAATACAAATAATTTTAAAATTGAGGAAGAACAAAGCTTGAGGCATCACGCTCACTGATTTCAAACAATATTACAAAGATATAGAAATTATGAGATTGGCATAAAAACAGACACGTAGATCAATGGAACAGAAGAGAGAGCTCAGAACTAAACCTCTGTGTCAATTAGTTTATGACAAAAGAGGCATGGATATATAATGGGGAAACAACAGTCTCTTCAATAAAAGATGTTGGGAAAATTGGACAGCCATAGGCAAAAGAATACTACCCATTTCAGTATTTTTGGGCTTCCCTTGTGGCTCAGTTGGTAAAGAATCTGCCTGCAATGTGGGAGACCTGGGTTCCATCCCTGGATTGGGAAGATCCCCTGGAGAAGGGAAAGGCTACCCACTCCAGTATTCTGCCCTTGAGAATTTCATGGACTGTATAGTCCACGGGGTTGCAAAGAGTCGGACACAACTGAGCGACTTTCACTTCACTCCAGGCAAAAGAATAAAACTTGACTATTGTCTTATACCAGTAGTATAAGGCTACTTGAGGCTTCCCTGGTAGCTCAGAGGTTAAAGCGTCTGCCTGCAATGCGGGAGACCAGGGTTTGATTCCTGAGTTGGGAAGATCCCCTGGAGAAGGAAATGGCAACCCACTCCAGTACTCTTGCCTAGAACATCCCGTGGATGGAGGAGCCTAGTAGGCTACAGTCCATGGGGTCACAAAGAGTCGGACACGACTGAGTGACTTCACTTCACTGTCTTATACCATACACAAAAATTAACTCAACACAGAACCAGACATGAATTTAAGACATGAAACTGTAAAACTGCTAGGAAAAAAACATAGGTGGTAAGTTCCTTGTCATAGCAAAAATATTTAAAAGCCTGAAATATCCAGTTAAACACAGGCAGAAGATATACAGACTGACAATGAGTACATGAAAAGACGCTCAACATCATTAATCATAAGGAAAATGCAAAACCACAATGAGATATTTCCTCACACCTGTTAAGATGGCTGTTACCAAAAACACAAGAAAGAACATGTGTTGGCGAGGAAATGGAGAAAAGGGAACCCTCGTACACTGTTGGTGAGAATGTGAGTTGGTGCAGCCACTATGGAAACAATATAGTGGTTCCTCTAAAAATTAAAAATAAAACTGCCTTCAGTTCAGTTCAGTCGCTCAGTCGTGTCTGACTCTTTGCGACCCCATGAATCGCAGCACGCCAGGCTTCCCTGTCCATCACCAACTCCTGGAGTTCACCCAGACTCACGTCCATTGAGTCAGTGATGCCATCCAGCCATCTCATCCTCTGTCGTCCCCTTCACCTCCTGCCCCCAAGCCCTCCCAGCATCAGAGTGTTTTCCAATGAGTCAACTCTTCGCATGAGGTGGCCAAAGTACTGGAGTTTCAGCTTTAGCATCATTCCTTCCAAAGAAATCCCAGGGCTGATCTCCTTCAGAATGGACTGGTTGGATCTCCTTGCAGTCCAAGGGACTCTCAAGAGTCTTCTCCAATACCACAGTTCAAAAGCATCAATTCTTTGGCGCTCAGCCTTCTTCACAGTCCAACTCTCACATCCATACATGACCACAGGAGAAACCATAGCCTTGACTAGACGAACCTTTGTTGGCAAAGTAATGTCTCTGCTTTTGAATATGCTATCTAGGTTGGTCATAACTTTCCTTCCAAGAAGTAAGCGTCTTTTAATTTCATGGCTGCAGTCACCATCTACAGTGATTTTGGAGCCCCCAAAAATGAAGTCTGACACTGTTTCCACTATTTCCCCATCTATTTCCCATGCAGTGATGGGACCAGATGCCATGATCTTCGTTTTCTGAATGTTGAGCTTTAAGCCAACTTTTTCACTCTCCACTTTCACTTTCATCAAGAGGCTTTTGAGTTCCTCTTCACTTTCTGCCATAAGGGTGGTGTCATCTGCATATATGAGGTTATTGATATTTCTCCCAGCAATCTTGATTCCAGCTTGTGTTTCTTCCAGTCCAGCATTTCTCATGATGTACTCTGAATATAAGTTAAATAAGCAGGGTGACAATATACAGCCTTGACGTACTCCTTTTCCTACTTGGAACCAATCTGTTGTTCCATGTCCAGTTCTAACTGTTGCTTCCTGACCTGCATACAAATTTCTCAAGAGGCAGATCAGGTGGTCTGGTATTCCCATCTCTTTCAGAATTTTCCACAGTTTATTGTGATCCACACAGTCAAAGGCTTTGGCATAGTCAATAAAGCAGAAATAGATGTTTTTCTGGAACTCTCTTGCTTTTTCCATGATCCAGCGGATGTTGGCAATTTGATCTCTGGTTCCTCTGCCTTTTCTAAAACCAGCTTGAACATCTGGAAGTTCATGGTTCACATATTGCTGAAGCCTGGCTTGGAGAATTTTGAGCATTACTTTACTAGCGTGTGAGATGAGTACAACTGTGCGGTAGTTTGAGCATTCTTTGGCATTATGACCCAGCAATTCCACTCCTGTATATATCCAAAGAAAATGAAAATATTAACTCACAAATGATATATGACTCTACTATATTTAGGATGGGTAAGCAACAGGGACCTGCTGAATAGCACATGAAACTCTGCTCAATGTCATGTGGCAGACTGGACGGGAGGGGGCCTTGGGGGAGAGCGGATACATGTATATGTATGGCTGAGCCCCTTCGCTGTTCTCCTGAGACTATCACAACATTGTTAATCAACTACAGCTCAACACAAGATAAAAAGTTTTTTCAAAAGAAAATATATTAACATATGCATCTCCATGTTCACTGCAGCATTATTTTCTAGAGCAAAGATATGGAAACAACCTGTGTCCATTGATGAATGAACGAATAAAGAAACCGTGGTGTGTGTGTGTATATATATATAGAGAGAGAGATAGATACAGGCTTCCCTGAAAGCAGCTGATAAAGAATTTGCCTGCAATGCGGGAGGTCTGGGTTTGATCCCTGGACTGGGAAGATCCCCTGGAGGAGGGCATGGCAACCCACTCCAGTATTCTTGCCGAAGAGAGAAGAGCCTGGCCTGCTGCATTCTACAGGGTCACACAGAGTTGGAAACGGCTAAAGCAACTTAGCATGCACGCAGGCATATATATATATATGTATATATATATAAAACAGAATATTCAGTTCAGTTCAGTCACTTAGTTGTGTCCAACTCTTTGCGACCCCATGGAGTGCCTTACGCCAGGCTTCCCTGTCCATCACCAACTCCTGGAGCTGACTCAAACTCATGTCCACCAAGTCGGTGATGCCATTCAACCATCTCATCCTCTGTCATCCCCTTCTTCTCCCACCTTCAATCTTTCCCAGCATCAGGGTCTTTTCATATGAGTCAGGTCTTTGCATCAGGTGGCCAAAGTATTGGAGTTTCAGCTTCAGCATCGGTCCTTCCAATGAATATTCAGGACTGATTTCCTTTAGGATGGACTGGGTTGATCTCCTTGCAGTCCAAGGGACTCTCAAGAGTCTTCTCCAACACCAGAGTTCAAAAGCATCAATTCTTCAGCGCTCAGGTTTCTTTATAGTCCAAATCTCACATCCTTACATGACGACCGGAAAAACCAAAGCTTTGACTAGACGGACCTTTGTTGGCAAAATAATGTCTCTGCTTTTTAATATGCTGTTTAGATTGGTTATAACTTTTCTTCCAAGGAGCAAGCGTCTTTTATTTCATGGCTGCAATCACCATCTGCAGTGATTTTGGAGCCCAGAAAAATAGTCTCTCACTGTTTCCATTGTTTCCCTATCTATTTGCCATGAAGTCATGGGACCAAATGCCATGATCTTAGTTTTCTGAATGTTGAGTTTTAAGCCAACTTTTTCACTCTCCTCTTTCACTTTCATCAAGAGGCTCTTTAGTTCTTCTTTGCTTTCTGCCATAAGGGTGGTGTTATCTGCATATCTGAGGTTATTCATATTTCTCCCAGCAATCTTGATTCCAGCTTGTGCTTCATCCAGCCCAGCGTTTCTCATGATGTACTCTGCATATAAGTTAAATAAGCAGAGTGACAATATATAGCCTTGACGTATTCCTTTCCTGATTTGGAACCAGTCTGTTGTTCCATGTCCGGTTCTAACTGTTGCTTCTTGACCTGCATACAGATTTCTCAGGAGGCAGGTAAGGTGGTCTGGTATTCCCATCTCCTTCAGAATTTTCCACAGTTTGTTGTGATCCACACAGTCAAAGGCTTTGGTGTAGTCAATTAAGCAGAAGTAGATGTTTTTCTGGGATTCTCTTGCTTCTTCTTTGCCTTTTTTGCATTTCTTTTTCTTGGGAATGGTCTTGATCACTGCCTCCTGTACAATGTCACAAATGTCTGTCCATAATTCTTCAGGCACTCTGTCTATCAGATCTAATCCCTTAAATCTATTTGTCACCGCCACTGTATAATCGTAAAGGATTTGATTTAGGTCATACCTGCATGCACACATATATAAAACAGAATATTATTCAGCCATAAAAAGAATGAAATCTTGCCATTTGCAACAATATGATGGACCTTGAGGCCATTACATCAAGTGAAATAAGTCAGACAGAGAAAGACAAATACCTTATGATCTCACTTATATGGGACTCTATAAAAAAATAGTCAGGATCATAAAATACAGAGAACAGATTGGTTGCCAGTGCCCGTGGGGCAGGGGTAGGGAGAAAAGGGTGAAGGGAGTACAAAAATAAAATTAAAAGAGAGAGGATCTATATGGTTTGCATGGAGAAATGTCAGTAATCAGAAAAGCAAATAGCAGACTAATGTAAACATTTTTGGAAAAAAAAATAAAGAATATTTCCTATTTTTTAAAAAGCCCAATGACATCTCAAAAAAATTTTAATTAAAAAAATGAATGAAAACTGGGAAAAAGATTTGAACTTATATTTAACGGAGGAAGATATATGAATGCCTGATAAGTGTATAAAATGATGCTCAAAATCATTGATCTTCAAGGAACTGCAACTTAGAACCACAATGAGATGTCAATACAAAACCATTATAATGAACATCAGGCAACAACATAGATGGTACTCAAAACCAACATTTGAGCAAAAGAAGCCAGACTACAGTACACATTATTTGGTTCCTTTTATATGACGCTTTAGGAAAGACAGACAGACACTTTAGGAAAGTCAGAGTGGGGAAGGCTGACGGGGAAGGAGCTTGAAGAAGCCTTTGGGAAAGGTGGAAAAGTTGTGTATCTTGACTGGGGGCAGCAGTACATGAGTATATACACTGGTCAAAACTGATCACATTGTACACTTAAAATGGATGGTTTAGTGTATGTAGATTTATGTACTTTAATCAGATTGATTTTTTAAGAAGTCTTGAGATGATATACAAAAGACATAAGCTGTGGTGTATGAGTGCATTTGTGTGTGTGTGTGTGTGTGTACATGTGTCCAGGATTGGTGGTTTTGGGGAAAGCAGACTCTAACTTTCCCTGAAATGCTCTAAAGTTTCAAAAGCAAGAAGGAATGTGTTTTACATGTAAAGAATTAAATGACATATCCTGCTGATATTTCCGTGTCAGTTTATAGCAGAATACCCCATTCCTTACATAACCTCAGCTGATATTCTATTTGTAGCTCTACAAGGCTCTTTTGTTGGGGAAGGGGGTGCACTGTGTGGCATGCAGGGTCTTAGCTCCCCAACCCGGGATGCAACCTGTGCCCCCTGAAGTGGAAGTTCTGAGTCTCAGCCGCTGGACATCTGGGAAAGTCCCTACAAGGCTTTTAAAGTAGTCCCCTGCTGATGGACATTCAGGCTACTTTCATGCTTACAAAGCACACTGCACGGTGGGCTCTCACATTGCCTTGTGTGATCTGATAAGAACCACCAGTTTTTTGAGCCATGAAGAACTATAACAAAATCCCAGCTCTGCCACTTAAACAAACACTATAACAAAATCCCAGCTCGGCACCAGGCACACCAGCTTTCCTAAGCTCCTGTTTGTGGAATGGGCAGTTGGAAGATTAAATGAATGCTACTTATTTAAGGCATCTGCCATAAAGTAAGCATGCAATGCATTACTTCCCTTCCCCCCCTCTCAAAGACAATGGCATGGCTTGTGGATGTGTATTCTTCTTGAACAGTTTTAGACTTTGGTTCTCCAGTGAACAAATATTGGGATGTGTGTGTGTGTGTGTGTGTGTGGAGGGCACAAAACCAGGATAACTGTCCCAGGTGGCTGTTTCCCAGAAGCACCACACAGTACCTGGGCCTGGTGTTGCAGGTGAAAGGTCACAGCTGTGTTGGCCTCCCCAGTTTCATCCCACACTTCAGAGGAGATGATGGCTGACCCCACCTGGGTGCTTAGGAATCTGTGGGGAGAAAGGGAGCTTTTAAGGGCACCAGGTGTCTGTGGGGGAGAGGTCACACGTGGCTGAGGTCATCAAAGATGATACCCCTAAGTCCAAAGAAACATTAGCAAGAGCCCTGTGTGGGGAATTAGGGCACCTGGGCTCCTTTCTTGCTGGCAATTTGGCTACCCTGGTGGCTCAGATGGTAAAGAATCTGCCCGCGATGCAGGAGACCGCCCGGGTTTGAACCTTGGGTCAGGAAGATCCCCTGGAGGAGGAAATGGCAACCCACTCCAATATTCTTGCCTGGAAAATTCCATGGACAGAGGAGCCTGATGGGCTACAGTCCACAGGGTCACAAAGACTGAGTGACTAACATTTTAATTTTCTATTCCCTCCCTGAGACTCAACACTGGAGCTGGGACCCCAGGCAGGAGTCGAGCCATGTTCCCACCAGCACATCTTTGCCAGGCCTAGAAATCTGTGTGTGTCAGGGGTGAGCAGGTTTGGCCCTGGGCTGCCAAGGGCAGATTTGCCCACCAGAATGGGGGTGGGTTCTGGGAGGGGACAGAGGCCTGGCCTTCCCTGGGGAGGACATCCAGGCCCTCAGCAGCCTACTGGGTGGGACCCACCTCTGCATTCTGCTTGTTTCTTCAGAACTGTCAGGGGCCTGTGGCTCCTGGCCAGGGGCCCCCAGGGTGTGCTGGAAGACACTCGAGCTGAACCAGCTGTGGATCACGGTGACTCCAGAGAGGCCTGGATGAACAGGAGGAGGCCTGAGACCCACCCACTGACTGAGCAGGCACCACAGGTTGGTCCCGAGGGAAAAGCTCTGCCTACTTTACAAACAGAGAAACCGAGGCTCATAGAGGTTAAATGACCTCCTAGAGATCACACAGTTAAGAAGTGGACAGAGCCAGAATTTCAACCAGCTATAGTTGACGTGCTTAAACTGGCAGCTCCACAGCCCTTTGCCCCTTATCTTAATCCTCCACCCCAGGTGGCATCCAGAGAAACTGATTGCGGTTTGAGGGGAGGAGACTAAGTGAACATCTACTATGGGGTAGGTGTTTAAGCTCCTAACAACCCAGTGAGGTGAGTACTAATCTTACAGATGAGGAGACAGCTCTGAAAGTTGCGGTGACTTATTCAGAAGAGCAGAGCTAGGAACTCTGAGGGCTGAGGTTTGACCCAGACCCCAGAGGGTCCCACCACCTGTCCGCCTTGCCCACCTTTCCCAAGGAGCCGCCTCACTTCAGCAGCAGGGATGAGGATGTGGCCGGGCCCCTCTGGATGCCCTCCGGGCACTGTGAACACGTAGCCCTCCGTACTGGCCTCCCTCAGGTGTAGGCGCCGCACCTCCAGGCCTGGGGTCAAACAGGGCTGAGTGGCTGCACCTCAGGAGGCAGGTCTTCATGCTGGGCTGGCCCAGCTGGCAGGGTCTGCTTCCTCTCTCCCTGCCACACACCCAGGAGGCCACCATTCCTGGATGGTGGCTCAGCAACTTGCCCGAGGTAAATCTGACATTTCCAAGTCCAGGGGGACAGGGTGGCTGAGAAGGGGGAGTCGCTGGGGGGCAAACCCTGAATATCAGTGAGCCGCCAGAAACCACTGGGCCCCTGAGAGACCCAAGTTTTGCCTGACGTTCGACTGTCAATGCCTGCCCACTCAATCTGTTATACAAACATTCACGGAGTCTGGTCCTGAGATGCAGAAATGATTCAGAAACAGCCCTGGCACTCAGGGAGCTTCAGGCTGAATCATATTAATTGCCACAAAAGCAACAAAAGATATGTTCAAAACACCAGGGTAACATAGAGAGGAACTGACTGTTGGGAGAGAGCTAAAGCTGGGGAAGGCTTCCTAGCAGAGCTGATGCTCAAGCAGGGTTCTGAAGGATGTACAGGAGTTTGCTAGGAGATCGAGAGAGTATTCTGGATGGAGGGCACAGCATGGGCCAGGGCAGGAACAGAAAGGAGTATCTGTGGGAGTCAGAGAGCTCCCAGTTACCAGGGCTGAGGAGGATGTCTGAACCCAGGTCCCACACGCAGCCCAGTTGTGTGGGACAGATTGGGGCAGGCTCACCAGCATGGCGGTGCTGGAGGTGCATTCGAGGCCGCTCGGAGGACAGCACGGAGTTCAGCAGGGGTGCCAGGCGCTGCACACTCGCCACCAAGGCCATGGGTCCGCCAGCCACCTGGGAGGAGGCCGCAGCTCAGCCCCTCTCACTCTCCCCACCCCACTGCCACCTGCCCTGACCGCTGGGGTTAACACGTTCTCACGGATCTGGGAGGTGGCCTGCCTGCTCTGGACTCTCAGAGGCTCTGCCTGAGGGCATCCAGGATCAAGTCCTGGATCCTCAGCCTGACATTTGAGGCCCTGCCTGATGAACCTTCTCCGGCTTCTCCAACCCAGTCCTAAGCCACACTGTCCTCGACTCAAGCTGAAGGCCCCACAGTGCTCTCTGCCTGCTGGTAGGTTGCTTGCCAATGGGGCACACTCAGAAGGCAGAGCCATGCCTTTTGCTTCTTTGGTCTGACTCGGTGTTAGATCTATAACAGGTGCTCAAGTTTTAGCTTCCTAAAGAAAGCCATGGGCCGGGGTGTTGCTGGATGGTGCTGATGAGGACAGAGCGGGGATGGGGATCGTGCATGGCTGGGACCCCTCCTCTGTGCTGGCCAGGTCACCTAATTTACACCTACTCCTCTCTATTGCCTAAGCAAGGCAGGTATGACCATCCCCATTTTCCAGGGAAGAAACCTGAGGTTCAGAGTCCAGTTTGCCCCAGTCTGCCATAGTGTCTCAGATCCCCAGTAAAATGTGGGGTTACACCCTCCCCAGGATGGGGAGCACCACCTGGAGAGGTGAACATCCCACAGAATCAGCCTCCTGGGTTGTGCCATCCACACCCCACCCTCAAACCCAGGTTTCAGTTCTGTTCTGAGGTCACAGGGGACCATGCCTGCTTCTGAAGCCCCAGAACTCTCAAGGCGATGTTCACAACCCCATGTTTTCTCCCTTCTCTGAGCTGATGATTCCCAGGTCTACAGCCACTTCTGTCATGACGAGATTTCCAACACCCTCATTATCTGTCTCTTCTATTCTCCATGGCTGAACACTTAGTATAGAGGACCTCCCACTTAAGGTGGTCAGTGATTGTTGGATATGGGAGGCCCTTGTTGACTAGTGGCTCTTAATTTTTAATTTCAGAAGCTGTTGTTCAAGAGCAGTTGTTTGTGGAAGTTCAATTTATAAAACAGGAAAACGAGGAGCTTCTCCAGATGGATGGCAAAATGGAGCTCGGAGATGGGTGCTGACTTGCCCACGGCTACACAAACGGGTGACAAGGTAGGAACCAGAGCCCAGGCCCCTGTGGCACCCAGCCCTGCCAGCCTCACCTCACTGACTGACAGCCACACACCAGCCAGCGGCTCCTCCAGGACCAGGCTGGCCACAGACATGACGGCCTGGCCCAGCTGCTCCCAGGGCCCTGTCGTGGGCTCTGGCTCCCACGTCCCAAGGGCGGCCACTCTTTTCAGAAAGTGCAGGACAGCCAGCAGTGCTGCTGGCCCCAGTGGAGCTGCCTCCTTTGCCAGGACTCCCTCCAGGATTCTCAGGAAGCTGGCGGCCTCCGTCAGGGACAGGTCTCCGTGGGCTTCAGAGAGAGGGTCAGGAAGGAGCTGTGGGGCAGAGGAGCCACTGATGGTGGGTCTGGCTGTCATAAGGGGATGCCTCCAGCCCCCCACCCCAGCACCAGGGCCCATGCTTGGCCTCTGCCTGTCTTCTTGGTGGGTACAGATCTAACTACTCATGAGCCCGCAGCTCTCAGAATGCATGGGTACATGAACAACCTTAATTCCTGCACACACGTTAGGAGGGTGTCCCCTTTCTAGATGAGGACACTGAGGTTCACAGAGGCCACCCAAAGTGCCCCTGGGAGGGGGCTCACCACAATGGCGTTGGCCAAGGCATTGACTCGGCTGATAAGATCCTGGCCAGGCCACGACTGGGCGTCCTGCAGCCGCCGGTACTTCTCTGCAAAGCAGTGGATGCCAGGCTAAGCCCTGGGCAACCTCCTCCCCAGAGGTGCCCCATCCACCCTGTGCCGCCTGCAGAAGATGGGGACACTGATGGCGGTGTGTCTGGAGACTTAAGTGTCCTGGATGGGGAAACTGAGGCACAGAATGGCAAAACCACCTTCTTGAGGTGAATCCCACAATCTGGGATTCGCCCCCAGGTCAGAATGGCCCCATTTATCTGTGGTCTAGACTTCACCGAGGCCCCAGGATGCTGAGAAGATTCCCAATTCCCAGGCTGTGCCAACTGCTCCCCTCTCAGCCTACACTGGTCCATACCCAGCGTCCCCTTCAACAGAGGCGGACGGCGCACCTGTACGGTAGCAGCAGAGGAAGGGCAGTGGCTGCAGGCAGAGCAAAGAGCCCTCGGTGTGGGGTGCTGGGTCCCACGTAGGGCACTCCTCTGAGGGCACTGGCCAGGGTGGGAGAGGTGTCAGAGCCGCCTCCTGGCTCCCCATCGACTCCATGACCCACAGCCCATTCGGGCCTTGAAGGCACTTGCACGCCTGAGGGGGCACCAGGACGTGCGATCCTGGGGTTAGGAGGCGACGTGGGAACCAGAGGAGCGCCGCAACCAGCACTGGGTGGAGCAAGGCGGCCGCGGGGTTGGGGGCGGGGGTGCGGGGCGAGTCCCTCCAGGCTGCTATGACTAGGTACCAGGTAGGTACTGGGAGCCTGGAGAAGGCGTGGCCAGACTTGGGTGTGGCCCGGTTGGCAGAGGTGGGTAGGGAAGCCAGGAGGTGGTGGATGGAGCCAAAGGTGGGCGGGGCCTGGCAGCAGGAGGCGGGGCAGGCCGTACCGGGACAGAGAAGCCGCACCCACACCGGCGGCAGCAGCGAGGGTGTGACGTCCAGGGCGCCCAGATCCCAGCGGAAAAGCAGGCCGCCGGGAGGCGGCGCGCAGGCCCGTGCCCGGTGCATTTGCGCGGGGCTCAGCGCGCGGGCCCACAGGTGGAAGTCGGTGAGGTTGCCGCTGAAGGCGTCGCGCGCTGAGAAGCCACCGCCCAGAGAGTCCTGGTCCTGGCCCAGCACGAGGATGCCGTCAGGTGGCAGCGGGTGGCCGGCGCCCAGGCCCCGCGCCCCAGAGCGTCGCCGCCCGTCGGCGAACACCGACCAGCGCCCGCCTAGCTGCTCCCACGTGACGCACACGTGATGCCAGCGGCCATCCGCTCGGAAGGCAGCGCGAAAGGGCGCGTGATGCCCGCGCACCACGAGCGCCGCGTGCACGGCTCCGCCCGGCTCGGCGAAGGCTCGAAGCTGCAGCGCGTTGGCCAGCGTGGGCACAGCCAGAGAGAAGAGTGCTGCCGGGTCGGACGAGGTGGCGTCCCACTGCACGTGCGCGCATGCTGTCAGCGCCCCCAGCGCTGGCAGAGGCGTCCGAAGTCGAGCCGCCCGGTCCGCGGATCTCTCGCTGAACATCAGTGCGGCCGTGGAGCGCGCGCCTGCGGGGATGCACAGACGTCCGCCTCAGCTTTCCCACCTGCACACACCGTCCCGCCTCTGACAGCCCATTGTCACATCTGCAAAGCCCGCCCCTTTACGCTTCGGGTGCCTCCCTCCCTCGGGAAGGAAGAAATGGGGGCTCCAGTGCCCCTAACCCACGGGCTAAACCCTCTACTCTCAGTCCAGGACAAGGGAATCTGAGATTGCGACTCGACCTCCTCTGGGCTCAAACCACAAACCTGTCACAGTGGGCTGCTATCTCGAGGTCACCAAAGCTCTCTCCCCCCCAGCCCCTACTTTCCAGGCCCCGGCCCAAACTCACGCCTCTGCGGGGGTCTTTGCAGAGGGGCTTCTCTTTGGCCCACCCAGATGGGGTCAGGCAGCTGCGCAGCAAGGAGCTCATCTGGGGGTGGCAGTACCAGGTGGCCCAACTGCTGCTCACAGGACTCTTGGGCCTGCCACCAACTCAGCCGCTGCCCTGGGAACTTGCACACCTCATCTGCAGTCTCCACTACCTCTCCAGGGGCCACTGGACCTGCAGGGTGGGAGAAGGGTCTATGGGGGAGAAGTGTGTGGGCATCTGACCCTTGCCGGGTGAGTGGGGTGACAGGGCCAAGGACACTGGGCTTGGAGACATTCGGGGCTGGATGGGGCTGAACCCTGGCTATGCTAGCAAGTGTTGTCCCCTTGCTGGGTCTGTCGTGTCATCTGTGTAGTGGTAGGAATGAGACGGACATGAGTGATGCTTTCAGCCCAGGGCTTGGTATAGTGGGGCTGAACTAAACTGCACATCCTCCTTCCTTTGCATTCCAGGCCACTGTGGCACATGGACCAGGGGCTGGCTGAGCTGGGGGAGGGGAGAGCCTCTCTGGGGCATCCCTCATACCAACCTGTGACCCAAGGGTTCCTTAATTCACCTGGAGAGTTGGAAGGGGTCCCAGAGAAACTCCTTATCTGAGAGAGAAGACAGGTGGGGTCTGAGTTAGATCCCCACACCCATATGTGCTGTTATTGAATGCCTACTGTGTGCTCCAGCAGGGTACAGTGGAGGTTGCAGGCCCTGCAGTCAGACCTGGATTCATCCAGAGTGTGATCTTAGGCAGGTCACTTCATTGCCCTGAGCCTGTTCCTAGCATCTGAAGTGAAAGTGAAAGTGTTAGTCGCTTAGTTGTGTCCAGCTCTTTGTAATGCTATGGACCATAGCCTGCCAGGCTCCTCTGTCCATGGAATTCTCCAGGCAAGAATACTGGGGTGGGTTGCCATTCCCTTCTCTGGGGGATCTTTCCAACCCAGGGATCGAATCTGAGTCTCCTGCATTGCATGTGGATTCTGAACCACCAGGGAAGCCCTAGCATCTATTGGATGCTTTATTCTAGTTCTGTGCCAGGGGCTTAGCTTGTTTAACCTTTGCAGTTACCTCATGATGTGAGGTGGCCACTTGGAACCCTAGCAGCTTTGAATCCCCTTGGCCTCCTCCCCTCCACCCCCTGCCTCCCGGAAGTTCAGGTACCAGGAAGGCTAGGAGGCAGTAGCACCAGGGGGCCATTCTGGATCCAGCAGGAGGAGCAGGTGAGGAACAGCAGAGATCACGGGCGTGGCTGGTGTAGACTGAGGAAGGAAAAAAGCACAGGAAGGCAGCTCAGTGTCCCGCCTTGCTGTGCTACCCACTCTGTCATCTTGGCCCTTGTTTGGCTCCCAGACCCCACTGGGCTGGAAGCCCAGGATGGGATGGCCCCCAGGAGGGGTGACATTCACTTGCACAAAAGGGATGATCTCCAGGAGCCTCTTCCAGGACTGCAGCTGGGAAACACTGTATCCCTGGTGAGCTGGTGGGGAGGAGGGTGGGGACAGCAACAGCCCCCTGGCTGGAGAGGGATGGAAACCAAGTGCGGGGTCTCCTAGGTGGGAGGGGAGGGAGGGAGAGTGAGCTCCCGACCCTGTAGGTTTCCTTGTGTTCTTTGTGCTTCTCAGCCTGGCATTCAAGGCTCTGTGCAATCAGGCTTCTGCTGAGCTCTCTGGCTCTCATCATTTCCCCACACTGCCACCTTTCCCTTGCTCCCCACACTGCTCCCATTTCCCCAATCCGCATCCCTTCTCCAGACCTTTGGCCACGCTGTCCCTCCTTCCCAGACTGACCTCCCACTCCCTCGGAGACACCATCTACAAATCAGCTCGCTGTCACTCCATCCACCCAGCACCTGCGGCAGACCTGCCACTGCCAGGTGCTGTAGTTAGCTGAGGAGACCCTAATCACAGGTGATTTGGGGTTGCTCTTGGCAGCCTAGTGGGGGTGGGGGCGGGGTTCAGGTCTGAAAGAGCCCTGGTCAGGCACAAATGGTCTCAGAAAACACTGGAAGTGAAGTCATGCCCCACTGGGTCCCACCATTTGGCCTCAGGTCACCTGGAAGTCTAGAGCCATCACCAATGATAATTTGTTCCCTTTCTCCTTTCCCAGATAAACTTTGTAAGCATGAAAATCAAACCCCAGCCCGGGAGGACACGGAGAGTCACACTTTTGGGACTCTGAAAAGCACCAAACTTATTGTCACTTTCCTCCCCTCTTTTAAACAGCACTTGTGTCCCTCAGGGTCCCACTCCCAACCCCAAGTCGCTGGGGAATTTTAAGAGTCTGGTCCGGGCACACAGTGTGACTCAATAACTGCTGACTGCCCGCCCCTCTGTTCACATTTGTCCGTGTTTGTCCCCACAAACTCCCTGGCACCCCCCTTCCTTGCTCACCGAACACTCGTTGGCATTCAAAAGAGAGGCGAAGTTTGGTCGCCCCACTGCACGTCCCTTCTTCACAAGAGGCCAGTGGGGAGTCCCTCGTAGGCTGATGGGCCCCGGCGGGGGGGGGGGGCGCAAAGGGCTCCCCTTCACCTGTGCTGATCCCGCCCCTGTTCACAGCCCGGGTCTTCACCGGCTTCGCCTGGTGCCTGGGATCTGCTCAATCTCTGCGAGGTCTCAGGGACCAGAGGTTGGCGTCAGCGATCTCTCCTCCTGGAGCTCCCGCAGGACCAACGGGTGCGGGGCGGCGCTAGGAGACCCCGCCCCTTGGCCCTAGCCCTCCATTGCGGCGATTCCCCTGCCTGTGCGCTCCGGACTGGGCAGGCGCGGGCCGGCAGGAGGTGTTTGAGTCATGGAGGAGGAGGGGATCAGTCTCTGGACGGGACCCGTGTCACAACTCCCCACAACACACAGGTAAAGTCACTCTTATTAGAAAGGGCACCTGGTGAGTCTCGGATAAGTTTGTGGAAACCCGAGGCATCTTGGACTCCCCACTTGCATCTCAGGCAGGATGAGGAGGGAGCATCCAGCACCTCACCTCCTGCGTGTCCTGAACTGGTCCCCTACAGACCTCATCCCCTTTACCTTCAACCCCATGTGAGGAGGGGCCGTCATGCTCATTTTCCAGATGAGGACTCAGAGCTCTCATCCCAGGTTAGACAGCTGGCCAGTGGGAGAAGCTGGCCTGGAACCCTTCATCCAGGTCATGCAACGGGTAACACAGGCAGAATTCCCTGGTGATCTAGTGGTTAGGACTCAGTGGCTTTCACTGAGGAGGACCCTGGTTCAATCCCTGGTCAAGGAACTAAGATCCCACAAGGCATGCAGACAAAAGAGTGGGGGAAAAGGTAACATGGGAAACAGGGAGAGAGGGAGAAGCCCTGTTTGGAAGAAAGGGAATAGAAGGGTTTTGGTTTCTGAATCCCATGGAGAGAGGACCCTTGCAGGCTACAGTCCATGGGGTTGCAAAGTCGGATGCAGCTGAACATCTAACACTACACTACACCCCTCCCAGCCTCCTTTGTCTGCCTTCTGGTCCTCCTGGCCTTCCTGTCCCATCCCGAATCCCCCCTGTAATCTAAGTTATGACCTTACCCATCCTTGGCAACGCCCCCACCCCTGGGGCTCCCATCTCACTCCCTCCCTTCCTTGGGGTCACATTTCCCAGGAGTCGCTCTTGGAGATAACCCAGTAGGGTTGGGGGTGTGTGCTCGTGGATCCTGAGCCATTGGGACTGGCTTGGACAGTGGCCCTGCCTAATCTCACCTCCCCAGAGCCTGGGTATTGTCTGACGGGCAGCCAAGAGCCATTCATTGGCTTTATGGGCAGGCGGCTCTGACAGGCCCCTTGTCTCCATAGACAAAGCCCAGAGGCTGTGGGTGAGTGATAGCCATGGGGCCCTTGGGCTCATTGTCTGAGTAGATGGAGGGTGGTGAGGACAGCCAGGGTCCTCCTTCCGGGGGCCTGGCCCTGGGCCAGTCCCTCAGCCAAACTGTTCCTGGTCTGGGGCTAAGAGTTTTAGAAGGAGCCCAGCAGCTGGAATGTTTTTACTTTGGGGTTACAACAAGCCCCCCAGAATGGGAATTTGGCCATCAACCAACTTTTATGTGACCTGGGCAAGTATCTCTGCTTCGTGTCTTCTTGCACCAAAGGTGGAGAATCGCTCCTTCCTATCAGGGACGTAGAAGGTGGCTGTGAGAAGAGCTATGTGAGTATTGGTGTTGGAGGAGCCCCACAACCTGGACCTATTGTCCAGGATGGGCTTCTGCTCTACAGACCGGCTCCCTTGCCGTTCCCACACCTCCACATACTCAGGGTACTGAGAAACCCAGACAGGCCTGGAACCTGCCTCCCCTCTTACCTGCTCCAGTCCTTTCTCCCCTGGGCAGTCAGAGCAGTTTCTCTAAAATCCCCATCCACTGCTTAAAACCCTTCTGTGGCTCCCTGGTGCTCCAGGAGAAAATCCAGCCCTGGGCACCTGGCTGACTTGACCCATCTCTGCCCTCCTTCCTCCCCACTGGGCCTCTTCCCCTTTACTCGGTAGCCCAGCCTGTGGTCAGGCTGAACAGCTCCCCTTTCTCACCCCTGGGCCTTTGCACATGCTAGTCCCTCTGCCCGGGACTAGGCAGGAGCACCCCACCTCCAAGTCCTTTCTGGCTTGTTTCTACTCATCCTTCAGGTGTCTGCTTAGACCTTCCAGGATGCTTTCCCTGCATCCTAAGCTGCTTCATGGGCTCCTGAATCTCTCCAAAAGCCAGGGAACTGTCTGCCTTCCCTCCACGTCCCCAGCCCCTGGCAAAAGCTTGACAGAGGCAGCACTTTGTTGAAGCACTAAAGAAACAATCCCACAGATCTCGACACACCTGGACACACACTTTGTGACTCTGAGGTTTGCGTGTGAGCCCATGCTCTGATTGGCGTGAGTCACAGGGCAGTGGGAAGAGGACTCGGCTTAATGGGCTCCCAGGGCCTGCAATCGCACCACCAGCTGTGGCCGGTGCACAGACACTCCCATCCTTCCTCTCCCCCTACCTGTCCCCACCTGTCACTGGGGCAGCTCCAGAAGTGGGGAGCTGGAGGCTGCTGATGTAGTGGCCTTGAGCTGAAAGTCAGACCCCCTCCCTTCCCCCACCCCCACTCCAGGCCCCTCTGCCACCAGCCAGCCTAGAGACACAAAAGACTCCAAGTCTCCTCTCTGGGTCTCGGCTTCCCTGCTGTGTAAAATGGGGCCCTTCACCACACTTTAGAGAGAGTGATCAGGAACATCTGTGAGATGCCTAGAGCCTGGACACATCGGGTGCTCAGTAAATACCTGTTAGTATTAGGAGGGAACCAAGAACCAGAGGGAAGAGACGTGTGGTCACAGAGCAAGTTCCTGGAACCACATGTCTCCTTCACTTTCCACTTTCCTCAATGGGAGCCTGTCCCTTCCATCTCTTTTCTCTAAGCTTAAACATGTTTTTACCTCCACCCGATGTGACAGTGAATAGGTGGTGGGTTCAGGGTTTCTCCTGGGGGCAATGACATGTTCTAAAATTGGTTATGGTGATGATTACACAATTCCCCGATGGCTCAGATGGTAAAGTGTCTGCCTACAATGCCGGAGACCTGGGTTTGATCCCTGGGTTGGGAAGATCCCCTGGAGAAGGAAATGGCAACCCACTCTAGTACTCTTGCCTGGAAAATCCCATGAACGGAGGAGCCTGGTGGGCTGCAGTCCGTGGGGTCGTGAAGAGTTGGACACGACTGAGCCACTTCACTTTCAATTTCACACAATTCCAATGAATGTACTAAAAACGAGTTGGGTGCTTTAAATGAATGAATGTATGCTATGTGAATTATATTTCGATAAAGCCGTTATTGTTATTTTTTTAAAAGAGCAATACTTGGGATTTCCCTGGCAGACTCGCGGTTAAGATTCTGAACTTCCAAAGCAGAGCATATGGATTCAGTCCCTGGTCAGGGCACTAAGGTCCCACGTGCTGCCCAGTGTGACAAAAAACAAAAATAAAGCAAAGCAACCCCCTTCCCCCAATTAAAAAAGCAATGCTGTACAAGAAAAGTGCTGGTTTAGAGATGGAGGCTCTGCCTGTTAGTAGAAGCACAAACTCCTTGAGCCCAGTTCCCTCATCTGTGATTTGGATCCTATTCCCTACCTTGCCTTCCTCGCAGGAACTTGCAGGATCTGGTGGGAAAGTTGAGTTGTAATATGACCAGTACCAGTATGGTTTTTATAAAACTAGTTTTCTTACTCCAGATGTTGACTGGAGAAAGAAATGAATAAATACTTCACCACAGAGGAAATACAAAGTGAAACATATAAGGGGAAAAATAGTCCTCAGTTTATTCCTTTTATTCAATAAAAACAGAAACAATATTAAGGTGTCATTTTAGGATACCAATTTCATAAAAACCTTTAAAAAGTGATAATATACTCTGTATGGGCTCACAGAAGTAAAATCAATACATCCAGATATTGTGACATAATATAAAATAGCATAATCCTTTTGGAAATCAATAGAGTCTTAAGAGGAGAAATAAGGAGTAATATTTGTTATTGTTCAGTTGTTCAGTCGTGTCCAGCTTTTTGCAGCCCCATGGACTGCAGCACACCAGGCTTCCCTGTCCTTCACTGTCTCCTGGAGTGAGATACGCTCAGACTCATGTCTGTTCAGTTGATGATGCCATCCAACCACCTCATCCTCTGTCACCCTCTTCTTCTCCCACCCTCAATCTATCCCAGCATCAGTGAAAGTGAAAGTGGCTCAGTCGTGTCTGACTCTTTGCAACCCCATGGACTATACAGTCATGAAATTCTCCAGGCCAGAATACTGGAGTGGGTAGCTGTTGCCTTCTCCAGGGATCTTCCCAACCCACAGATGGAACCCAGGTCTTGTGCATTGCAGGCACATTCTTTACCAGGTGAGCCGCCAGGGAAGCCCATCTCAGCATCAGGATCTTAGTCAATTAGTGGGCTCTTCGCATCAGGTGGCCAAAGTATTGGAGCTTCAGCTTCAGCATCAGCCCTTCCAATGAGTATTCAGGGTTGATTTCCTTTAGGATTGCCTGGTTTGATCTCCTTGCTGTCCAAGGGACTAAAAAATTAACGTTTTTTATTCAAAAAATATTAACATCTTTGATTTAAGTAAGTCTACCGTGTGGGATTTATGTTTGGGAGGCACCCAACTAAATGAACATGAAAATGTTCATCACAGCATTATATATAGTATTGAAAACATTGGAAGCTTCCTATGCCCAACAAGTACATTATGGCTTATCCCCTTGAAAAATACTATTAAACCGTTAAAAATGAGAATTATGGGACTGTCTTGGTGGTCCAGTGGTTAAGACTCCACCCTTCCACTGCAGGGGGCATGGGTAATATCCATGGTTGGGGAACAAAGATTCTGCATGCCATGTGGCACAGCCAAAATAAAAAAAAAAAAGAGAGAGAGACAGAGAATTATAAAAACAACATAGTGATAAAGAAGCTGCAAATGACCTAACGGTAAAAGAAACAAAGCAGAAGGCAAAAAATAGATGTGATGTGGTAACTAAACACCACTCTATGTAGACTGTGACAGATACTATGGTGACCAACACAGCATTTTCTTCCCACTGTCCTCCTCCTTTATTCTCAGAATATTTACTTTCTCAGCTTTCCTTGAGCTGTGACTAGCCATGTTACCAATAAGATATAAACCAAAGTCTCCTGGACGGATTCAGGGAAGTATCTTTCTTTACTGATAAATGGGATTGTCACAGCTTTCACCATCCCTCTCTTCTGTTCTCATTCTGCATTGAATTTAGACAAGATGCCTGGCGCTGCAACAGCCTTCTTGTGGGCCATGAGGCAGCAAGCTTGTTAAAAGGCAACCTATCGAGGATGGTGGAGCATCAAGGTTGAAAGAGCCTGGGTCCATCACATCACTGTGCTGCAGGAACACACCTGCGGCCAGTCTTTTGGTATACAAGGAAAAGAAACCCCCATTTTATTGAAAGCATTGTTACTGTTAGCTGCTGCTGAGAGTGTTCTTAACTGATGAATGAGCAAAGACTCAAAAATATAGTGGATAGTGTACAAGATTTGAAGTTGGACAGACTGGGGTTCCAATCCTATTCCCCACACTATGTTATTGTGTGACTTCAGGCAAGCCTTTCCCCTATGGGCCTCAGTTTCCTCTGCTAATGACACCCACCTGTTGGGCTTTTCAAGGATGGAATGACATGACGGATTTGGAAGTGCTTAGTTAACAGGTCTGTGGGGTCGCTGGGAGTCGGACACGACTGAGCGACTTTCCTTTCACTTTTCACTTTCATGCATTTGAGAAGGAAATGGCAACCCACTCCAGTGTTCTTGCCTGGAGAATCCCAAGGACGGGGGAGCCTGGTGGGCTGCCATCTCTGGGATCGCACAGAGTCGGACACGACTGAAGCGACTTAGCAGCAGCAGCAGCAGCAGCAAACAGGAAAGTGGTATTCAGGTTTAGTCTCAACAAACTGAAAGCTAGAGGTAAAACAAAAGGAAAGGAGCCAGCGTGGCTAGTGTGTTAGAGGAGGGGAACTGGTTATGAAATTTTTTCTCTTTCTTTTTTTTTTTTTTGTACTCGAGTATTCTTCAAGGCTGCTCTGGCTCTCGCTCCTCCGGGCTGTGACCCCAGCTTGGCATGGAAGGACCTGCACCCAAGGCAGAGGGCTGTTTCTTGGTCTTGTGTGGAGGCAGCAGCAGATGGAGCTCGTGGCTCACGGCAGAGCAGGCCGGGGTGTGGGACTCCTCACCTGGCCCCGGCAGGCGGACGGGTGCCGGGGAGGCTGGGCATTAGCGGCTGTGACTCGCGGTAAAAATAATCAGGGAAGGACAGCTGCTTCCTTGTCAGCAACCAAGAGGGAAATAAAGCTCACGTCCCCTCCAGCGAAAACCTGCTCTCTGGGTCCCCTGGCTCCTGCCACCAACTGCTCGATGTCTGCGTGCCAATCCAATTTGAACGCCTGCGAGTCACCCCAGAGAGGGCTCATTTTAACTTCATCAAGTGCAGAGAAAAACACCAGGCTGGAGATGCGGGAGGGGAGGCCTCGCTGCCCGGGGGCCTGGTAGGGGATGGGATCCTGGGGCTGCTGCCCCTCTAGTGTGGGACTTGGGGCCCCTGGCTCCTAATATGGTTCAGCCAAGGCTCGCTGAGCGCCCAGTGTGGCTTCCCCGAAGTCGAGAGGATGCCCTTTAGCTCAGCTCAGGAAGTCCTTTCCGATGTCCTCAACCTCTCCTAGCCCCTCTCCTCTCCAAAACCCTCCTTTGGCTGTCCCAGGCTCTCCACGAAGGCCCAGACTCATGTCCTCAACGTCTCTCTGACTCTGCATTTACCCTGCCTTCTTTTTGTTTCTCGGCCTGGTGGATGTCTACAAATTCTAGAAAGTTCCTAGTCATGCTTTACGACTCAGGGATGCTGGCTGCTTACCCCCACCCCCACCCCGCCCCAGGTGGAGTGAGATGCTCTCCCTGGTCCCTGCAGGATTTTGTATGTCCCTCTGTTTTCACAGGGGACTGTGTAGGGGGGTGTCCCTCCCTCCCTTCTCCTCCTATCCCTCTTTCCTTCTGTGTTTCCAACAAGTGCACTGAGCCCTCCTCTCCACCAGGGCCTGTGCGGGGTGCCCAAACAGGTGTGAACCCCAGCCAGTCTCTGTAGCACAAGGACAGGTGAGTCTCTGGCCACGGACTCAGCATAGCAACACAGCTGCCCAGAAACAGCCACCTACAGACGACAAAGTGAGGAATCACATTTGTGTATGTTTCTTTTTCTTTAAAAAACAATTCTGATTATTTTTCGCTGTGCTGCGTCTTTGAAGCTGTACAAGGGCTTTTTCAGTTGCAGTGTGTGGGCTTTCCATTGCGGTGGCTTCTCTTGTTGCAAAGCGCAGGATCTAGAGCCCAGGGTCAGTAGTTGGGGTGCACGGGCTTAGTTGCCCCAGAGCATGTAGAATCCTCCCAGATCAGGGATTGAACCTGTGTCCCCTGTACCGGCAGGTGGACTCTTAACCACTGGACCACAAGGAAGTCCTATGTATCTTTCCTTTTTTCCTTTTTGGTTTCTTAATCAAGGACTGTTTCTGACACAAGAGACATTTCTGACCCCAACTCTGATTACGAGAGACTTACATTTATAGTTTATTCATTTATTCTTTTTATGAGCATGTAGTGCTTTAATAATCAAGGTGGAAAATAAATGTTTCAATAATAAAAATGGAATAATAATAACGATAATTTGAAAACGAATGTCGACCTTTTTGCCGGGCTTCGTCTCTAAGGCCTGCCTCCCCAGGAGGTCATTAGTTTGCCTGCACCCTTAGGAGATAGCACGGTGTCCTGGGCAACCAGAGCCAGGGACAAAGAACCAGGACTTTAGGACATTACCACCTGCTCATCCCTCACCAGGGAACTGGGGTGGTTGTTGTTGAGCCCCCAGCCCATCTGTGATGCCAACTTCTGTCCCTGGCTTTCAGGGGCAGGACTCTGGGGTGGTGGTGGTTGTTTATTTTGCATGTTTGGTAATTTGGACAAATCCGACAGTTGAATTGTTCCTTAGGCCACAGTAGACTATCCTGGCATCAAGGAGGCTGTGCCAGCATGTCCGGGCTAAGGCTCTGGCTGGGTGTGCTGAGAGCTGTTGTGGTGGGCCTTTTGGAGGAAGGTGGGTGGATGAGGTGAGAGGAAGAAGATGGAAGTCTAGGTGTGTATAGGGCTGGGAAGGAGGGAGTGAAGACAGGCCTGGAGATGGAAACTGGGAAGTTACCATGAGGCTCAGAGAGGTGAAGGGACTCTCTGGAGGACACACAGCAGGAGTGGCTGAGGTGGGCTTTGACCTTGATTCTGACTAACAGTCACACTCGTCCCCCACAAGTAAGTGGCAGTGCTAACCTGAGACATGCTCTCCGGGTTGACCTTGGAGCGCTCTACACTTGTGTCTTCTCAACCCCACACACTGGCCTCTAGATGAACTTTCTTGAGAGAGGTCAGGCCAACCCCAGTGGGCTCCTGTACGGTCCTGTACCCGAGAGGACAGATAGGGAAGCCTCTTCTGTTAATTCTGAACTACTGAGAGTAGGGTGGAGAGTGTCCTGCTTGGGAGTCAGGCAGACTAGGGTTCACCGTACACTAGCTGTGGTGGGCACTTGTCACATCCTAGGGGTCCAGCACACCCACTTCTTTTGGGGAATGCCCCTCTGCTCACCATTCCTCTGATTCCACTCCAGCTGTCTCTCCTCAAAAGCAAATAAGCAACATAAGCACACCAAGAATGGGCCTGGGACATGGTTTGGCCATTCCTCTAGTCGTGTGTGGCCCTCGCTGTGCCATTCAGAGCTCACGAGGTGCCTGGTGAGTGAGAAGAGCAGGAGTCCTGACTCTGGAGTTTTGGAGTTGGAAAGATGTGAACCTGGAGCTGCTTGTGGTCACATATCATGGGTTTAAGTTTGGCTGCATATAAGAAAAAATTCCAAATAAAAGTGGCTTAAACATGCAACTATTTGGGATTTTTTGCATGTAAAAGAAGACTTATGGTGGTCAGTTCAGGGCTCATATGACAAGCACTGACATCCAGCCTCACCCCATGGCCCAAAATAGCTGCCAGAGCTCCAGCCATTACACCCATATTTTAGGCAACAGGAAGGCAGAAAGGGGAGAAGAGCAAAAGAGGTGCTTCTTCCAGCTGAGTCAGCTTGCCTTCCCTTAGGCAGCCTTTCCAGGATTACTATAGAATATTTCTATTTGTGTATCACTTGTTGCAAGGGAGTTTGAAAAAGCTCATTTATCACCTGGATGCTTTGCTGCTTCAAGTATTTAAAACTGGGCTTCTGTCTCTGTCACAGGCCACTTTTCTGTTCTATCCATATGAAGTGGGAGGAAATAAAGTCAGTTGAGAGCAAAGCACTCATGAGATAGGAGATAGAGTGAGGGAGAATGGGGTGGGGGGTGGAAGGAGAGAGAAAAAGAGTGGGAGACAGGAAGAGATACAAGGACAGAGAGGCAGGGGGAGATGAGGACCTCACCAAATCCCCCAGGCAGAAGGGTGGCTGAAGCCAGCCTCATCCTTCAACCTCCCGGTTGCGTGGATCAGCAAGCGCTTCCTTTTCTCCAGCCAGGATGAATTCGGTTTCTGTCACTTGTAACTGGAAGAGGGTGCTGAACTTGGACATGGATTTGCCTTCTTTGAGCCTTGATTTTTCCTTCCAAGAAGTGAGGATCCTATTGCCCACCAGGTGGCGCTGTGACAAGGATTCATTGTGATGATACCTGCCCGGCTCCAGGTAGGGAGCTCAGCCCGGTGGCCTGAAAGCCCTGATCTTCATCCAGTTATTTCCTCCTGTCCAGCTCCAGGGGTTGTGCTCCACGATTGCTGGGGGTTTACATGCAACCGACTCCACGTCTGACCCGGGAGGCTGGCTAGACTCAGGGCAGTTTTCCAAACACCTGAGTGTGTGTGTGTGTGTTAGTTGCTTAGTCATGTCACAACTCTTTGACACCATGGACTGTAGCCTGTCAGGCTCCTCTGTCCATGGAATTCTCCAGGAAAGAATCCTGGAATGGGTTGCCATTTCCTTCTCCAGAGGATCTTCCTGACCCAGGGATCGAACCTGGGTCTCCTGCATTACAGGCAGATTCTTTACCATCTGAGCTATAAAAGTCACCTGAGTAGTGGGATGGAAACCGAAGAAGCCCCCAAATGAAGAGATGAATGGAGGGAGGGCTGGAGAAATTCCTGGAACAGAAACAACAGCTGCCACCTTGTCATAAGGGGCTGTGTCCATGGGTACAAGCAGAGGAGCTTAGACCCCTGACCTAAGTGGGTCTGAAACCTGGGGTGGGAATTCCTTCTTGCTCTGGGGAGGTCAGTCTTTTGTTCTATTAAAGTCTTCACCTGGTTGTATGAGATCCACCCATATGACAGAGGGTAATTAGATTTTTTTTTCCCCTCCTTCCCTTTTGGGTGGCATACAGGATCTTAGTTCCTCAACTGGGGATTGATCCTGTGCCCTCTGCAGTGGAAGGGTGGAGTCTTAATCAGTGGACCACCAGGGAAGCTCATGCCTTACTCAAAGTCCACCAATTTAAATGCTAATCTCATCCAAAAACATCTTTACACAGAATAATGTTTAACCAAACATCTGGGCACGGTGGCTCAGCCAAGGTGACACATAAAATCAATATCATATAGTGCTTAGGTTAGTATTTTGGTGAATAATCAAGAATGAAAATCAGGAGAGGGGACAGCTTTATAATTCTCCCTACCACACGTGGGCCTGTAGCCCAGGTTACCAGGATACCCCAGTCAGGGTATCCATGCTCCTGGCCAAGGCTAGTCACCCTAGGATGGGCACACGAGACAGGTGGCCCACTGGGTCTTCTACTAGAATTTCTGGGAAACTTTCCTGTGCTCATCTAACTGGGAGAGCCAAACCAGAGGAGTGGTGGTCCTCTCTGCCACATTTTAGAGAAAAATCAAGCGAAAGCAAAGCCAGCCCAGAAGAGAGCAAATCCAAGATCAGGACAGAGTTCTGGAGACCATCTTTAGGGCATCTTTTATGTGGTGGCTCAGATAGTAGAGAAAAAAAAAAGTGCAAATGTTAGTCGCTCAGTCATGTCCGACTCTTTGCGACCCCATGGATGGTAGCCTGCCAGGCTCCTCTGTCCAAGGAATCTCCAGGAAGAATACTGGAATGGGTTGTCATTCCCTTCTCCAGGGCATCTTCATGTACTGGAATCCAGCCAGCCCTGAACAATTTTGCTAAAAACCAGTTCTCCAAAAGCCAGTTCCATTTAAAATTATTAAGTCTCTTAAAAAGTAAGCAATTTGCCAAATGAATCAAAGTATCTATTAAAAATTATTTCTTTTAACTAGGCAAGCCCATGACCTCTGTTGCCAAGAGCTACTCGCCCTTCGAAAATCAGCACCTGGTAACCTGTTGGACCCTAGAAGAGACTGATGACCATGCCACATCGAGTAGCCTGAGATTTAAGCTGTCCCTTGTGAACTGGTGTTTTCTGATCCTCCAAGTCATCAGGACAGTGGGCCCAGCAGCACTTCATCCTATGGTAAAAACACTACATTGGAGTTTGAGCCCAACGAGGCCTAGAGGACAGAATTTACGTGATTCTGCAGCCTCGATGTTATCGAGGTCCACTGCAGATGTCGCTCCCTCAACTCGCACCTCAGGCCTCAACTCTGAGCCTGATGAAAGCGAAAGTGAAAATGTTAGTCGCTCAGTCCTGTCCGACTCTTTGCGACCCCATGGACTCTAGTCCGCCAGGCTCTTCTGTCCATGGAGTTCTCCAGGCAAGAATACTGGAGTGGGTTGCCATTTTCTTCTCCAGGGATCTTCCCAACCCAGGGATCAAGCCTGGGTTTCTCGCGTTGCGGGCAGATGCTTTACTCTGTGAGCCACCAGGGAAGCGTCTGAGCCTGCTGCCTCACTCTTATAAGGGCCCCTGTGATCACTCTGGGCCCCCCTGGATAATCCAGGATAATCTTCTCATTTCAAGATCCTTAATTTAAATGGTATCTGCAAAGTCCCTTTTACTATGTAAGGTAACATCTTCACAGGTTGCAGGGACTTGGCCATCAGCACGTTTGGGGGTGGGCATTATTCAGCCTACGGCACCTACCAGTGACATGGACATTCACCCATTGATTCCTTTCCTCCATGCAATGACTTGATGATCGATCAGCTGGAACCTTGCTGGAGGTGATAAAAGCTCTGATCCTCCAGCTGTCCTCCCCCTCCCCCTAGACCCTCCAGCTGCACGTGACCCACTCCACATGATCTCCTGGTTTAGCCCCTGCCTTACTTAGGACGGGGGCAGACACATGTGGGTCACTCTGGGCTTATTTCTCTCTGGCTACAGAATGCAATAAATCAGTCTGCTTCTGAGCCAGCAGCACTGACAGAGAATAGCATTTGCCATGTGCCTGGCACTTCACCAGCTTTTTGCTGACGCACAGGGTGGGCTTTTCTCTCCTTTATGGGTGTGGAAGGCTCAGAGAGGCCATGTGGCTTGCTCAAGGTCACACAGCGTGGAAGTGGCAGATTGGACCTGAGGTCCAGGGTACTCCAGATCCCGACCCTTACCCCCCAGTAAAGCCATAGACGGGCCTCACGGATGGCACCTTCTCCTCATGTCTGCATTCTTTTCCCTTGGCCCAAGTTCAGCAGGAGTCGGCCAGTGGCTCTTGGGAACAGAAGATATTAGGCTTCCTGTGCGGGGGGCCCCCGGCCCCGGAACTGCTGTCACCTTTTAATAGATTTCTTGGGGAACGAGTAATTTGTTGCTGGTTCAGGCTCGGTGTTGAACAGGAAGTCCCTGCAGGCCTGGAAGGTCAGTATGAAGCAACTCAAAGGCGACGCTGGAGGAGGATGCGGGTCAGTGCTGGCCGCCGAGCTCAGCCGCGCTGCCAATTACCGCCTGGCCTGCTTCCTGCCGCGGACGCGCCCAGGGCCAGGGCTTTGAACCCTGGCAGGGAGGCCAGCTTCCAGTAAACAACCCAGGGCAGTGGGCAGATTGACAGCAGAAATGCAGGGGCCGGCTGGCCACTGGTGCTGCTTACCGCTCCTGCGGGCAGATGGACAGGACTGCAGTCCCCTGGGGGGTCCCCACAGTCGGGGGGCTGGGGGCCATCAGCATGTCTGAGCCTCACTCTGAGTACAGAGCCTTCTGCCACGTCCAGTGGGGTTTCTCAGCCATCATTTCTGGGCCATGGAAGATGCTTTTTTTCTGGGTGAGGGGATGAGCCTGGTCTGGGTCCCTTTCTCGGTCACCAGCCTGGGAGCAGGGGTTTGGGGAAAGAGCCCACAGAGGGTCACCAGTGTCCTGATTTTTTTCTCTCTCCGAAAGCCTTGGAAATATTTGGGGGCAATGGTAGCGCTGCCAGGCTTTCCACCACCATTTTATTTGGCAGTTAAAGGACATGTGCTCGGTGCATGATTTCATTTGTGTGAAGCTGTGGAATTTTGAGATATTAGTAAGTGATTGCCTTTATGAGGGACTGACTGGAGGAAGCATGAGGGATCTTTCTGGGGTTGGTGGGAATGTTGTGTATCTTGGTTGGGTGCTGATTACACGTTTGTCAAAACCCATCCAACTGTGTCTTTCAAAGCTGTCCATTTTACTGTATGCAAACTCTACCTCAACGAGAGAAGATAAAGGGTAAGAAAGGGGATGCAGAGGCCTGGAGAACTGGGGACAGATAGACAGACAGACAGACACACTTTTCCCTTCTAAAATCAGGACATTTATTCCCTTCCTTTTCCTTTCCTCGGTGCAGTTGCAAAAGAACACACAGGTTTTGTAAAAATGGATTTGGGTAGAAATCATCAATGAGTGCCATTTCCATTGGGTCAAAGACCATTGGGAATAGGCTATGCACTCAGTCTTAAAGCATTACCCGCAAATTACTTTTTAATTATAAAGAGGAAAATTAGCCTTACACATGGAGAAACCTGGCGGACCCCACCTTACCCAATTGATTAAACTTACCGCCAATTTTGGGACAAGCCAATATCAATGCCCCCTAATGTAGTGCCTGGAGAAAAGACACATCACTTATGAGGACCTCCCGTCAAAAATGCTTACCTGCCAAAATCACTGGACAAGTCCACGTTGAAGAAAATTCTTTTGAACTAGCCTGGCCTTTTCATGAACAACAAAAAGCAAGCCTGGAGACTATTCCAGATTGAAGGTTAAAGAGTCACAGAGACTGAATTCAGTGGAGCTCCCTGATTGGATCCTGATCACAAAAATCATGATATCAGAGAAACTGCCTGTAGACAGGATATTAGGGTATAATCCTGAACACATACCGCATTTCTGGAATGTGACAATGGTGTCATGGTTTTGTAGGGAATGCCCTGCTTATTAGGAGGCTGGGCTGGGACAATTGATGGGATCCTGGATCATAAAAATCATAGAGGTTTTATTGGGATAACTGCGGGTGTTTGAAAGTGAACTGAATATTAGATAGTAATACTAAATCCTTATAGTGGTATTGTGTTTGTGTAGGAGAATGTCCTTGTTTTCAGTAGATGTGTCCTGTAGCATTTAGGATAGAGCATTGTGTGATTTTCAATTTGATTCAGCAGGGAGAGAAAGTTGAGAGAGAATGGTTCATTGTACTACTCTTGCAACTTTCTGAAGGCTTGAAAAACTTCAAAATAAAAAAGTTGAGAATAAGTAATGCGTAGGGAGAGAGAAGTGGAGGGAAAAAAGGCAGAGGCTCAAAGAGGAAAATAAGAATGACTGGAGGACTTCCCTGGTGATCCAGTGGTGAAGTCTCTGTGCTTCCACTGAAGGAGTCACGGGTTTGATCCCTAGTCAGGGAAGTTCTGTGTACTTCAGCCAAAGATAAATAAATAAGTAAAATAGTATTCTCTAAAAAAGTAAAAAAAAGAATGACCATCAGCAACGTATTATGACTGTTTGTAATATAATTTTTTACAAACACAATGTACATCTATATACATTATAAAGTTGGAGCCGTATATATTCTGCCCCATTTCTCATTCTTTCCCCTGTGTCATTAAACATACATTGAAAACATAATTTTTAATGGCTTTGTATATTCCATCATAAATTATTTAGCCATTCACCTGTTGTTTGACATTAAAGTGGTTTCTAGATTTTTATTATGATAATCTATTATAATATCCAATGTATGTAATCCATTAGTCAACATATAGCCAATGTATATAATACATTATCCAATATAGATCTGATATATAATCCACTATAACATCCAATATGGACTATCATAAATAATGTCACAACGCACAGTTTCACACCCCTATCTTTGTCTGAGGAGAGAGTCATAGAGGGAAGTTCTGAGTTAAATGTTCTGAACTTTTTTAAGGATCTTGAGCTATTTTTTTTAAGGTAGACAGGATATTAGATAATAATCCTGAGCCCATATCACATTTCCGGAATGTGACAATGGTATTGTGGTTTTGTAGGAGAAAACCCTGGTTATTAGGAGACTTTGCAGGAGTATTTATCTGACAACTGAATTCAGTGTGAGAACTTGATGGGATCCTGGATCATAAAAATCATTGAGGTTTTAGTGGGATAACTGGGGGAATTTTAAAGTGGATTGAATATTAAGTAGAAATACTGAATCCTTAAGTAAAACTAAATCTGTGTAGTGGTATTGTGTTTATATAAAAGAATGTCCTTTGTTTTTTCGAGATTTGTCCTCTAGAATTTAGGGTGGAGTGTTGCATGATTTTTCAGTTGATTCAGTGGGGAGAGAGGGAGAGAGAAAGGGAACTATTTTATTGCAGTATAGTTGATATACAAAAAACTGCACTGCTTAGCATGAGAGCTGCCCTCTTAACAAAATTTGAAGGGTACAATAGGATGTTGCTAATTCAGGTACTTGTTGTATGGGATCTTGAATTATTTTGGCCAGTGGCTTTCCAGAAAGGTTGTACTCATGAGCAGATGGCAAAAGTGCTCATTTTGTCACATCATCGCTAACACTGAGGATTATTATTAGGAAAAATTCTTTGATCGATTTGATGACAGTAGCTTCTTAATTGATGAGAATGTTCCCACAAATGCATTTTCATCCTTCTCTCACTGGACTGTTGGGACTTGGCCATTCTCCCTGTCTCCAGCCCCTTCCCCCGACTTGGTGGCTATGACGTCATTCTCCCTTGGGCCCTGCCTGCCTCCTTGCCTGCTTCTTCTCTCCACCCTTTGCCCGCTCCTCATCCTTACCTGCATGACAAGCAATACCATCCCTGGCCTCTGTCCTTGGCTCCCTTCTCTGCCTCTGCCCACTCTCTTGAAGCATCTCATTCACACTCAAGACTTGCATGGCCTTCTCCCTGCTGTCTTGCACCTCCCTCCCCAACCAGACCTCCAATGCAATATATCCCAAAGGCACCCACGTGACCTTCCTGCCACCACCCATCCTGCCACCCAAGTCAGACCCCTGGAGAACATCAACTCTTCCGTTTCTGCTGCTCCTCCCATCTCACTTCTGACCACCTCCCGTTTGACCTTCTGTAATATTTCTTGAGACTGTTCCCTTCTTACCATCATCACTGCTCCCACCCTTATTCAGATCATCTTCACCTCCTCCCTGGCCCATGAGTGTAGTTTCCTCCCGCATGGCCTATTTCCAGAGTTTCCCTGTCTACCCCACCCTTTGACCAGCTGCCAAGTTGATTTGCAGGATACACGGACATGAGGTCCTGCCTGCCTTGGTCCCTGCTGAGTTTCCGGCTTCTCACTCCCTTTCACTGAATGCCCTCCAACATGCTTCCAAGTGTCTGCTCAGACTCTCTACCTCCTAAAGCTCCCATTCTCTTTCCTGCAACCCCAGCTAGCTGACTCCTACTCATCTTTTCAGTTTTGTTTACAATCCCATGTTCTCTGTGATGCACTTACTGTTGCTTTTCCTCCTCCGGGGGAGCCGTCCTCTCTCTTTTGAACCTCTTTGTACCCTGTGAAATTTCTATCAGAACTTTCTGGCCCTCTAGGCTTCTTATATTGATTCTTGTATCCATTTCCCTTGAGGGCAGAGTCTTTGTGTTCCCGAGCCCAGCACAGTGCCAGACACAGAACTGGAGTTTGTTTAAGGGATGTCTAAATGAATGAATGAATGAGGTAGCATTTGCCTTGCTGTGGGAGGGCATGGCATGTCCAGACCATGGTGAAGATAGGGAACTAGATCGAGGCACACAGTCAGAGGCTTGGTTTGAGGAAGCATCTGTCACTGTGGTCCAGCAACCTTCAGGATACCCTGTCTCTGGGTGACACTCTGCTCAAACTTTCTTCGTCAAGTGGGAATCCCATTCTTCCAAGAGAAGTTGCAGTGCTTCTCCGCTTGCACACCTCCCGTGGCTCCCCAGTGCCCTCAGGACAGGCCCAGCTTCTGAGTCAGCCGACGAAGCCCTTCAAAATGGGATGTATTCTCATGACTTCCTTGTGACTTGTGCAGACCCTTGATGGGAAGAAGGGAGGATACCCATTCCTGCTCATCATCAGCTGGGTGGGCAAACTCGGCTCTTCTCATCTGCTGAGGCTAAGTAGTTAAATAAACTCTCATCTCAGGTCCCACTTGCAATGATTGGGATTGTCTTGGCGGGGCCCCAGAATCTGCTGAGTGCCCCAGTAGAGTCTGGAGAGGGTGGGGGGAATTCACACCCGAAGCTGCCCTGTGTTTGCCGTGTGCTCCCACTGGAGCTGTGTTTCTGTGGCCTTTGCAGCAAGGCTTGGCACTTGAATGCTGTGCCAGGACCCTGGAGCCGGGAGCAGCTGCTCTAATTCATGCAAAGGAAGGCGCCCAGGTTTGCCCTGTCTATTTATAGCTTATTTATGAAGAAGGAAAAACAAGGGCCCAGTTGCCTTAGCAACCGGGAGCATCATGGGCTGCTTTCCCTGCAATGGGAAGATGGCCAAGTCTCCTTGTGGGGGGCACCCCCGGATGTGTGTGTATCCTGATAGAGGATGGGGGTGAGCCTTCCAGGGCCCATCCCACGCTGGGCTCCTAGCAGCCTGCAGGCTGGCGGAGGGTGCTTGCCAGGCCCTTGGAAAATCTGGGCAGGCACAGGGGCCGTGCACAGCTGAACCCTCCTCTGGTCTCCTGGCCTCCGTGCTCACTCCTGTCCTCTGGGTGCCCACCCTGCTGCCTCATGCCCTCTTAGGAGCCGTTTCCTGGCCATGCTCTGGCACTCAGGGTGCATAGCTCGGTGAACCAGAGATGCAGTTCCCAGACCAGTGCCCTTTGAGGCTGTGATGTAGCACAGAGCCAGGCACTAAGGAAGGGTTTAACAAATAGTGAATGAATGACTGAATGAATGAATGAGGTGCTTTACAGTTCACACTCCATGTTCTTACTTGGTATGCACAAGGCAAGAGAAACATTGCAATGCGTTCTCATTTTATATACGTGAAAACAGATGAGCAATGAAGAGACCAGCCTCCAACCACGCAGCTGGGAACGAGCTGAGCTTGGCTTGCTTTTGTTCTAGCAAAGCCCTGAGGGACTCGGGAGCTTGGGTTCCAGCTGGACTGTAATTGCCAGGGTCAGGGAAGTGGTGTTGTGCCTGGTCTGGGGCTGGGAGGCATGTGGTGCAAACTGTGGCTCTGTTACTTAGCTGTGTGCCACTTATCATCTTGAGCCCATGACTTCACTTCTCTGGGCCTCAGTTTGCTCACCTGTAAAGTGGGACGGTGATGCCTGACCCTTAGGGACTGCCAGCTCCCAGAAGGCAGGCACTGTGTCTGTCTCTGGATCATCTGTTTTCTGTGTTGGCGTATTCTAGGATGACCATGAGACCTGGTACACAAAGTGGTTAGAACAGGTTGTGGGGGGCACACAGGGAATGTTGGTTGTTACTATATTATTAGGAAACAGGCACAGAGAGCCTGATGGCTTCCCTGAGGTCACACAGCCAAATCCAGAGCAGAAGTGAGCTCTACTAGTCAGTCAGGTTTGGTGGCACTGCCAGGGATTAAGATGGGACTGTGTCCAGGCCCAGGTTCAGGACTGGGCTGTGTCCCAGGGCGCAGCGGTCATGCTGGACAGGGAGGCTGAAGCAGGGTCTCTGGGTGCCGGGGACCTGTCTAGAGCTGCCCTCCCTACGGCTCTGCCCCAGACAGAGTGGAGTTTTTCAGGGCCTTGGGCTGGCTGTCTCAGGGGCCGGTCCAGGCTGCCTGGAGGCTCTCTGTCGCCCTCTGCTGGGTTCTGGCTGCCTCTGCTGAGCCACCTCCAGAAGATGGAAGACAACGCCACCTCTTCAGCTTGTCTGGGTGTGAAGACCATACCAGAGAGACCCAGTTAGGAAGAGAAATGCCCCAGGACAAACTGAGATCACAGATCATTTCCACATCCTTCCCAGTTTCCTCCAGCTCCCGCCCAGACCCCAGGGCTGGACACAGATGCCCCACCACTATTCTCGCGGGAGGGGGTGGGAGGCGGGCTCTGCTTCTTTTTGCTGTAGTCGCATCCACCTCATCACTGTTTCCTGAAAACCAAGCGTGCCAGGGCTTTTTGTTTGGTTTTGTGTGTCCCATACCCCAGACCTTTGCTCGTGTGTCTGTCCTTCCTGCCTTCCCACCCCACGAGCTCCCGCTCTGTCCTTCTGAGCCTCTTGGCTTCTGCAGCATCCATCCTCCACCCAACCCTTAGCACACCGGGCTGTGAGTCTTTCTGGCCCTTCTCTCCTCCCTCTGACAGTGAACTCATGAGGTGCGTTTGTTTCATAGGGCTGCTGTAACAGTGCCACTAACTGGATGGCTTAAATAACAGATAGAAAAGTATTGTCAGGAATTCCCCAGTGGTCCAGCAGTAAGGACCCAGACTCTCACTGCTGAGGACCGGGATTCAAGCCCTGGTTGGGGAGCTAAGATCCTGCAAGCTGCAGGTGTAGCCGAAAAGAAAAGAAGAGAAACTTATCGTCTCACAGTTTTGAAGGCTAGAAGTCTGAGTCTGAAAGCAAGGTATTGGCAAGGTATGGTCCTTCTGAGGGCCATTCCAGACCTCTTACATAGCTTCCAGTGGTTTTCATGCTCACAGGGTGTTCTCCATGTTTGAAGGTCGGTCTCTAAATTTCCCCTTTGAAAAGGACCTCAGTCCTACTAGATTAAGATCTACTCCAATGACCTCATTTTTACTTGATTACCTCCTCTCTCCAAATAAGATCACATTCTGATGTACTGGGAATTTGAGACGTCAGTGTATCAATTTTGGGGAGAGGGAACAATTCAATCCATAACAAGAAGGAGAGGAACTCCACTGGATTCACCTTTGTGTTCATTCTCTCAGGGCTGAGCCCAGAGCAGGTGTGAGAGAGTGTGATGAACGTTGTGAAAGTGGTCTTAAATTCAATTACTATTTCTACTTACTGACCCTGTGGCATCTGGGGCATGTTGAATTATGACCTGTCCTATCCAGGTCTTACGGAGTTGAGCCTCTCTCATCAGGAGGGGGACGTTTCTAGAACAAAGCCTGTCCTTTTACTTTTCACATTCAACAAAGCAGAAACTTGGTGAGCCAGGAGATACTCATGCTTTTTCATCAGTAGATTCCTGTGGAGGCAGGTGAGTGAGACTTCATTTTCCTTTGTTTTGTTTAGTCACTAAGTCGTGTTTGACTCTTTGTGACCCCATGGACTGTAGCACGCACGCCAGGCTTCCCTGTCCTTCACTGTCTCCTGGAGTTTGCTCAAACTCCTGTCCACTGAGTCGGTGATGCCATCCAACCATCTCATCCTCTCTTGTCCCTTTCTCCTCCTGCCTTCAATCTTTCCCAGCATCAAGGTCTTTTTCACTGAGTTGGCTCTTTGCATCAGGGGGCCAAAGTATTGGAGCTTTAGCTTCAGCATCAGTACTTCCAGTGAATATTCAGGTTTGATTTCCTTTAGGATTGACTGGTTTGATCTCCTTGCAGTCCAAGAGACTCTTAAAAGTCTTCTCCAGCACCACAGTTTGAAAGCACTCAGCCTTCTTTATGGTCCACCTCTCATACCCATACATGACTACTGGAAAAACCACAACTTTGACTATACAGACCTTGTTGGCAAAGTGATGTCTGTGCTTTTCAATATGCTGTCTAGGTTTGTCATTTTCCTAATGTCACACAAAAGAGCCAGAGAAGTAATGAAAAGGAACTTAACCTTTGACAAATATTTATTGAACACATAGTTGTGATAGGCATGGTTCTGGGTGACTGAGATGCCATTCATTCATTTATTCATTCCTAGAAACAAGCTTGACACATAGTAGGTGCTGAGTGAATAACTTAATTATAGTTGAATCATTTAAATATTTGCTGAATGAACAACTTAATTCTTCTCACAATTATTGGGGCTATGATCTATTTCTATGTAAATTTGAACAAGTTACTTTAATGAATCTTAATTTCCATCAATAGAATGAGTTGAATTATATAGCTACCTTTGAGGCTTGTTGGCAGGATGAAATGAGTGTATTAACAATAATAGCTATTTATGGAGAAGTTGCTACATGCCAAGATAAATGCTCTTTATGTACAGTTTTCAATTTTCACAGGAGCTTTTTAAAAACTGAAATAAAATCAATACAACAAAAGTGTCACCATTTAAAAATGTGCAGCACAGTGGCTTTCAGTACATTCACAATGTTGTGTGACCGTTACAAGTGTCTGATTTCAGAACATTGTCATCATCCCAAAAAGAGACTCAGTATCCATCAGACAGTCACTCCCCATTTTCTCCTCCTGCACCGTCTCCTTGTGCTCAGTTGTGTCCGACTCTGCGATCCCGTGGACCGCAGCCCGCCAGGCTCCTCTGTCCGTGGGGTTTTTCAGGCAAGAATACTGGAGTGGGTTGCCATTTCCTTCTCCAGGGGATCTCCTCCACCCAGGGACGGAACCTGAGTCTCCTGTGTCTCCTGAATAGGCAGATTCCTTACCACTGAGCCACCTGGGGAGCCCCGGCCCATCTCCCAGTGACCACTAATCTACTATCTGGCTGTATGAATTTGTCTAGTGAGGACATGTCATAGCAATGGAACCATACTATATGTGCTTTTTGTGTCCGGCTTCTTTCATTTAGTACCATGTTTTCTAAGTTCATCTCGGTTGTAGCATGTGTCAATGCTTCATTTCTTTTAATGGATGAATAATATTCTGTAGCACTGATGTACCACATTTTGCTTATCCACTCATCAAGTTGATGGACATTTGGATTGTTTCCATTATTTGGCTATTATGAATAATGCTGCTATAAACATTTGTGTACAAGTTTTTGTGAACATCTGTTTCCAGTTCTTTTGGATATATACCTAAGAGACAATTGCTATGTCTATGTTTAATTCCGTGTGTGTGTTGCGGGGGGGGAAACTGCCAAATTGTTTTCTGGACAACTGCACCAGGCACATATGAGGGTTCCCGTTTTCCCTCATCCCTGTCAACACTTGTTATTTTCTGTCTTTTTGATTATCAACATCTTAGTGGGTGTGCAATGGTATCGCACTGTGATTTCTAATGACTAATGATGTTAAGCAGTTTTTTTTTCCAGGCTTCTTTTTTATTTCACAGTAACCTTTTTAGGCAGCTGTTTTCCCCACTTGACAGCAGAGGAAACAAATTCAGAGTTGCAAGGAGGCGGTGGGGCTGTGGAAATTTGTCTAGTGAGAAATTGGAAACTGGGTGTGCTTGTCTCTGAATCCCCATGATCGAATTTGCCGTAGACACCGCAGGATGCCGGGTCTGTGGCGTGTCCACCTTAGATAAAAAGTCCTTTCCCCCTACTCCGGGCGTCAGTTTCTCCTCCACTCTACTTGAGGCGCTCTACTCCAAACATCTCCAGGCTCCTCTAGGAGCCCGTACCTCTAAGATCAATCGCCCAAGCACGGAATTTGCTCCGCCCGTTCAGCTCTAGCTCGCCGGTGGCGCCGGAAGTGATTTGTTCATTTTGTTGGCTCCCGCCCCGGCCTGGAAGTACTTTTTCGGGAAGATGGCGGCTGTGTCAGTGTATGAGCCACCGGTTGGAGGTTTCTCTTTCGATAACTGCCGAAGGTGTGGCCTTGCCCGGGGCCGGGTTCAGGGCGGGAGTAGGAGTGTGGTGTCGGGGTCGCAGTTGGGCTGCGGTCTGGGCCAGGAAGTCCGAAGGAAGGGTGGACAGAAGGGGCCCGCGGCCCGCGGCCCCTGTGACTCAGGGGAATCTGGGCCTGAGCGTGGCTTTCTCTTGAGGCCGGGTCCGCTCGTCCACTTTCCCAGCGCACCGGGACACCCTCCATCTCCGTCTCCTTAGGCGTGGTGCAGGTCCTCTCAGACACTCTATTCGCAGTAAATCGGGACAGCCCTCTTTTGGGGTGGGGGTGGGGGGGAACCAGCCAACATATGGGCGCGAAAGCAAATGCTAGTCGTTTTTCCTTCTCCTGAGCTCCCTATTAGATACTCTTCCTGCCGGTGCGGCACAATGTGGTCCTGGCCTTCAACGCTTTATTCTCTCATTTGCTCTTAGAAATGCTGTCTTGGAAGCCGATTTTGCAAAAAAAGGGTACAAGCTTCCAACGGCCCGGAAAACTGGGACGACCATCGCAGGTGTGGTCTATAAGGTAAGCCGGAGCTGGCTGAGAGCAGCAGGAACCAGGCCGCCTGGTCTCTCTTACTTCTCTGGGCTGTGTGAGGAAGGGCACATCTTACAGCCTGCTACATCAGGAAGAGGTCTTTTAGGAGAGAGTGTCAGTTTTTTGTGCACTTATCGACAATTTATATTCTTACCTCGCTTTGCAGTTTTCGATAGGAAGCCAGTTTTCTGTCTTAACGTTACTATTTGAGGAAACAGAATGATGTAGTGGGAGAAACGAGATTTGTTTAACTGTTTAGCCTTTTTTTGTTGCTTCTAACTTTGTGCAGGTCACTTTCGTTCTCGCAACCACACTTTCCCGTCCAGGTGGCCATAATAACTCCTGATCTAAATTGTTGTAAGGGTCAAAAGAGATAACTGGTTGTTGTTGTTAGAGATTAAGAGTGACATCTTTAAAAAAGAAATGGACAGACCTGGCTAATTTAATGGAAGGATTTCTGCATCTTAATCCAGACTTTTCTCATATTGGCTCCGTGATTTGTAAGGAATTTACTGAATCTCTGAGCCTCATTTAAAAACAGAAATGATAGTTCTACTGTCTACTGAGGGTTCAACCAGTAATGCTTATTAATAAGCCTTTTCTTGAATGCTGAAAGTATAGCACAATATTTCAGTGGGTGGGGGGAGTGGTTCAGGGAGCAGGGTGTGGTCAGTATTGTTTTTCCTGAACTAGAGGACTGTTTGTATATGTGAAGTTGTTTAAAAGTATATATTTTTAAAAAACAGGATGGCATAGTTCTTGGAGCAGATACAAGGGCAACTGAAGGGATGGTTGTTGCAGACAAGAACTGTTCAAAAATACACTTCATATCTCCTAACATTTAGTAAGTATTGATTAGTTGAATAACTCATTTGTAAACATATCAGGGGTAAAATTGCATTTACTGTTTCTTAATAAAACCTGTTGTTCAGTCTGTATTTTCTTTCTGTCTCCCTTAAATGGCATTTCCGTCGACATAAACTAGTTATCTTCTAGCTCTCTTTTTGCTTTAGTTCAGTTTTGACCCAGTTCTGCCTTTTGTGTGCATTTTGAATCCACTCCCTCCTATCCTTCTACTGAGGCCTTGGTTTGAATTCTTTTTTCTCAGCTGGACTATTGCAGTTGTCATTTAAATGGTCCCTCTGCTTTTGGTCTTTTCTCTATTGTTCACTTTTCTGCCATATTGGGTTTTGTAAAACACAGATCTCATAGATCTCCCTTTCCTCTTTAAAATTTTTTCAAGAGATTTTTCACATTTCACACCGCTTTCAGGATAAAATTGAAACTCTAGTATGATATTAAAAGTCATGTATGATTTCACAAAAAGATTATCTTTTCATCCTATTTAGCTGCTATCACCCTATGTTCCAGTTATACCTGGACTGTCTCTATCTCCTTCATGTCCCTGTTCTTCTCATGTTCAAGCTGTTTTACCCGTGCTTTTGGAGCCCCTCTGCTTAGAAATACTCTTTCTTCTCTGTTTGTATAGTGTTTTTATTCTCTCCTTCCAAATCCAGCTCAAATGAAACCTCGAAGATCAGAATTGCTCTTTCCTCCAATTTCCTATGGCATTTTCTACCTGTGCTACTATATTGTAGTGTATGTCTCTTATACTCAACTTTGAAATCAAGTGCTGTTACTGTGTCATATTTTCTTTATCCTCAACACTTTGGAATGACTGGTACCTAGTAGTAGATATTTGGTAGATGTAAACTGTAAGACTTTTAACATTCCTTACTCTTTTGTACAACTTGAGTGTTTTCTTAGATCCATAAAATGCACACTGTTAACATAGAAACTAATGATTTGAAAGGTTCCGTTGCGCTACAGAAAATATATTTACATGTAATTAGATGTGCACTTTTAATTTTATGTTTATTTAAGATTGGTTAGCGTAGTAACAGTGCATGTTTACTGAAAAACATCTGTCTATGTCCCTCACCTTTGTGGATGTTGTCCAAGAAGCTCCACTTCTAATTGAGCCCTTTGGTAATTAAATTTCAGCCACACTGCTTCTAATTGTATTTTTTAGTTGTTGTGGTGCTGGGACAGCAGCGGACACAGACATGACAACCCAGCTTATTTCTTCCAACTTGGAGCTCCATTCCCTTTCCACTGGCCGCCTTCCCAGAGTTGTGACGGCCAACCGGATGCTGAAGCAGATGCTTTTCAGGTAAGGTTTCAGGATGGGGATTTCTATAAGCATCTTTTTCTCATGTCTTAGGTTTTCAGCCAAGGGAGCCCTGGAAGCTAGAGAAAAAGCATTCAGAAATACACATTTAATCCAGAAATCAGTTGTTGCTGAAAAGCCACTTTAATTTCATAAGGCTTTTGATAATGTATTTGAATTTATGGGGTCTGTTTTTTTTTTTTTTTTTTTCGATAAATGAATCACATGTGACCAATGGAATAATTTCCTGAGGCTTAGGGTATTGCTGGATACAAAAACCTTTTTTGTTCTTAGAAAGGTAGAGCTGGAAGGAACCTTTAAGTTCATCTTGTGAACATGCACAAATGATTATTTCCTCTCCCTCTTTTAGGGGCAAGGTAACAGTGAAATGAAAAGGGACAATTTGTAGTTAGCTGTGAGTGGGTATAATAGTATGAATATCAACCAACATTTAGTTGTTTGTGCCAGGCTGTGTGCTAAGTGCTTTATGCATGAGCTCACTTTATCCTTTTAGCTCCGCGATTGGGCTGTTAACATCTCTAATTATAAGTGAACGAACTGAGACTTTAAAGAGGTGCAGTCATTTGCCTGCCCTTAACCTTCCCTCCCTACTGACTCCCATAGAGAGTCCCTCTTAGTAGTTTTGTTTCTCTTTAGTCCTTAATAGTCACACCATCACTTTGTGTTTGTATAGGTCTAGACACTTTTCACATTTTAAGTCCATTTTTCATTTGCTCTCATAAAGAGAAGAGAGGCAGTGTGGTATATAATAATGCTTAGGAAATAGCCGAGGCATTTAGTCCTGAGTTGTAACACTGGTTTCTCATTTTGTGCCTGCCTTACCTTTAACAAATTCTCTCCTCTTCCTTCTTTATAGAAGGGACACCTTGATGCCTTTTAAAAATTTTTTGAAAAGTTGATCAGAGGCCTTTATTCTGGCCCTCATCATTCATGAAGCAACCTACATAAGACTTTTTAAAGGGGGGCAGGAACAGAGAGCAAAGATTGTAAGCTGGCAGCTCACAGGCCATATTCAGCTTGTAGAGAAATTTCATTTGGGTCACATAGTGTATTTAAAAAGTAGTGGCAAATAATTATAAATTGGGAGCTTTGAATTTAAAATATGGATTTCCAGCTTTTTTTTTTTTCCCGATAAAATCTCATATAAAGTGGGCTGTAATCTGGGACTGATTGGCTCTTGTTGCCTTTAGAAGTGAGAGCGTGTGTTCTGGTATGTCAGTCCTTGTGGTTCATTTCCCTATTTCTTATCTGCCTGTGCCTTCCCGTGAATTTGCAGGTCTTCGTCTTCATGGCCCTGGGCCCTCAGTAAGTGGACATGAGGTTTAATGTAGCTGTGCAGCAAGGCCAGTGGAATAATTCCCGCTTTATGCAGTGGAAGATAGCAGGCTTTATGAGTCATATGGCAGGAAGCCTAGTCATACTTATCCAGTTCCTACCCTGACTGTACTGAGTCTTTATGTCAGCAATTTCCATTTGTTTATGTATGTAATCATCATCCTAATACTAAAGAATTATCACCTATCAGATTCTTCCAGGACAGTGTGAAAACTTGTTAAAGTACATCTGTTGTTAGGATAACTGGACACTTGTGATTTTGATTTTAAATGCAAAGCTCCCTCTTGTGGTTTGTGTGGTGCATTACATTTAAAACAATTTTTAAGCTTGTAAAATTACAGTAAGTAGCCTATTTCAAGATTGCTTGCAATGTCATTTAAAGCATTTAGCTAAATCTAGCTAGATGTTTCTGTTGATCTCTTTAGAATGTTTCAGAAATTCTAAAATCTCTTGTTTCAGTGTTTGATCTTTTGGTTAACATACTGTGTAAAAGTTGAATTTTATCAGAGTTTTGAGAAGAAAACTTAAAAATTTATGCCAGGATCATTATGGTTCTGTCTTTTGACATTTTTTCTAGTTACATAAAGTGAGTCACTAGTATGGGGGGGAAAAAAGCATAGATTTTGACTTTAGAACGTTGCTTCAAATCTTGTCTACAGTGCTTACATTGTGTGACATTAGCCTGTTCACTTCACTCTTCTTAGCCTCAGTTTCTACCTCAATAAAATGTGGATAATAGTTCTGTTTCTCTAACTTTTGGGGAGGAAATGAATAAAGAACCAAGCTTATGCAGTGCCTTGTACAGGGCCTGATACACAGATCCTCATTCAGAGGCTGAAATAGAGTACAGGGTGTACTCTTATTGCTATTTTTTTCCTCCTAAATAATCCATTTTCTTGTATGTGAATCAGTGAGAAAAGAGGGTTTGATAAACAGAAGTGAGCATCTTTTTCCTTACTTAAACAGTAGTTTTATTTTTCTTCGTTGACTAGATGTAGAAGATGTAAATGATACTTGTTCCTTCTGAATATGGAACCTTCTTATTGAGTCTATCAGAAATGTTTGATATACTAGTCTATATTCTGGAAACTATTTGAATATGCAGAGGCTTTAAAAACTTATTGTACTTTTTGCCCCCCCTTAACAAAAGATATGTATATCCATTGTAGAAAATTTTGAAAATACTGAAAAGCCCAAAGAAAAAATTAAAACTTTGCCATTTAGGGAGAATCACATTTTGGCTTTGTATATACATTAATGCTTCTAATCTTTTTGTTTGTTTGTCCATTCATTTGATCATTCCTTCTGTCTTTCTTTCCGTAAGTGCATGTTCACAGTAAAAAAGCTAATATATGTTTAGATAGATAAAAAAAAAAAAAACAGAAATTATCTGAATTTCTACCACGCATAAGCAGTTGATGCTAACAGGTTAATGTACACTCTTCAGGGTTTTTCCATGTTTAATAATACATATTTTGTTCTACCAGAATGGGATCCCAGTTGTGCTTTCTGTCTGTAGGTTATGTTGGTAATATAACCTGATCTTTTCACCTACGAGTGCATCTTGAGTAATTTCCATGTTGGAATATTTCAAAAAGAAAATAATCTTTTTTTCATAAGTTATTATAAAAGTAATGTATGATCATTGTAAAAAATTCAGACACTGAACAAATGTGACAGGAAGGAAATAGATTTCAACTGACATTCTGCCACTGAAGCACATGTACTATGAAACTTTGAGATCTGCTTTTTGAGACCTTTTCAATAGCACCCACTCCAGTACTCTTGCCTGGAAAACCCCATGGATGGAGAAGTCTGGTGGGCTGCAGTCCATGGGGTCGCTAAGAGTCGGACACGACTGAGCGACTTTCCCTTTCACTTTTCACTTTCATGCATTGGAGAAGGAAATGGCAACCCACTCCAGTGTTCTTGCCTGGAGAATCCCAGGGACGGGGGAGCCTGGTGGGCTGCCGTTTATGGGGTCGCACAGAGTCGGACACGACTGAAGCGACTTAGCATCAGCAGTAGCAGCAGCATACTCTGCATATACACATGCTCATATATGTGTTTGCAAAAGTGGAATACTGCTCTGTGTTATTTTGTAACTGGCCTTGTTCACATAATAGTGTATTATGGTATTGTTCCCATCAGTAGATGAGCTAGCTCAGCATCTAGGGATTTTACTTTGAGCCTGTGGAGGAGTCTATAGACCTGTAACTCTCCTGAAAGAGTGAAAAACATCTGTGTACACTTGTTGTGGGTGAGGATTCCACAGTTTTAATCACTCTTTTAGAGGGGTCTATGCCCCATAAAAATTTAAGAGCCATTGAGCAACATCTTAATTTTTGTTGGATCACAGTAATCTGTATTATTAACCAATTTTTAAAGAGTAACAATATTGCCTGTTTTAAGATGTTTAATTATAAGGTATTCTGTGGATCCTTTGGAGTGTAGAATCTTTAGGTGCTTGTGTTATTAATTCTTTAGGCTATATTCTAAAATAAATTCCTAGAAATGGAATTGCTGGGTCAAAGATAGGAACATTTAACATTTTAATACATATTGCCAAAATTGTAGCTGAGAGATTGTTCTAAGTTATACTACCATCAGTTGTGTGTGAAAAACGGGTCCTGATTTTTAATGATTATGTAGTGTTCTGTTGTATAGCTAGCTGTATTAGTTTAGGTAGTTCTGACTGTTTCCACTTTTCTAGCATCATAAACAGTTACTGCAGTAAACATTCTTATGAATTCATTTCTGCATATTTGTCCTTTTATATCTTTAGAATTAGATTCCTGGAAATAGAATTTCTGGATCAATTTTTAAGGATTTCATTGACTTGCCAAAATAGCTTAGACTCTTTTAAAGGCATCAAGCAGATTATGTTTTAGCTTGGAAGGGAACTAGCTGGTTATTATTGACTTTAACTAAACAGTCTGTTTGGATATATATATATATATATATATATATATGTATATATGGATCAAGCACTGGGCTGGGGTGGGAGTGGTGGGTCTGGTGATTCTCTGACTTCTTATCCCAGAGTTCCGAGATCTACTCTTGAACCTGCTGCCAGCTCATGTGGCTTAGGACCAATTTCTTCCCCTATCTGGGCCTGTCTTCCCTCTTGAGACTGCTTCTAAAATCCTTCCCTGCTTTTTATTTTTTCACTTATAAATGGAAGATTTGAAGTAATGTATTGGTAATCAAGGGACACAGGAAGTATTGGACTTGACCTAGAACACTTCCTGATGGGTAACTGTGTCTCAGACAATCTAAAATTAGGACTTTGGTTTTTGTGTTAATTTATTTGTATCAATTTTAATGATTGTATCATCAGGCAAATTCAGCATATTTTAGTTTCATTTTTCTTCCCAAAGAGCTAAAGGCTTAAACTGCTGCTGCTGCTGCTAAGTCGCTTCAGTCGTGTCCAACTTGGTGTGACCCCATAGACAGCAGCCCACCAGGCTCCCCCATCCCTGGGATTCTCCAGGCAAGAACACTGGAGTGGGTTGCCATTTCCCTCTCCAATGCATGAAAGTGAAAAGTGAAAGTGAAGTCGCTCAGTCGTGTCCGACTCTTCGCAACCCCATGGACTGCAGCCTACCAGGCTCTTCCGCCCATGGGATTTTCCAGGCAAGAGTGCTGGAGTGGGGTGCCATTGCCTTCTCCAAAAGGCTTACACTGGAGAACTTTAAATCCAGCATGTTTATCCAGTATAGCAGTTCTAATGGAAAAAAAATTGATCCATATATAGGGAAAGAAATCTATAGAAGTGTAAAACAAACCAAGTAGAGGGTCCAAAGGAGCAAATATGTGCAGAATTAAACAGATGGGGTCTGGTGGAAAATGTCTCTCCCATGTTCCTGAGAGAGATGACTTTAAACTGTGGACAGTAGCAATGGGTTTATAAACTGTCATGGAGTTATTTCATGGTTCACTTCCCTGCATAATGAAATACTTATTTCTTTTACTCAGTATGAGCTCTTATCTGCCATAATTTTGTGGATTTATTCAAGGGAAAGGTATTTTGACATAAGTGATTTTCCTGTGGTGAGGTTGATAATTTGAACAGTTTTAGTTTAGCGACAATTCAGTATTGACTTGGAAGGGACCTTATTTGCGAATCACAGAGGTCTGATGGGAGGGGTGTTCGTGGTCTTCGGAGTAAGCCACGCTTGGCTCTGAGACTTCCTAATGTCTTTGGGTTGGTTTCTCCTTCTCTACAATAAGAACTATAGTGTCTTCTTTTGAAGGGGGTTGTGAGGCAGAGATGATGTACAGCACATGGGTGCTTCATACAATTTACAGTTTTTTTGACTGATAGATGTTCAGGTATGTTTGCTCCATTCCGTATTTTTTCCCCATCAGAACAGTAGCTATTTAATGAAGCAATAGTAGTGAAAGAAAAACTTTTTGTTGTCTGACTTCTCATGCAGCTTTTGAATAACTTACAGTGAAGCAATGTAAACTCATTTTTTTTTTTTTTTCTTATGCATGCTCTGATCATCAGGTATCAAGGTTACATTGGTGCAGCCCTAGTTTTGGGGGGAGTAGATGTTACTGGACCTCACCTCTACAGCATCTATCCTCATGGATCAACTGATAAGTTGCCTTATGTCACCATGGGTGAGTGTAATGTTTCCCTGATGTTTCAGAATCCTCTTATTTACCAAAGTAGTTTCTAAAAGAGCTGGTTTATTTCCTGATAGAAGAGGCAGCACAATGTGCTTTGATTCCTTCTGCAAACATCTGTTGATTTCCTCCTGGGCATTAGGCCTGTTTCGTGTGCTTGAGATACAGCAGTGAACAAAATTTAGACTAAATGTCTTGTCTACAAGGAGTTTATATTTTAGTGGGAGTGGACAGACAGTAACAACAGCTTTATGTTAGACAGCAATAAATACTAGGAGAAAAAAACATAATATAAGTGATATTATACCACGGTTATGCGAGATACTACCTTTGGGGGAAACTGAGTTAACGGTGTACAAAAACTTGGTTTATTATTTCTTACATCTGCCTGTGAATTGACAGTTATCTCAAAACAGAAAGTTAAAAAAAAAATTAATGCAGTGTAAGGGGACTTGAGAATGTTGGGGTGGAAGCCAGATAATACTGTTAAACTGGAAGGTTACAGTAGGTTCGTGAAGAAGGTGAGGTTTGAGTGAAGGGGCTCCCAGGCAGAAGGAAGGCTAGACTGGAGGCCTGCCTTGGGGGAACAGGCCTGGTACGTGCAGAGAGTTTTTAAGTGACAGAGTCTCTGTTTGCCATTTAATCTCTGAGGGATCCTGGACATTTAAGGTTCCTCTCTGAACCATGATTTCCTCACTCTGAAATGGTGTCAATAATACCCACCATGTGTACAGGTTACGATGATTAAAAATAATGTATGTAAACCATCTGGCCCAGTGCCGGTTCTACAAATAGTAGCTACACTTTTTAGGTCATTACACATTTTAGGTACATTTGTATTTTAGCTCTAAATGCTAGATGAGTATTTGTTTTTTAATAACTAAAAAAAAAAGTGATTAAAATTACATTAGAAGAGTTGGGATTTTTGAATGTAACTCTCATGCTCAATTTCTGAGTGAAATTGCATGTATCTAATTTGAACAGGCCATGTGTAACCGGCGCTTTTCTAGATGTTGTTTAACTCTCACATTTTTTGTCTTGGTATCTTGGCTCTGCAGAGCCGGGGATAACTGCTGCCTTGAATAGTCTGAAAATTGTTAGTGTGAGACTTTGCTATTTCATTGCGTTTAATACTTAAGCCTCTTATGAGGTTTGTATACAACAGATGTTCCCTGTTTGTGAGAAGAATGATTTGCCCCCAGATACCATATGGAATAGTTATTTTAAAATGAAGATACAGTAATTTTAGAATTGTTTTGAATTCTTTGTTCCATTTTATTTGTTATCCCCATCAAGATACTGTTTTTATTTCTCCCCATCTGGTGCCTTTAAATGGTAGTAAAGGTGGAATAGTCTTTTCTATTAAGTAGTTTCATTTCTTCTTTTTTTAATTAAAAGAATTTTCACACTTGCAAGAAGGTAATAAGAATGTACAGTGAATAGTCATATATACCCTTTACTCATTTTTGTCACCTAACATTTTACCACATTCTTGCTCGCTCTCTGGTGGATTTTTACTATTTGTGTTTGTGTGTGTGTAACCATTCGAGAATAAATTGTGGACAGTATAACCCTCTACCTCAAAATCCTTTAGAATGTTTCCTCACATCACCTTGATGACATCATCAAAATCAGAAAATTTAACATTGATACAAGGCCTTTTCATTTTTACGATGGGAAAATTGAGTTGGTTTCTGTTGCTTTTGAACTGTAGTAATTTGTCTTATGAGCATCATCCCAAACTTAGGAAAGGTTGTTGAAAGTGAGTACAGCAGATTTGTGTCTGCTCATTTCATTCCTGCAAGTCCACTTAGTGCTCTGTCCTGGCCACCAGTGATCTTGCTTCCCTCCAAGTCCAGTGTGAGTCCACGGTGACGGCTCCACACTTCTGCTTAGAAATCATCACTCTCCATAGTCTGGCTTTGCTTTCATAGAAGATTAAGAAGAGCAAGATACCAGTAACATCCGATTTTAGAGACACAAGTAAGTTGTTACTTTTAAGGTTTAGTTTGTTTGTTCCCATCTGTTCATTTATTTATCAACTATTTCTTGAGTGCCTTCTGTGTAACAGCACTGTAGCAGGCTTCACAGAGCAGTGGATGTCTGGATCCTTGCCCTCAACATACTCGCAGTGAAAGGGGGAAGATAGATGTATAAACTGACAAGGGCAGTAGGTACAAAGGCCCGTGGAGGCCCAAGGGGGAAACTGGAAGAGAAAGCTTCACTTCACTTGAGCTGAATCTTAAAAGAAGGATAAGTTACTTTCACTCATTTATTAGAAATTTATTTAGCCTCTACTATGTGCTCGGGGGGCTTCCCAGGTGGCGAAGTGGTTGAGAATCTGTCTGCCCTTGCAGGAGATGCAGGAGACATGGGTTTGGTCCCTGGGTCAGAAAGATCCTCTGGAGAGGGAAATGGCAAGCCGCTCCAGTATTCTTCTTGGGAAATCTCCTGGGCAGAGGAGCCTGGTGGGCTACAATCCTTGGGGTCTCTGAGAGTTGGATACGATTGAGCCACTGAGCATGCATGTGCTAGGTACTGGGAAAGTAGTGGTCAGGACAGCACTTATCCTCAGGGCTTATAGTCTTGTGTGTGAGACAGGAATTAGACAGGAATCTAGTACACATTAATAAATACACATTAATCTGAAAGAATGCGCTGTGCTAAGTGCCCTGGAGGAAAAGAACAAATTATAAGGGAGAATTTCTAACAGGAAGGAGTATGTGGATAATGGGTATTTGGAAAGTCCTTATTGGACAAGTGACAGGAAAACATTTTCAAATGAAAAGTACTTTATGAACATGACAAACATTCAAGTGCAGGAAAATATGTGAAAGATAAGTCCCTATTTCATAGTAACCAGTGTTAAGAGTTTACTGTGTTTTTTCTCAGGAGGCATTTTATGATCCACCTTTATAGATCCCTATTATCTGTTATCTATCTGTGTATTCCTATTAAAAATACACTGCTGAAGTTATGCTGTAAATATTGTTCCATTCCTATTAACTTGTTTCAAAGAAAATTTTGTATCAGTGCCTATAGATCAATATCAAATCTATAATAACACTGTCCTAGAATTGTACTGTATGTCTGTACCAGGACTTAAGTGACCATTTGTCCTGTTGATGAGTGTGTGTCTTGGTGAGCTTGTATAAATACATCTGATAAATTCCTGGTAGTGGAGTTTCTGGATTAGGGTGGGCATGCATGTTGCTCAGAATTCTCTGTTGAAAGCATTAGAATCACTGGATGATTTAGGAAAGGAGGAATTTTTTTTTTAAGGATAGTAGATGACTCACAGAATAGCTGGGAGGGCAAGACCTGGGTGTGGGGCTGAGAACAGTATCAGAAAGCATGCTGCCGCGTGGGCCCGTTGCAGGCAAAGGTAGAATCTGCAGACAGCACTGCTGGCCTGGCTGGCGTAGGCCTGCTCTCTCCTCACTCTGCTGCCCCGGCTGCCTCATCCAGAGCTGAGGCTTCCTGCCATCTCACTCACAGTCAGAGAGTTTCTTCAGGAAAGGGTGGGCGCTAGATTGCTGATGGTGGGTAAAGTTCAGTCATCTGTTCTTAGAGTGGTGGGGTTCCCCAGACACAGGAAATACAGCTTCTGGGCAGCCCCTAAAAGTGACAGGTGAGTGCATCTTACCTTTTGAGAGCTGTTGCCAAACTGCCCTCCAAAAAGATAACACTAATTTATATTCCTGGAGAAGGCAATGGCACCCCACTCCAGTACTGTCGCCTGGAAAATCCCATGGACAGAGGGGCCTGGTAGGCTGCAGTCCATGGGGTCCAGAAGAGTCGGACACGACTGAGCGACTTCACTTTCACTTTTCACTTTCCTGCATTGGAGAAGGAAATGGCAACCCTCTCCAGTGTTCTTGCCTTGAGAATCCCAGGGACCGGGGAGCCTGGTGGGCTGCTGTCTCTGGGGTCGCACAGAGTCGGACACGACTGAAGCGACTTAGCAGCAGCAGCAGTAATTTATATTCCACCAGGAGAATGTGAGAATGCCTTTCTCTTATAAGTTCTCCTACTTTGGGTATTCTTGCCAGTCTGGTAGGTGAAAGATGGGAAAAAGTAGCTCTTAAACTGAGACCTGAATGGTAAGTAGGAATTAGCCAGGAATTTGCCACCCTGCTCCCTACCTGCCAGAGAAAGATTTTTCAGGCCCTGCGGTGCGTAAGGGACCAGGATGGTCAAAGGCCAGAGTTTAGCTGGATGGGTGAAGGGAGTGCTCCATGTGGGGGGCACAGCAGAAGCAAAGACAGGGAGGGATGAGGATGTCTGGGCTTTCAGGAGGGTGGAGGAGAGGCACGGCTGGAGAGCAAGTCCGGAGAGTCCCATCGTACAGGCTGAGTTGTCTGTGTCGTGGACGTTCCCGTCTGCTGTTTCAAGCAGGAGATGATAGGATAAGATTCGTTGTTGGGGCAGGCTTAGGAAGGAGGATTGGCATGGGGAAGTCTGGAGGCTGAGTGAGGTAACATCTGGCCGGAAATGTTGAGAGTGTGGATGGGTCCAGGGGTGACCACGGTTGTCCTGGAGACCGCTCAGAAACCAGCCACTTGGCCCCATTGCAGTCTCTGACCATCCTCTCCCGTGCTCCTCAGTGCCAGTTCCTTCCCAGCTCTCGACCTCAGTGCTCCTCTGCTGGCGTCACCTCCCTTCCAGCCTGGCTCTGGACCCTTTTTCCTGTTTCATTTCCTCTTCCTCCTCCCCTTGTACCTCAGGCGTTTGTGGCAACAGGCCCCGCGCCCTCCTGTGAGCTGCTCCTCCCCACTGCTGCCGTGCTGCCTCCTTTCAGAAATGCCTTTTCTGAATGTTCATACTCCTCATCCAGGGCCTCACCCAGAAGCCTTTCCCTCGCGACTGCCTCAGGCTGCCTCAGTCCGTCTCCAGGCACTTGGTGTGAAACTTGATTCCAGGATTCAACCTTGTCCGTCCTCTGCTGTCCCAGCCCTTGTCCTTCCTGCCCCTGCAAGAGTCGGAGATCTCTGTCAGTAGAATCTGTCTTACTCCCAGAGTCTGTGATTCAGTGACTATTAGATGTTGAGTTAATGTTCTGATTCTCTAACGTGGTTGTGTATGTATGAATCCTAGTGTTAGAAGCCTTAACTGCTGTTTGTTGTTTGTGAACAGGTTATGGAGCCCCAGGGGAGGGTTGGTTTAGATTGTGTTCCGTTGGCGTGGCCCCAGTTGGGCCGTAAGAGAACAGTACAAAGCATTGCATATATGATAGGTCTTTTTTTTTTTTAGCTTTGTATTATTTTAATTTAAAGCTTATTTGGAGGTGTCCCTGTGCCAGTGTCTGCTGGTGCTGTCACATTATTTTCAGTTATAATTCCCTGCAAGGGATGCTCTCAAAACCTGAAACTTGGATTCACTGGCCTGCCCGTCACCACCCTGCCTGGGAGCAGCAAAGCTGAGATTTGAACCCTTGTCCTTCAGCCCAGGCACGCCTGAGCTTACCACAGCTGCTTTGATTTTTATCATCTTACAGATGTTACTTCATTAAGCTATTAAGCCTTGCTTCTGAATACTAAAAATATTTACACAAATTCCCAGGGGCATTTATTTGTTTGGCATATTTTTGACTGCCCTTTGTGAAGATTTTCTGTCCTGCATATTAAAAACAGTATTTACTGAAACAGCTTTATAGTATCAAAGGAAACTTTTCAGAATTATACACAATTCTACCATCCGAAGACAACATGAATTTTATATTTTGTTTCTCTCTAATCCAAGTCCATTGTGAAGAGCAGCCTTTTATCAGAGAATGTGAAATAAAATAACAGTTTTTGTGCTGTCCTGGTTTTGTCTTTGTCATTCTCTTCGTTTCTTTCAGCCATTGTTCACTTTTGAGCAGGGCTTGACGCCTCTTTCCCTGTGGTGGGAGCTGTGCTGGGCTGCCTTTCTTCCTGATGAAGGAGTTGTTCTGGCTTCCCGTGGAGGTGTTTGTTGTTTTCCTTTCTTCTCTCTTTTTTTTTTTTGAGGAGATGGGGAGTTCAATATTGAGAGAGAACCCCAGAAATGCCAAAATGTGGTGGTTTTTGTCTTAATTCATGTGACTTACTTTGGGTGAGCTACAAAGCAAACCTCCAGCCACAGATGAAATAGAAGGCCCTCCTAACTGAAATGTGCCCACTGAGCGTTAACATTCCCTGGGTGACTGAGGCTTTCCCTAAGCGTGCTGTAAGTGAGAAAATGAGTATTTCGTGTAAATTCTCATGTTTTAGTGAAAGTACCAAGTTTTTTATTATGAAAAATAAAAAGAGAGCTTTGTAATGGATCTTTTTTTTTTTTTTTTTTCCTGAGTTATTTGACAGTAAGAGCTGGAAGCTACAAATTACCCATAAGACAGGGGTGTCTAAATTTTGTCTACCCACGGGCCTATTGGTGACTAGCCAGGCGCCTGAAGGCTACTCTTAATTTACATGGAACAGAAGACACCTGTCTCGTCTTGCGCATCTCTTAACCTTCTGGCACAGCTCCTTGAGCATCGGGTCCAGGAGCCTCCTCGCTGAGGGCTCGCCTTCCTGAGGGTTTGCTTAAGAGAAGAAGACATCAAACGCCTCATGGTGTGGCCCTCGGACAGCTTCTGTCCTAAAACCTATCTTGTGAGGAGGATGCCGTCTGTAATGATAGCTGTGTTCATCCGGTAGCTTTCCCGCTTGCGGTGCCGGCAGCTGTGAGAGATCCTTTACTGATAGAGTCTTTGCACTGCTCTGAGGTGGTTGCCATCATCCTTGTTTTATGAATGAGGATACTGAGGCTCAGAGAGGTGTGCCGAGGTCACACAGCCTGGAGGTGCGTGGTCTGGCTTGGGAACCCCGGGTCTCTGTGGCTTTTCCCCCTTGGCTTGGTTGTTGCTGAGTGGTGTGTGGCAGGTGGTTCAGGCCAAATGTGATTTGATCCATTCTCAAAAAAAGAAAAATGTACCCCTTAGGTTTCATTTAATTATTTTCTTCTTTAAGAACATAATTTGCGGGAGACTGCAGGTGATCGATGAGTGGAATTGTGGAAAACTGGGCAAGATTTTTTTACTTTTCTTTATTAAGAAAGGGAAAAGGGTTTTGGTGTTCTTTTTTTTAAATAGACAAAATGTGGGTTCTTTTAATTCTCAGATTAATTAGCTTATTCTTTTAACTTGCCAGCTTTTCTTTATTAAACAAACTGAAGTACTGTCAGGAGAAGCTTGGGGACCATCTTTTGCTATTAGTTTGGCAGTGCTCCTTGTAGCTGCATTGGCAGCGTATATAAAATTTTTATTTTGCCCACTTATTCACATAGAGAATTAATATGAATGAAATTTAAAGCACGACATTCCTGGAAATGAGGCCCTTGGACAATTTAAGAATACTAACTTAAGGAATAAACATTGATATGCACCATTAGGGAAGGCTTTGGGTCACTGCCAGGGCCGTCCAGGTAAAATTCTCTCTCCAGATGAACTGACTATACAATTTCCTAATTACTGGAATGTACCTCTTAAGTCCCAGTTTACAGAGCCCCCTAGCAATTAAAAAGATTCGTGACAGAGTAAACATACCAGATGTCTCACCTTGTGGGCAAAGAAGAGTCTTAGAATTAAGTTGGAACTTAGGAACATCAGTAGGGAATTCAGACCTACCGTTTTTCTCCATATTTTTACTCTAAAGTGCAACCTTCACGCAGGCATTTTATTACCTCCACATGACTCGATTTTAAAAAATTTCCTGTGCTATGTATATCAGACCAGTGCACTACAAGATGGCAAATATTTCTTCCACATTAATTTTCAACTCTGAAATCAGATGTGAACTCTGATTTAGCACTGTATTTAGTTCAGTGGCCTGTGTAAAAGCCTTCTCAGAGGGCACATACTTGACCAGAGCTAGTCATCTAACCTCTCTGAACTTCAAACCCCTCGTTTCTAAAAAGAAGCTGACTGACTTTTTTTTACTTGATATCACTGGATCATTGGGACGCTGCAGTATCACATGTGTGAACATGCTCTGTAAAGCACTACATGCTTTCCCCTGCACATGTGCTGTGGCATCATTTTTCATTTTTCAAGGTAGGGTGGGGTTGTGAAAAGAGCTCATCTTTGTAGTCAGACTGGGTTCAGATCCAAGTGCAACGTTGATTAGCTATTTGAGCATTGATTTCTCCTTCAGGAAAATGGAGGTTCTAAGGTCTGTTCATGGGAAATGTGAGGATTAAGCAAGGTACCACATGTAAAAATCTTTGTGTGTGAAACATCATTGGTGTTTGGTGCATGGTGTTTTGATAATTTTTGTGCTAACACATTCTCTGTGTGCAGTTCTGTGTACTAAGATTTTCCTGGCAGTTTTTCTTGCTTTGATTAAATAAGATGAATTTCAGAAGATTTAAAATGTGTGATGCATGGATTTTATGTCTTAAAGTTTATACCACTATGGGATGCCAGGAATTAAGTAACTGAGAACCAAAAGCCCATGAAAGTTGGATTATGCATCTTGATTTCCTGGTTGTTGCAAAGGTGGTACTAAGCCAATAGATGGTGCCGTTATGTTAGGAAATGAGAAAATATTTACTTCTACAATTCATCATGTTTCAGGGAGTGTAACAGAGCCAGTCCTTGCTGGTTCTTCATCTGTTCTGATTAGTGTGGACTTTGTTCTTGCTTCTGTGTAAAAAATATTAAATGTTTCTTTTTTTACGTCAAGTAGTGAGGTATTGAATTAATATTAGGATGCTCTTCCTCTTGTTTTTTCTACTCTTGACATTTTACCACGAAATCTTTTGTAGTTTGAATTTAGTCCTTAGTTTACAGCCAAAAAAAAGCCCTTGCCAGGGGTACATTTCAGAAGTTAAATGCATTGCGCACAGTTTTGAGTCCTTTGCTTTAAACCCTATTTCAGAGAGACTGAGGTTAATTATTAATTAGTTCATCTTTACCTGCTCTTCTTTCAAAGTTGGCCCTACTACAAAATGTACTCTCTTATTCTTGCTAATATAACCTAGTGCTTGGTCATCTTTACTTCTTTATTGGACAGACCAAGAGGAAAGTCATTTTATATATCAGAAGACTTTTCATGTGGAGGTCATATAGTTAGGGATTTGCTGGCAACCAGATCTACCATTACTAGCTGTGTGGTTTTGGTTAGGGTCCTTTACCTCTGTGATCTTAATTTTTTGTTTGTTTTTCATCTATAAAATGGAGATAATACAGGTGAATAAAATGAAAAAATATGCAACAGTGCTTTTGCACATTTTCCCTAGTATATAGGCTTTATTATTCACCCGAGGCTCTGTGGACAAGATAAACCTTTACCTACACTTAAGATTAAGTGTGTTTTTATAAATTGTTAAACTCTGTGGTCCTTTGTCCTTGAGGGTTCTGAAGGACAGGGAAACTTGGGAAAAGCCTGCAAAGGGATTAACTTGCAATTTGGGAAGCTGTTTTGAAATGTGGACCGGCGTAAAGGTGCCTTTGAAGGCCTGTCAGCTCCGACTGCCTCAAGCTCCCATAGCGGGAGAGGGAAGTGTGCGCCCTGCGGTCGGCGGTGCTGAGGGGCAGCTTGATTCCTGGCAGGGCCTGATGAGGGTGGGAGCCTGATTAGGAAAGGCAGTATAATTTTAAGGTAATTTTCATCCTCCGTCTTATCCTTTCAACATAGAGTTAGTTGACTACTCTGAGTTTTCTGGCCTTAACACATTGTGGTATTTCATTGAAATACATTAATAAAACACAACCTTCACTTTTTAGGCCTGAATGCCCCAAATGCTAGTCTTTTCTTAAGAATAAGTGTTTATAGCCTGTCAGGTCAGTGAGACGTTGGCAGTTACAGTTATAAGAAAAATCCCCTTTCCCTTTAAGTGGTGTTTAAAATGATTTACTTAGAATAAAATTTAACTCCTTTTTTACTACATTACATTTAGAAAAGGAACTGCATTTCTTGAGAAATTACTTTCTGAGTGAAAATGTTGTTGGATGCTTTAAAATCTCTTTCCTAGCATATTAAATGCAATATATATATTTTTTATTCATTGGGGATAAAAGATTGACTCTGACATTGAGGTACATTTGCTGATGAAAAGGAAGCATTCTTTCCCCTCACGAGGGGTTTAAATGTAATACTCAGTGCTTACTCAGGAGTGAAAACATCAAATTAAACTGTTTATGCTGACAAAGGACGATTATGGATTTCCGCAACCCATGCAAGATTGTCTGATTGCTTGGCCTGCCTCTCCACGAAGCTTTTGGCCAAGATAAGTCTTGAAATGGTTTAATTATAAGTAATGAAATGCATGCATACAATTAAACCATTTCAAGTCAGTGTCTGAGTTTTCCCAGGCGCTGAGAGGAGTCCCACTGCTCTCTAGTGGCTGAATGTGTTCCCCTAGCACCATCATTGTTTTATTTTCACAAGTCAGCTCTTCACACTTTGTCGGTGTTGGCCTGCAGAGCAGGCACCAACACCAGGAGACCAGGCCTTGTAGACCAGAACAGGGTGAAAAATGATCCCAGTCCATGGGTCTGTGAAAGCACCAAATTTTGTCCAGGATGAGCAGCCAGTTGACTAACAATGAGCAGGTGTGAGTAAGCGCTCTGTCAGGGAGAGTTGACACTGATGGATGAGAACGTTCTCTGCCTTGCTCCTTTATTGCTGCATACATCTTACACCCTGGCAGGCCACAGTGGCAAACAGGTCCTTGGGTGCTTAAAATGGACTGCTTCTTACCAAAAGGAGCAGCTTTCTTCCTGAAAAGATCTGGTTAAATTGATTTGGGGGGAAAGCAGTAGAAATCCATTTCCTGCTCCTCTCAGAACTTCATGGGAAGAAATTTTAAGGACCTTCATTTCTATTAAAGCTGCCAACCCTGAGACTTGTTGAGTATGATTGTCTAAAAGAGCCCCTAGAGAATAGGAACCTTGTCCTAGAGTATTTGTAATAGTTTGCTCTTACTGAGCTTTTTACTGTGTGCCAGGCATCCTGTCTTACACGTGCCATCTCGTTCAGATCTCAGCCAGCCTATGAGGAAGACATGTTCTGTCATCCTCCCCTTTGTGTTGGGGAGGCAGCCAGGGCAGTAGGGCTGCTGTCCTGTCGTTTCTGGGGCATCATTCACCTTGTCTTGATGAGGTGGTGCCTCCTGGAGCAGTTTGGCAGCCCTGCAGGGCTTCGAGGGCCTCAATGAGGTGCTGGGGGAAAGCAGGGAGGAAGCGCAGAGCTGTGCACGTCCTGTGCATCTGTGTGTCCCGGAGCCTGCCACCCAGTGGGCACCTGGGATGGTTGGTTTGAGACAATGAGTGGGGAGTTTCACCTTCTGAAAAGTGGATGGGCTAGAGCCACCAGTGAAAGTTGCTCAGTCGTGTCTGACTCTTTGCAACCCCATGGAATTCTCCAGGCCAGAATACTGGAGTGGGTAGCCTTTCCCTTCTCCAGGGGATCTTCCCAATCCAGGGGTCTAACCCAGATCTCCTTCATTGCAGGTGGATTCTTTACCAGGTGAGCCACAAGGGAGAGCCACCAGACCTAGGTTTGAATCTCGGCTACCCTTGCTGACTTTAAATTAGCTGAGCCTCACTTTCCTTGTCTATAAAATGAGGAATTACCTGTACCACAGGAGTTTAGAGTCAGGGACAGAAAAACCCTTGGTAATTTTTTTCCCTTCCCCAATGTGAGAATTTATGAGCCTAGACATGATTAGAAAAAGCAGATTTCTACCTGATGACCTTTTGAGAGTTTGACTTGAGAGAGCAGCAGGTTTTAGAAAATTATTTGTCTTTTATAGTTTCTTCAGCATGTCTAATAAAATAGATTCTACAATTGCTGGGTTTAATTTCGTACTTTTAGTTAACCCTGACATGTTTAAAAGTATAATCTCATGTTTTGTTTTTTTTTTTAATCCCACTGTCCTTAAGCCATATTAGTGTGGATGTTTTTTAAATATATAGAACAGGTAAAAGCAGTATCTCAGTAGAATTTTCTCGATGCATTTTGAGTTTTGTCCTGAGATGGATTGTTCTCTTAGAAACAGGTTCAAATTGAACTACTAAAGTAATGCTGATAAATTAAGATCAGAAACACCCTTAGAGGGTTTACAAAATGGAGAGTAACTTCACTGTTTTATTTAATTTTTTTGAATGGGGCTATTTAAAAATAAATACTTTGGTACTTGAGTAGTATTGGTAAATAGTGAATGGCATCTGTTTAATCATTTAAAACATTTAACTAAAATCCAAGTCTCATTTGAATTTCCAAGTAAAACACAAATTAACTGTATCCAGATGTGTGTTAATTGTTCTGCTGAAATCTAAGCAAAAAGTTAGAAAGCATGATTTTGGGGCTAAGGGAGTTAAGAAAACTGGAGCTGTTTTCATGCTTACTTGCTAATCTTGATTTCAGGCATTTGGGTTTGCAGTCTGAGAGACAGCATGATGAACAGAAGCCATGTTGGACACTTTAGATTCAGACGATTGGGCTCATGTTCCCAGATTTGCTAATCGTCTGCTGTGTGATCTGGGCAAGTTCCTTGTCTCCAGGATTCAGTTTTCCTTTCTGTGAAACGGGGCTGCACTTACCTGCCATGTCTGAGGAGCATAAAAAACTCTTGTGACTGTGCTTTGAAGTTTAATAAACACCAGGTCCACTGTGTCTGTTGGGGTCTGTTTAGTAAGTTGGTTGTCACATGGCAGACTTCTGGATAAGTGAGATCTGGCTTGGTGCTGGTATCCTCAGAGGACTTCATTGTTAAGATGATTTTACCTCTTTTTAAAAGGTGTTGGTGCCTGTCCTGAGGAAGCCCTGCTAAGGACTGGTAGAGAGACATTGTGTATTTATCCATCTGTGACAGTTGATTGCTGTTGTTCATTGGGACTGTTGATTCCTGCATGGGTTGACCTGCAGGCCCCTCTCTGCAGATTTCAGGACCAAGCTGCCTGCTGCTGCTGCTACTACACAGCAGGACTGTGACAGCCGGCAAGGTCTTGGTCTTCTGGGATGTCTTTTTTCATCCCTTCACGATGTCGAATTCTTCAAGTGTGTATCTTAAAAAATTGTAAGTGATACCTTGTCATTGAAGGAAAATAAGAAAACACAAGTAAGCAAAAAGAATACAGCGCAACTCAGAAATAAACATAATTTTAAAAACTTTTCTTCCACGTGTGTATAATATGTATTGTATAAGCATATCTGTTAATTTTGCTTCAGAACATGTTTTTCCCTCAGTAATATTGTATTATGGACATTGCCAAAAATTATTGTTGTGTTTAATCACCATGTATATGAATTTGTTTGTTTTCCCTATCTCATGATTGTTGGTGCTGGACCTTTACATTGACCTCCAGTCTTTGTTGTTATTTTTTTTGTTTTTTATCGTCTAAACTGTGATCAAAGTGTCATTTGGGTTGTTACTATTTATTTCTTTTGGATTTATCTCTAGCAGTAGAATTGCTGGTTTGGTGGGTACCTGTAGCTCTGTGCTTTCTGATTGATGCTTCTAAATTGTGGGTTAAAAAAGTTCTATTTGTGCTTCTACAAGAATATATTAGATTGCCCTTTCTACTACATCTTTGTCAGCACTGGGTATTATTCTTTCTAATGTTTGCTAATCTAGAAGTCAAAAAAAAAGGCTATTTAGTTTCTATTTGTATTTATTTCTTTGATGACTAGTGAACTTGAGCAGTGTCTCTAAATGTTTATAGACCTCTTGTTTTCTTCTTTGTAAACTGCTGTGTCATTTGCTTTGTTGGTGTATGAGGGTATTATCTGTGAAGTCTTTAATTTTTAATGCCCTATGTGTCCCACATATCTCTGAGTTTCAGGACTCACATTTTACATTGTTTACAGATGCTAGTCTTTTTTAAAGCCAGTGGCCTAAATGTTATAAGACAGATACTTCATTTTGAAAGAATGGCTGGAGATGTGACCCTTGTGGCATTTGTGCCTGAGCCCCCTTTTCCTGGAGGTCTGCGTCTGGGTGCCCCATGGAGTCATCCTGAATGTCTGTGGGTGAGTCAGGCCTTGGCAGAGGTGGGGAGCAGACTGTGCTTTCCAGCGCGTCTCTTGAATCCTTCTGATGAACACCAAACCCGGACAGCCAGGTGGCCGCAGTGGATGTTGCAGTGCAGAGCCGTCTTGTCCCCCGTGGACGATAGGGTGGCGTTGTGTACCCTGACCTCCATCCCGGTCTCTCCCTACGGCTGGCTGCCGACTGGTTTGGGAGGTGGTGGTTGAGCAGGTGGGTGTGTGTGGATGACGTGGCAGAGCTTGGGAAAGGACAGTGGATGCAGAGGTAAGTCAGTAACTAGGTGGCCATCTCAGCATTGTGCACACCGTCTCTAAATGCCAGTCCCTGACTTGTACCTGGTTTTTCTGATTTTTTAAAGAGCTCTGTTCTGGAAACAACACTGGCCACTCAGTAACTGTGGGTGGGCTGACAAAGGCAGACTTGGTGGAGGTTGCTAAGGAGCACCTACCTGGAAACTACTGAGGAGACAGAGCTCTGGTGGAAGAAGGCAGAAATCCAGGGAGGGCATTTCTCTCCTGAGAATATCACAGAGCTCAGACCTGACTGGGATGTATAATAGGACATGGTTTTGTGGGTTTAAAGTGCTTTTTTCCTTTTGAAAATTGACTTGCTTTAGATTTGATTTTGTCTTATATTCGTTTTAGTATGGTAAATTAGGTAACAAATGTTCCGTTTCACTTTATCAAGATATTTACTGCTGTAGTCACTCTTTCAGGGCCCACTATTTCCCCAGCTCCTCCATTTGAACAGTTGTACTGAAATCAGCCCAGTCTAATTCAGCAATTTTTTTTTTTAGTGCTGACTGTGTGCCAGGGACTGCTAGGTCTGGGGGATGCAGCTGTGAAGGGATGGACAAGTTGGCAGAGATGAAAGTGATCCACTCTCATCTCTTAAGATGTGGTGTGGTGCTTAAGAAAGGCTTCTGGGAAAAAGTCATCTCTCAGCTGAGGTTGGACGGGTGTCTCCGAGTTCTATGGCTTGTGAGGGGCAGAGGGAGGAGCATGTGTCAAACATAGACTTGAAGTGGTCTGGACATTTAAGAAATTATTGTCAGCTTAGTGTTGGTGGGGTGTCAAGTGTGTATGGATATTGGGGAGGTGGGGGTGGCCGAGGGAGCCAGAGACCTGATCGTGGAAGGTCATGCGTGTCTGCTTTGAGCTGTATTGTGGCCTGTAGAACTTTCTGTTTGAGAGAATGACATGGGGTCACACCTGAGACAGAAATCCTGGCCTGTGCCTGTTAGTCCTGTAATCCTATACAGGAAGCTTTATTACTTCACTGGGTTGTTATGAGGATGACAAAATGATAACATCAGATGTGTGGCCCTTGGTGGGTGCTCAGGCAGAGGCTCTTGTTTCCTGTCCTTGGCTGCCTCCTCTCTCCTGTTAGAGGAGTTGAGGGCAGGCCTCTCGTCCCTTGCTCCTAGACCCCTTCCTGCACTTGTGGACAGTGTAGGCCCTCTGACATCGGTTTCCTTCACCTGACAGTGCCTGCTGTCTAAAGCAGCGCCCCTGTGCCTGGCCCACTGCCCCCTGGCTTTTCTGTTTGTTTATTCCTTGATGGGAAACCAGGCCGTTCTGACTAATTGTCTAAGGTGGCCTTGCTTTTGGAGTAAAAAAATGAGAGGGTTTTTCCTTCCGAGGGATTTTTGCCTTGATTTTGGGTATGAGAGTAAGAGGTTAGTAGGTTTGATGCTGAAATAATTGGAATGTCTACAGATGTTATAATGGTTTATAGGAAAAATGGGATAAAATACTTAAACATTTTGTGAGTCAGATGGCTGCCTTATTAACATGAAATTTGTCTTGATGGTTTATTGTATATAGTTTTAAGTGGCATTGAAATAAAATCTGGAAAACTTGAATGAAATTATATTTAAAAAGACAAGTCTCACTGAGTTTACCATCTTTTTTCTTTTTAATGGCTAGCTCCTTCCAGTTCCTTCCCCTGGATGCATTGCCTTGAAATTATATGAGGATTTGCATGTTGTTCTCTTGCCATTTTGTGTGATTGCAGTCGTATTTGAAGTTCTGTCTTCTTTCTTCTGCATAGCAGACACACAGAGTTTCCTAGAAACCTGTTGACCACGTCAGTGCACTACATTTCCTGACATTTCTGTGTATTTCTGAAAAGGGGGCGCCAAAGTCCTCCTTTCCTAAAATGCTAGGACCAGGAGCTAATTTGCAAGTGATTGAGAAATTGTTTTTAGTGTTGAATTTCCCTTTCTTTTCAGATATATTTGGAGTCTGCTTATCTTTGATCTCAGAGGAAACAGCATCAGGCAGTTTATCAAGCTCTTGTTTTCCTGAAAGCGTCTCAACTCTGTGCACACGTGTGTGACACCTGTGTGTGTGTGTGTGTGTTGGGGAGTGTGTGTTGGGAGTATGCTGTAAGTGGAGAAGCAGAGGTACAGCACAGTAAGGGTCCCTGTGTCCCTTCTGTGTGTGCCTCTCCTACGCCTTCCAGCTCTGAACATCACGGTCAGATGAGAACGTGAGAAGTATCCACTCCATTGATAGACTTTCTTTTCTGCGAGTTTAGGTTTAGCATGCACTTTCACTTAGAGAGAGTTTGTCTTCAGTACTGTTTCTCATGGAGAAAAAAAGCTTTTGATAAAGGAAGAATTACTATATTGGGGAGGGAAATATTTTTCATGTCTTAAAATTTTAGATGAAGCTAAGCAGAAGGAAATATATGTGCTCAGGAAAAGTAAGAGTAAAATTAATTTACTGTGAAACTGTCAAAGGGAGGGTGGCCCAGGAGAAAATACAGAGCTTGTATCCTTTAGGGAAAGATGCCTTTAAGGTCAGTTGAGTTTTTCCTTTTACAGTAACTGATTACAGTTTTCCACAAATGTGTTAGTTCTTAGTAAATAGCCATCTTTCCCCTGTCTTTTTCCAGCATGTATTTCTGGCCTCTGGTGCGTGTATCCTTGGGCTCTTTGCAGAGATATTCTTGGACCAGGCTGGGAAAGAAGTATTTTTTTCCCTGTGGTTTCCTTATTTGCAGTTTTCTTGTTTCTTCGTGATAGTTGTCCTTTGTTTTCCACACGAAACCAGCTTGTTTTTTACTGTGGAGTTCGAGATTGGTTCTCACTCATGCCTTAAAACAGGAACTTAGGTTACTTTTCCCCCTGATCCTTGAAACTCAGAGTAAATGTGTACGTCTTAAAGCGCTGGTGGACTTTGACTCTGTTTTCCAGGTTTTCCAGGACACATAGACTATGAAATTCCAAGGCTGGGTTTTGGTAAATTTGGGTAGATATATCTAGTTTTATTTGGGCACACTAGTTTTATATCTGTTTAATTTCTGTTTCCTTTCCAAAGGGCTTTTAATATCTCTTCAGGTTCCTTTTTTTTTTCTTCTTTAAAAGAGGAGAAAAAAATTGTGAGAGGGGAAATGGGGTTGCCTTTTGCTCCCAAAGCTTAAATGAATAGTCATTGCCTGTAATGCCGTCTACACTCGTCGCTTCCCACTGCTTCAGATGTGATGTATCCGGTGCTGTGAAGGTAATGATCCTCAACCGCAGCAGTATTCCCTAACAGGAGCATCTGTCATATTCATCGGGATTACCATGTTCATTGATTTGTGTCTGTAAATCTGCTGTTTCTACCCTTTAAATTTGATCTATAATTGGACCTCCTTAAATGGTTCAGATAAGCTAGTCTGTATTTTCTCAATGCAGCAATGCTGTCAGCTTCTTCTTTTTCATTATACATTCAGCAGACTTGATAAAATCAGCAGGACACCTCATTTGAAACTGTTTAATCGCTGCCTTTTTCCTTTGCTAAACCATTGAGGTGGTCAAGCGGTGTACACAAATCATTTTAAATAGAAAATATGGTTTTCTCTGTGACCCAGCTAAATAGATAGTGTTATGCAAAACAAGTTAAAAAGTAATAAATGCCAAAAAAATCTTCTAATTGGAGTAAAAAATTGTGGGCAACTCTATCCTCTCTCCAAAAGTAGAGTATCCTGAAATATTGCCAGAACCCTGTAAAGACAAGATGATGGTTTTCTAAAGATTCTCTGGTTTCTGAACAAAGCAAGTTTAAATTTTCCAGTGGTGCTGAGCTGCCTTTTGCATCCCTTCAAAGGGAGCCCATCCTTATTTGTAATGCCTTTACATCCTGCTTTTGTAGGGAGAAATTTGCTATCTGTTAATATCTATGCAGCATAACCTTTCAGCCATTTGCTATTGTGATAATAAATTTTTGTTTCTTTGTCTGTCATTTTGTCTACTCAGCTGTTACTCTTCAAAGTACAAACTAAAAATAATAGCTCTAAATAAATGCCACATAATAAAGTGTTTTACAGATGTAGCTGGAATAACCTGGTGGCTGCAACGTGCAGTCCTATTACCATTGCTGGTGCTGAGTTTCTTCCCCGTGTGTCAGGGCGACTCTACCAGGGCCAGCTCATTAAAACAATCTCTTCTTTCTAACTGGCCTGGTATTTAGCGCTATACCCAGCAGCCTGCCAAGGCACAGTTGTGAAGCAGAGAGTCACAGCACAGGATATATGAAATTAAGTGGCATTCACTTTTTTGAACAAATACAAATTATCCATAACTTCATTTTCTTGCTTCAGGACTTCACTGTGAATAATTTACAGTTACTCCTGTGAGTAGGTTAGAAGTGGGGCCAGTTGCAGGTTCACCTGAGATAGTGGTGAGTGAGACCCCAGGCTTCTGAAGAGCAGTGTTTGCCTGAGTGTTGTGGCCCTGTCATATTACTGTTTATACTGTGCTTGACTGTGACATTGGGTGTGTGTTGCCATTTTTGCTGCCCCACAGTAAGCTTGAGAGGGAGAAGCTGAGAGTTGTAAATATGCTAAGTAAACACGCATCTTCTCTTCCCTATAGGTTCGGGCTCCTTGGCAGCGATGGCTGTGTTTGAAGATAAATTCAGGCCAGACATGGAGGTATGTAAGTCCCTACAGTTTTATTCTCTTTCAGATGATCTTTCTCGTATGTTGGACATTTGCGAATTGATCACTGATTCCTCCAAAGTTTGAAGAGTACTGCTGCTGTTAGTTGGAATGCTCTTTGGCACAGGTAGTGTGTTTGCTGGGAAGACTGGTTACTCGGGAAAGCTTCACTTTGGAGTGGCCCTGCCGGGCTCTCCCTCAGCCTTGGGGAGGCTGCACTGTTGACTTTTTCCTGCTGGCTTTTGGGCTGTCTGGGCGTCGTCTTGACTGTAAATGTGTGACAGTGTAGGATGTTTTCTTATGCACTATCACAGTGTCTCAAAACAACAGGTTTTCTCACTAAGAATAGAGTGTGTATGTCTGTACATCCTGTCCCACACACCTGGCCTGAAAATGAGGGCAGTTTGAAAAACCCCTTAGAGCGTTCTGCATCTGGCAGAGGATGGGGACAGTACCCTGTATGTAGGGTCTATTCTCAGAGTATGGTATGTCTCATGTCTCACATACAAAGAGATCCTTTTATTTTCTTGGGTAATGGGGAGGGTGGTATCTTCTGAATGACATTCCACCTGTGCCTGCTTTAATGGTAGATGTGCCCCCCACTCAGCAGACCCCCCAGATCTCCAGGAGCAAGGCGGCCTTTGACTGTCAGTTTTGAGGCGGTGTTGCACGTGCTCGGTTACTCTGTGGTCCCACATTACCCCTCTCAGTGCTTTATCCTCGCTGCTGAACCAGCTCGCAGCCACGTTACGTTCTGAAGGCAACCCTCATTATCTGCCCTTGTTTTTTTGATAGCTGTTAAATTTTTTCATGGAGAGTATCAACTTGTTTTCAACAATTATTAGGCTGTTTTATGAGTGGTTTACCCTGTTTCTTAATGTGTAGGTTTCTGCTGTTCCTGCTTTTGTAGTAGTATTATGTAGACACCAGAGGGTGTTTCTGGGAATTACTTTTTGATACTACTTTTTGCCTAATCATCTTTGGAGAAGGTTGCATGTTTAAAAAGTTTTGTCCTTCTGTAGAGCTCATTGTCAGCAGTCTCGAGTGTCCTTGGAGCCCTCATCTCAGGTTTGGGCCACGTGCCAGGAGAGCGGAGGATGTAGGGCCATGGATGCTGCCCAGCCAGGACAGGGTCTCCTGCCAGAAGCCACTAACCAAACCCTTGGTGTGTTGAGGAGAGCACACATAAGTGACGTGGTCACTGATGGCTGCTTTTCTTTCCTTCCTTGGATATCTGCAGGAATTAAAGCATGTGATTAAAGATAGAATTCAGCTAGGTATTTTGTTCTAGAAACAATAGTCTTGCTCCAATTAAGAATAGTAAAAAGGTCTAGGTATCAACTGTAAATGAGATTAGAATTCCTTTCTCATTTCTCAATGTGAACATTTATTCCCATATCAGCATTATTTTCTGTTTGGGTTCTTAAGTATAGAGGAAAAATAAGGTATACTCGGTCACTTAAAAAGAAAAAATGATCTCCTAGGCTTCAAACTAAAGGAGAAGAATTCCTAAGTCTCCACAAATCCGTTAGAATTAGCACAGGTACAGGGAGAAAGACTCTGATGATTTTCATTGAGAAAGTCACCTCAGTAATGTCAAGCCCTCCTTTAAACCACATTAATCTTTTCAAATGTTCTTGAAAGCTATGTCTTTTTCCAATTGATTGGGACTTCCATGTGTTAAAGAAAAATGAGAACTGCAGAAAAAGTTGAAAGCATGAGGTATATTAAAAGTGACTTTAACACTCTGCTAAAGTAATTTTATATCATTTATTTAGAGTTTGGAGTTGAAGTGATTCAAAGGCCATGAATATAATATTTCTGTGAGGGGAAATGTGAATCATCCCTTCAATAAAATTTCTGATATTATCAATCTGAAGAGTGTTTCTTAGATCAATTTTATCTGTAGTTCAGACCACTTCTGTATTAGCTGTGAGACTTTGAAACAGGTTGACCAAGTTCCCATTTCATATTGTTAATTAAATTTACTATTTCAAGGAGTGGTTTTTATTCTGTGAAGTTGTTGGAACTTGACACAGACCAACAGTCAACAAAAACCACTTTTATTAAGGAGAAGTTAGTAATGCCTGCTTCTCCAGTGAAGTGAATTTAAAAGTAAATAGAAGGCAGAGACAGTAATGTACTTTACAAATCTAAAAGGATGTTAATAGAAACTGAAATTATTGTGAAGACCAAGCAACTAACTCTGGTCACTCTGCTTTCTTTTGGTGAAGATTAAGTGATGTGGTTTCATTGGAAGCGGAGAGTGCTTACAGAGGTTGAGAGGACCCTGTTTTAGTGACTTTGTTGTGAAAGAGAGCTCAGCCAGGGTGTCATTCCTGGCTCTGTACTTGCATAGAACTCGTGGAAACGTTTGGTTTCAAATTTCCAAACTTTTTATTTTCCTTCTTTCCAGGGAGGCTTTCTTTCTGTGGCAAGAAGCCCTCCATAACTTCTCTTTCTTGCCTATTTTGAGACTACAGGATTGGATGACTAAGTCTGCTTATTTCCCTTCAGTAGGGGAAAGGATTCTGGACGTGTCTCAAACAGAAACCCAGGAGAGTGTTTCTGCCTCTCAAGTCTTGCATGGATTGCCAGGACAGTAACTGCAGTTCACTTCATAGAGAATTGCATTGGGAGGGGTCAGTTTTAGGCTATCATAATAACCAGTTGTTTGCCAAACAGTGATTTTTAGGCCAAACTCATGAAACAAACTCTTGGCTTTATTGTTAAATTAGAAAAAGCCCATAGTTTTTTTTTTTTTTTTAATTTAAACTACAGACCTGTGCCTTAGACAGTGCTGGATCTAGACTATAGTATTTATGGACTGGAAGTTCCTCTTTCCTTAACAACTTTTAATATTTTCTCATTGTCTTTAGCTGCACGGTCTGGTACGGTAGCCACCAACCACACGAGTCTGTTGAACACTTGAGGGTAGCTCGTCTGGACTAAGAGGTGCTGCAAGTAGAAAACACATCCTAGATTTCAGAGACTTGGAACAAAAAATTTTAAAATATATCTTGTTAGTAATATGGTTACATGTTGAAATCATACTATTTTAAGTATATTGGGTTAAGTAAAAATACCAATTTTTTTCACCTATTTTTACTTTTTAAAATGTAGCTACTAGAAAATTTTAAACTACATATATAATTCACATATTTTCATTGTACAGGGCTGGTCTTGAACTTGTCATTTGCACATTGCATTTAAGAGTTCTGCCATGTCTGGGTGCCACCTGTACTGTTAACTTCTCTTGAAAATTTTCTTTTTCATCAGCTCACTGTTCTATAAATTGAGTTATCATTTACACATAAGAAAACGCACAGAGATGAAGTATGCAGTACGATAGATGTTGGCGTTTGTAATTACCCAAGTAACCATCAGTCAGATCAAGACAGAGCATTTCCTTCGCTGCAGAAGTGCTCCTTTCCTGTCAGTTCCCTTTACTCACTTCCCTCCAGCCACTCTAGTTCACCTTTTTAATTTAAATTTATTTTTAAAATACAGTTTATATCCATGAAATCCTGGGTTTGATGTGCTGGTTATTTTTCCCCCTAAGACACATGAAAATGAGTGCATACTATTAATATAAATAAAAAATGTATTCATGTATCACCATCATGAGTAAGCCCAGGGGTATGAATATTAAACTTGAGGAAACATAGGTCTCCGTTCCTGCTCCACTTCAGCCCTTCTCGCCTGCTTGCTCGGCTTTGAATACAGCGTGGACTTGCTTGCGGACGAATCCTCGCGGCTTGTCTGCCAGCCGTGCTCGCACCTGTTTCCTCATTTGTTTGTGTTCCTGGGCTGCATGGTACACACCCGTCCCATTGTTTTATGGCTGTTTTCAGGGCCATCTCCCCTACTCACTGACAAAGGGAGACCCTTGAGGGCAGGGTCATTAAATCATCTCTCTTCTTCAGCTCCTAATGTTCAGTACACGTTTGTAGAATCGAGACAGGATAACCTGGAGCTAAGGCAAAGTCTGAGTCATCAGAAACCACCTGGAAAATGGAGGGGACTTTTTCTTCTTCCCATCTGGAAAGTGCTGAACCTGTGTGTGTGTGTGTGTGTGTGTGTGTGTGTGTGTGTGTGTGTGTTTTGAGATAACAGAAGAAGATAACTAGTATATTTTTCAAATAACACATAGTATTGAGGGCAGAGTCAACAAAGCAGACACCCTGTTAAGTACACAGGCGAGGTGAAGATGGGGCAAAGGGCAGATGCTCATTGGGAAATTCCAGGCCCAAAACCAGAACAGTGAAGCCCAGCTGAGATTCATAAATGCCTAGGATGGCCTCTGCTGTTTGAAGTAGTCTGAACCAATGACTTTTCGCGGGCAAAAGCCCTAACTCAAGGTTTTAGAGAAACTTCTGCTAACTGTGCATTTAAGGCCCACGAAAAACCTTTTAAGATTCTTGTCCAGTTGTGGCCCTGACACTGCCTCTCCTGGTCTTGGGATGCTCGTCTTCTTAGTTTTCTCCTTGCTGTTAGCCTGGAAGCTCTCTGAGGGCAGGAGCTGTTCTTCCTGTTGGCTGTTTGCTCACGCTTAGTATGGTAACTGATGTGTAGTAGGTAGTCTGCCAGTATTTGTCGAATGAGTGGGTAAAAAGGCATCAGAAGCAACTTTACTTAGGTGGTCCCAGATTTACCTTCCTTTGAAGCAATTTGATAACTTCACCTTCAGTGTTACCAGACTGATAAAAATGAAGGCATTAAAAAATTATATTACTGCTGGTAAATCTCATGCTTTGTTTTTACCAGCAAAGGTGCTTATTCAGACATAGTACCTATGTATTAGCAGAGGAGTGGGTCGGTTGTATTATTTTTTTTTAGGTGATGATGCATTCCGTGGAGCCATTGCCATAGGATTTTTTTTTCCATATTGTTAAGGCTGGCATAAGAACTGAGCCCCTTATCCTGGTTATTATCCACAGGCTGGCTAGACAGGAAATTAGTGATAAACACTGGCCTTCTGAGTCCACTTGCCAGTTAAGTGTAAGGAATTTGATCACTGTACCTGGAAATATGAAATTGGCTTCTTGTGAATCTGTAACTTGAAAATTGCTGAAATAAAAAATTTTATTTTAGGGTGGGGAAAGAATTAAGGAAATGAATCTGATAACTTAGGTTCATTTTCCTTCCATCCTGTTTCTTTGTAAGAAGGGATGTTTTCATTTGGCCCAGTGAGAAATTTAAACTCTTGAAGATTATAATTCATTAAAATGGGTAGAAGATGAATATTTAGTCTGTCAAGATCAATACTGTCCCCTCTTTGCGCTAATTGTCAGAAAGCGAGCGAGGGCCGCTGAAGGGTAGTGGTGGTGCGGCAGGACCCTCACATCACAGGGAGATGATTCAAAGGCAAACTGTCCTGCACCCTCTGGTATCGACTTGCAAATTAGCATCTGGAATCTAATTAAACAAGCTTAATGAAAGTAGCAGCTGAATGCTGCTGGAAAAGACAATCAGCTTTTTTCCCCCTCTCTGATACATATTCTGTACTATTGAAGTTGGTCACCAAACACATCATGTGAGCACAGTTAAAAAAAATTAGCATTTATTTGAAGAATAGAAACTGTTTTTCATTCTGTTATGCATTTGGCATGCTCCGGCGTCCCATGAGAGCCGTGCCACAGCAGATAGTGCACAATATTTATAAATCCGTGACAGGCAATAATAGCAACTTGAAAAATTCTTTTGCTAGAATCTCAAGTTGAGAGCTGCCAAAAGCTGAGAGGATCAGATCTGCAGTGGCAGCTGCTGTGCCCTACAGTTAGAATTCTAGACTTTGAAGATGCTCAACTTAAAGAAATGAAGACTGCAGGCTTAGCCAATTTTTGCAGGTTTCTAGAGCTCTGGCTCTCTGCCTTTTGAAGATGAGTTGCTGAAGCTTCTACCACTGCCTGAGGCATGCTAACACCAGCAGGATCTTTTTTTTTTTCCTCCAGTCTTAGTGTGTCTTCAGTTTTAAGTAGCACATGCTTAGTCAGTGCCAACTGTGATGGTGCTTTCTCTGGTCGCAATACCGAGGGATAAGCTCTTACCCTGTACCCTTCAGAGGGAGGCTGCGAAGATAGATGGTGACGTATACAAGTGCCACTTCAGCCGTCTGATTTATGGAGTCATATTTCATCACTCAGCAAGCACTGGCCTCTGGAGAAGCCCTTATAGATTGCTAAAGATGTGGGCTGCTATCGCCCTAAAGGCTTGTGGTTACCTCACAAACGTGATGCCAAACACCTAGCTATGGAGGAAACAGAATTAATCTGTCATTGCAGGCAGCTATAGATCCACTTTAATGAAAGAGTTGATACCAATATGGTATTCTGATAGCAAATTATAGAAGTAAATGCTTTTTTTGTGTGTTTAAGTCTAATAGTAGAAAGACACCGAAGTTTCGGATTTATTTGTATTTTGCAGATGGACAGTGATGTAAGAGAGCTGCATTATTTTGATTAAAAAAAAAATCTGTTCAGTTTGACACATAGACTGGTCCTGAAGGGAAACACAGAGCATGAGTTCAGTGTGGTCACATGGAAGGGGTCATGGGAGCTTAGGAGCTGGAGAGTTGGGCTGTGAGTGTTTCCACTGTACTCACTGCATGACTCTGGGCAAGCCACGGCCGGCACGCTTCATCTAGACGTTGGGGACCCAGAGACCTGTCTGTGGGTTGCTGTCAGGATTGGGTGTGGTCTGTAAAACACTTCAGATGATGGCTCACACAAAATTGGCTCTGAAATATGGCAGCTGCTTCTGTTTTTTTTTTTTTTTTTAGTAATTCAGTGGTAGGATACAAACATCACATAGCAACGACTAACATGATTATTTGTACTCGAGTCAGGCTTGATGATTTATAACATGGTGTAGATAGATCTGATTCTTCTTTTTCATCTGAAAGCTTAAAATCGGAGCCAGGCCTAGCTAGTGGTCATAATGGCAGTAGAAGAAGCCTCTTTAACACATAACACAGGCTGTGGAAGTGTTCACCTTTTTGCTATAGAGAGAAGGTATTGAAAACACAGCAGTTATAATAGCTGATGCTTTTTGAGTGCTTATGCTATGCCATGCTCTTTCTAACAGCTTTCTCTGCATTGTCTCATTTACTTTTCAGCAGTTGGGTGGGGTCTGTACTTTGTTATCCCTGTTTTGTTGAGAAGAAAAATAGGGTGTAGGGAGGTGAAATATCTCACCTGAAGTCCCACAGCCGGGCAGGTAGAATCACGGTTTGAACCCTGGTCAGTCTGGCCCCAATGCGATCGGTCACCGTGCTCTTCTGTGCTTTGTAGGCCTGTAATTCTTTGACAACAGAGTGGGGAAGACATCTTATTCTAGGTGAGCAGAGGTGTGGGCCACTCGGGCTATTCCTTTTCTCTGATGAGGTCTTGTGAAGATGGCAGGAAGCCAGATGAGTGTCAGAGGAGGTGTATTAACCTCTTTGGTGAGCCCAGCAAGTGGAAGGACCCCAGGGATAGAAAGAGACAAAGTTAGAAATATAGAGATACTATGAAATATAAGTAAGTCATTTGGCTGTGGAAGATTTTTTTCTCTTTGACTTTATCAAAATTTATTTTCACCTTTTAATTGTCCTCTCCTGGAAATATCCTGAGATTGTTTTTTTCCCCAAAGTTTTCAAGTATTTACAGAGGAGCTGTTTTTCTTTATATAGCTAATGTTCAGATGGCGTAGCCTTCTTCAGATTTAGTAATGAGACCAAAAAGCCTTTAAATATTGGTGAATGGCATTTGTCCATTTGAGGCAAATCATGAGTAGCTTGAACCAAAAATATAAAAAATAAGCAAGACTATCATATTTGAATAATGAGGTGTTCTTTTTACCCCAACTGCCAAAACTTTTTAATCTTCGTCAACAATTGTTCTGTCCTCCGTCTTATTTAGGTTGCATCTGTGCGACTCTGAGCTCAGGAGCCCTGACAAGCGGCATATGAATTCTGTATTCATTAGTGATCTTGATCCAAATGCCTCTGTCCCTGCCACAGGGGCTCAGGTGTGGAAGCTGCTGGCTAATCCCACCAGCTGACAGTCAGAGGTTTAATGACTCCATAGGAAGGTGACCACTCGCTGGGAGGTTTGCTGGCGGAACCCACACAGCAGACAATGGAGATCAAGGAAAACGATCAGTGTTTAGCCGAAGCACCTTCCTGTGTGACTTGAACCCTGCTAGCATCACACGGAGTTTTAAGTAAATGCAGAATTAAAAAAAAATACACTGACCCTTGATAGCCATCATAAACAGTGATTTGGGGGGGTGGTCTGTATTGATATTGATGGTGTTTAAGACTGTTTTGCTTTTAGCAGTTTAATAGATGTCAGCTCGATAAGCTGTACTTGACTCACTTTTCTAGGTTTTTAGATTTTAAGGTTTTGTTTGTCTGGGTACTACACTATCTGTTTAGGTGTCTTCTGTATCTGGGGGAAAAAAATACTTAAAGCCAGAATTCTTTCTTACAAGATGTTCCTAAGAATCTGTGCTGACATTTTTGTCTCTTGTGATCTCTGTAAAAAAAAAAATTACTATCAGAATGTGAGTTCTTTGACTGATGGGTGACGTGTCACTAGAGTTTTGACTTTTTGTTTTTAGGTTCTCTAGTCTAAAAATGTTGGATGCCTTATTATTTTAATAACAGCTTAATTGAGATAATATTTACATGCATACAATTCACCTACCATAAGTGTACAATTTAGTGGTGTTTATGTTCACAGAGTTGTACAGCTATCAGCATAATCAATTTTAGAACAATTTCATCACCCTCAAAAGAAATGCCATATTCATTAGCAGCCACTCCCTATTTCCCCTCAGCCTTCCCAGCCCTAGGTAACAGCTAACCTACTTTCTGTCTCTACAGACATGCATATTCTGGACATTTTCTATAATAGGAATCATTCAGTATGTCTTGTGACTGGCTTCTTTAACTTAAAGTATTTTTGTAGTATTTCATCTTTGTAGCATGGATTGATACTTTATTCTTTTTTGTGGTTGAATAGTATTCCATTATATGGATATATCACATTTTATTTACCCATTCATTAATTAATGGATATTTGGATTGTTTTCACTTTCTGGCCATTAAGAACAGTGCTGGTATGAACATTTGTGTACAAGGTCTTATGTGGACATATATTGTCATTTCTCTTGGCTGTATGCCTAAGAGTAGCATTGCTGAGTCATGTGGTAACTCTCTGTGTTTAACCTTTTGAACCAGACTGATTTACAATGTGGCTGGGTTAGCAGTGTGTAGAGTTTCTGGACATCCTTGCCAACATTTATTATTTGGCTTTTTGATTACAGCCATCCATCCCGGTGGGTGTGAGTTGGTGTCTCATTGTTTTGATGGATTCGTTATTGGTTAACAACTAATGCAGCTATGGAAATGTTGAAATGTAACTATTGAAACACTTGATACACTTCTTTATGCACTGGATTTGGGCAGTAATTCGGATGTGTGTATATTTGTTTAACTATTGAAAGTTCCGTTTTAGAGGCTTTCTTTCCCTGAGACTGTTTCTGTCATTTGCTTTTGGTCATAATTCCTGCTTATTGGCTTTCCTTAAGACCTGAAGCATTAGACATAGTAAATTGTGTCTTTGTTGTTAGATCAAAAATATATTAATTTTCCCCAGTGGTTTTCTCATTGTATTTAATGTGAAAGAAAAAAAGTTTTAAGAGATGTTAGAACCTGAAGATACAGTCCCTGGGGCCCTTATAGAATTACTTGTAGTAGAGTTAAAGACTTAATTTTAGAAATTAATAAATTTAAAGTTGGCCTTACGGTTCAGTGAGTGATTTGGAGAATTACTGTTCAAACCTTTGGACTAAATAATGAGGAGGCACTGTTGATAGTTTAAGCTTCTCACCAGAATCAGGTGTTTTGAGTTGATCCCTTTCTAAAAAGTGAGTTTGTTTTCCTGAATTTGAGCCCACTGGTGGGCCAGCTTTGGAGAGGCAAAAGAGGGCTTCTTGAGTTAAGGCTCCTCCTTTGACTCTTCTTGCTCATATTTTCATTGTATGGTGTTTTGCAAGGCACGTGGAACTTTTCTTTGGTCTTTCACATGATGACTCAAGAGCAGGGCTTTGCTCCTCACCATGCAAGAGTTTGGGGGAAGGGAATGGGAACCCACTGCAGTATTCTTGCCTGGAGAATTCCATGAACAGAGAAATCTGGCAGGCTACAGTCCATGGGGTCGCAAAAGAGTCGGACACTACTGAGCGACTTTCATACACACACAGACATGCAGAGTGTTGCTGGTGCATATGGCTTCTCTCCCTTTGATTCTCTAGGATTCCTAGTCTTCCTTGATTTAGAAATTGCCACTTGGCTGAGTCCTGCTTAATAAAGCATCAGTAAAGTCTAAAATTCTTTCAGTCCTTTCAGTTTAATCTCTTTCTTAAAATAATATATAGGTTCATAAAATTCTTGAAATGAGAATAGGATGCAGTAAAACAGAAAATTAGAGAGAGAAATGGCCACGTGGGGCAAGGCCTCGGGAATTCAAGAATCAACAAGTCTCAGGGAAGTGACCCTGTATAAAATTTGAAGGTCTCCATTTCTAATTCTTTGAAGAGTAATGAAAACACTGCATATGGTATACTTCCATAGTTATTGACTTTCAGAATTCATTGTTGATTTTTCCACCAAAAATATTTCTGTGTAAAAATTTTTCCATGTCTTCTGCTCTTCTGTATATGCACTGAATTTCATTTTCTTAAATAATCAATAATATGTAATCAATCAGCAGGTGCTAATTGGGTACCAGCTGAATGCATACATTTGGTGGTATAATCCAGAGGTTGTGTTGAAAGAGGCCGTTCTGTATGATGGTGGGAATTCTTTAAACAGCTATTGGCAAAGTAGATTGAAAACAAGGGATTTGTTTACTTGGTAGTAGATCAGTAATTATTTATGATGCATTTCTTTGGAGCAGGTGTTCCATTTGAGATGTTTTCACTTTACATATTTCCTGTAACTGTGAAAGGTGGGGGAAAATATACTATATAGGAGAAATATTTCACAAAGTGTGTTGCTTGCTACACCTGTGGCAAAGATCCAGCAGACAGAATGTAATTTCTCTGTGACCAGTCTCTTGATTCAGAGAGGCAAGAACTAAGGGAATGTTGAACAGAAATTAATGTTTGGTGATTTTCAACTACACGGGTGGAATTAAAAGGAAGATGTTATTGCTTATATATTTGGTATCATGGTATCAAAGAGAAACTTGACTTCTTTATCCATCTCTTTATCAAATTGAATTGCCTTTGCTGACTTGGGTCTCAGGGATATAATTTACGGTACTAAAAATGCTCGCTTTATGTGGGTTGTCTCTTTCTGTTACTTAAGCCAAGCCAGGATTTGGAATGTCACAGCTCCTTGGGAAAAGACATAAAAGAAGCTCTTTTATTTCTTACTGATTTCATTCCATTCTGGAAATCTTACTTTGTAAAAATTTTGAATCATAAAGGAGAAAATGCGAACACACACCTTCCACTTCTCCTGGTTGTATTTCACTGTCAGAAGTGAAGCTCTGTGTCACAAACTAAGAGGTCATCTGTGGTGGAGGCTTGCAAGCTCTTGAACAATGGATTTCTACTTTTCTTGTGTACAGGTTAGAGAAATATAAGAAATGAAATATAGGACTGAGTGTTACTAGATGGTAGCTTAGAATCTTATAAGTTTTGCCTTGGCAGGTAATTTGGCATAAATTGTTAATGTAAATCTGGGTTAGTGGTGAAGACGTTATTTTAGTAAAAAGATAAACTGCTGATTAATTCAGCATAGAACTCAATTACAAATTGAAAGTGTCTCTGCGGGACTCCTGGACCCTAAAGACAGCAGATGTTGAATTGATACTCCAGCATATTTCACGGTGGTATGAAATATTAACATGGTTTATTATACTTGTGTGGTGTGCGGTATCAGACAGGGGGAGGCGGTGGGCATGTGGGCGTGCAAAGCAGCCACACATTACATGTTCGTTAATGTACACTGAAGTGTGATTAAGAATTTGGGGGAAGTTTCATCTTCTTGTTTTTAAAAAATCAAATAGCTCTGTGGAAAAATTAAGTTTAAAATAACATTTGGAGCTAAATATTGAAATGTGGTACCGATGTGTGTTTACTTTGTACACATAAATGAACACAAAAATGGTATACTTACTGACTCAGGATATTTAAATGTTAAATGGGACCACTACCTACAAGAGTAAGGGAACTTGAGGGCTTGAGCTGTATTTTAATGAGTTAATTGTAAGCTTTCTTGGGCTGGAAAGTTTTCATGGGCTGCTGTCCTGTTTTTACCTTCTGATCTAAAACATATGGTAATTTTAAAATGCCCCTATAATTTGCACAGGCAGAGTTTCGTTTCTAGCCAAAGAAGAAAAAAGCTTTATGGTTTTCGTATATCTGCATCAACTTAAGGGGGGAAAAGTCAGCAAATTTTATGTATCGGAAGATCTGAATAAATGGAACTGCCAATATTTGAAGGGATTGGCACTTCTTAAGAGGCATGAGAAAGTTGGCTTAGATGAGATATTTCAAAGCCATTACTATTCCTATGACAGTTATTTTTCTTGCATCACAGCCTAGATCAAGTCTAGATTTTGCTAGCTGAAGTAAAGACAGTTCCAAAAATAGCCAAATGATTACGCTAAGAACAATGTACCTTGGATACCTCTGCTATTTTGAAGGCTTTTTTTTTTAAGTGCTTTCTCAAAAACTTCTCAGACACATAAAAGTTGGCAAAGGCAGAAGAGCAGTGGGCAAAGAAAGCAGAAGTTTCTTGGTACCTGCACCGCCAGCACATCTCTGTCCCCATTAGAGTTGCCATTAGGCTTCTGTAAACTCTTGAGGGTGATGGTCATTCTGAGATGTGAAGGGTGGACTTGAGTTGCATTCACCTGAGTCTTACTTCTCTCCAACCAGGCGCCAAGTTCTGTGCCTGCTTATGAGGCAGAGTCCCTTTCTTAGAGACATCTACAGCGTACTGGGGTGAACAGGCCCACAAACAGTACTGAAAGTACGAGAATGGTACTTATAAGGGCAGAAGAGGAATTGGTGAGGTCTGTCTGGGGGCCTTTAAGGTGGCCTCAAAGAGCATGTGTTTCGTCACTTGAAATTGTTTTTGTCTTGGGGATTAGGGAAGGGGTGGGGTGGGGAGTCTGAAGAGGAGAAGAAGCTATTCTAGAAGGCCATCACGATGTACAGAGGTGTGCGGGCTCCTGCTGTGACTTTCTCTCGGTGGTGTAACTCTGGAAGTTCAGGCAGCTGAACATGTTTGGAAATAGGAAAACAAAACTCCAGACAGTGTCTCAAGTTGTCTGAGCGGTCATTTCCCGAGTCAGTGTGGCCTTTTAATTAGCATCCGTTTTTCAGTGTGGGAGAGGGCCGAGCTTAAGCAGCCCTGTCCCTGCATGTGAATATTTAGTTGAGAAAGCTGCCACGTTCCATTAGGGGTGGCTGTGTTTCGGCAGTGGGTGCAGGAGCTGTGTAGACTTTTCAAATGTCCTTTGAGATTTACGTTGCAGTGTAATTGGGAGATGCTGGTACTTAGTGTGTTGTGCGTGGCAGAATGTGAGATTACCTGCTGTAATGAGACCCCAGCAGCATACCTCAGGAAGGTAGTTAAAGTTTTAACCTTAGCAGATAATGTTACTTGTGGGTTTCTGTGAGGTAATTTATACCACTCTCCCCTAACCCTGAAATTGTGCAGAAACAAAAAATTTTAAAAATACGAAATTGTGCTAAATAGATATTTTAAAATTCAACCTAGTAGTCCAGGTTTTTGAAAATATTTGCAATGAACATTGTGTCTGTAGACCACAGTCACACTCACAGTTGTTGTCACCCTGTCATAAATATTGGAATGTAGTTTTTTTCTAAATATCAGAACTGTGGTGATACTGGAATGCTGAAAAGACTTAAGGACTCGTTAACTTTGATTCCTTGACAAATAGGTTGGTGTCTCTTAATGAAGATAAATTCGATTGACAGGAGTAAGAATAGGGCATGATGGAAAGTGTATGCATGAACTTTGAATAGTTCTAGGTTTAAGATTGGTTTTTGCCTCTTCTGTAACCCCTGTGGCCCCAGTTTGTAAAAGATAAAACTCATTTGTAAAATGGGCTTAAGTCAGCACCGGAAGGGATTATTATTATTAGGAGGATCATATTTGTAAATTACAGTCAGGCTTAACAAAAGTTTGCTCTCATCCTCTGGCTACTTCATGTCCCAGAACGTTAAAAGAAAATTAAAGTGCCTTTTCTCAGTCTGTTTTAGTTAAGATTGAGGTATAATTGACATGCCTACTCTGTTTTTATTTTAAAGATTTTTTTTTTAAATGTGGACCATTTTAAAGTCTTTATTGAATTTGTTACAGTATTGCTTCTGTTTTATGTTTTTTTTTTTTTTTTTTTTTACCATGAGGCATGTGGGATCTTAGTTCCTTGACCAGGGATCAAACTTGCACCCCTGCATTGGAGGGTGAGGTCTTAACTACTAGACCACCAGGGAAGTCCCTGTTTTAATTAAGATTTGCAATCAACAAATGGCCTGATGGGAAAATGAACTTAAATGGTTATCTTTTTTTATTGACGTACAAGGTGGTTTAAAGAGCAGTTTGACTCATTCTGTTTGCTGAGAAGTTTTTATACGTGTATTTTAGGGAGATATCAACCTTTAAATGTAGTGCTGGATTCAGTGAATTTGATAGGCTTTTGCTTTAGAATTTGATGAATGTATGAATTTTTTGGAAAAATTCATCAGGATGTTCTTAACAAGCCAGATGAATAATGGAATGATAGAGTAGCATTATTTAAGCAATATGTTTGCAACTTTGAAGAATTTCAGAGGTAAAGTACTTTAAAAAGATAAATCCACGAGTGAGTAATCAGTTATATCTAAGGACGAAACGAGTGTCATTGCTGTTTTTGGATGCTAATTGTTGGAGGTTCTACTGTCTTGAGTCAAAAATCCATGGGCTCTGAAGTTAGACAAAACTGTGTTGAATCTCAGACCTTCCAGTTGGCTGTGTGTTTTGGGGTTCATCATTTTCCCTCCCTGAGCCTTGGTTTCCTGGGTTTGTAAAATGGCAAAAGGGTAGTAGCTATCTTAAAGGGTTATTTGGAAGAATAAGTGGAAGAATGTACTTGGCACAGTGCCTGCAAACAGTGAATGTAAAGTTCTCTTTTCTCCTTTTAGAAGAGAATTTCTAGTGCCATGTAACAAGTGAAAATGTGTTGTTTAGTACACTTCTTATTGACATGGCAGTAAGTCTGTGTGGAAGATGTGCGTGTGAGCACAGTCTTAGGGTATCATTTTGATTTACATTTGCGGTATAATTGCTTCTTTCATAATTGATTTGCTTTGAACTAGAAGTTATAAAAGTACTAAGTTACTAAGTTATTTTTGGTAATAAGTACTAAGTTATTTTCGGTTGCCCACTGCATTGGTAGTTCTGAAAGGGTTAGGGTTAATTTGATAACCGCATGTGTGTATTAAGAGAGAGGGGTAGAATCGAACCAGGTTAGCTATCATCATGGGTTTCCTGCATACCAGGCACCATGCTTGCAGCTTCTGTGCATGGAGTCTTTGAATCCTCACAGCCACCCTGCTGCTGGTGGTTTTAGGCCTTTTTACAGATGAGGAAATTGGGACTTAAAATGTTGAGTGACTTTACGTAGCTCGTAAGTATGAAGACTAGATTCATAGCTGAATCTCCTGAATCTTCATTCTCAGATTCTTTGCCTCTGCCTCATCCCTCCCCCTCCTCCCATCTCCCATCACCATGATCAATATAGCAGATATATGCAATGGCTCCAGAAGTTTCCTTATGCCCTTTAGGAAGGCTTTCCTACCCCAAGATGCTTAAGTAACTGCAGTGTATCTGCAGACTGTGTGTGCCTGGGGTCCCAGGAGAAGGTGATGGGCAGGGGCCTTGATCCGACTCACCTGCCCTGTCTTTTCTCTGCCTGTCCGTTTCTGCTTCTTTAGAGCTGCTCCTCGAACATAGCCAAACCCTTGTGACCATACATCTCCCTTAGAGCTTCGTTCTTTACAGTCTTTCTGCTCTTGCCCCCATTGTCAACCAATCCCTTCTACTCTTTCTACTACATTCCAGGGGCCAGACAGGAGTATTTTGGGAGCCCCTACCACCAAGATCCGCTGGAGAAGGAAATGGCAACCCACTCCAGTATTCATGCCTGGAAACTCCCATGGACTGAGGAGCCTTGTAGGCTACAGTCCATGGGGTCACAAAGAGTTGGACACTGAGTGACTTCACTTCACTACCACCAATGAAGTGGCATTTACAGGTTGGTTCCAGCCCAGGCCATTTTTTTCCAGAACAACCTCAGGATACTTTCACTGGCTCTGCCTTGTCCCTTTATGGTGACACCCTTTAGAATTCCTGCCACAGGATATGTATTAACTTGACCATTGTCTCCCATCAACCCATCAGAAAAATAGCTGCCAGGAAGTTACAGAGGCCTTTCTGTGAAGACCGAGTTTGTTTAGAGTTTGGTCAGTGTCCGTGACTGATGCTGAAAGTCCGAGTGGCACTCTCTGCTTCTCCCTCTCCTGTGCTCCTTCTTCCTCCCCCTCATCTGCCTCCCTCTCCTGCTATTGATCCTCCCTGGTGTCTGCTTAGGCCCTCCAATCACTTGCTTTCCTGTTGCTTGCCTTTGGCCTCTCCTCCCCCACTGCTTCCAGGCTGCAGTTTCAAAAAGCACAAATCTAACTACATCATTTGCCAGTTTAAAATTTTCCTCGTCTCCCACTGGAATGAAGGATCAGCTCTCTCTGTGGCCCACGAGGCTCTCTGGGATTCAGCCATGTGGAATTAGCTACCTGCCTACACCTATGTCCTTCTCATTTTCATGGCTTTACCCCTGCCATCACTTCTACACCTTGGCTTGGCTGCCATTTACATGTGTGTCAAGCCTCAACCCAGTCTTTATCACCTGTGCCCTACGAGACCTCTGTACCCTTCTCATAGTTCCATTGTCAGCCTTGTCTCTTAAAAACTCTTCATGTTGTACTTGTTTCCTCTCTGGACTCTGTAATCTTCGTGGGCAGGGTCTGATCTGTTCAGGCCTTATACCCAGTGTTTGGCACACTGTCCCTGGACTGTATTAGTATCAGAGCAGAGCATTAGTAAATGCGTGCTGAACTAAGCTAACTTGTACCTTTCTTTGAGGGGTTTTGCATCATTTGAAATCTGCTTCATTTGTGGTCATCTTTAAATGCCCTCAACAAGAGTGCTCTGAGCTTGCTTGGACCTCCTTCTAGTCCCTCCTAATCCCTGTGAGGCTGTAGAAGCAGCATCTGGTAGTGTAACAGTGCCCATAGCCTTCCCACACACTTTACATTCTGCACTGGTTTCCCACCCTCCAGACTTTGGAGGTAGATAGGCTCGATGTGAACATGGCTCCTTTGTACCTTTGTTGAGACCCAAGAAACAAACCCACTCTGTTCAGTGCCTCCCCTCTGTTCTGGTGATAGCCCTTGCAGTATCTGCAGGAATTTATTGGCAGAGTTATCACTGACCGCATTGTTTTATGGAGAGAGAGAGAGAGGTATTACTAAGATCTTATTACTACCTGGGGCAGCTTGGTTTTCATTTGAAGGATTGTTGAACATATTTCTCACTTTTTCTTTAAACCTAGTCTTCCCCCAACTCCTCTGATTATATTTGATTCAGTGCAGCCTTGGAAATGTATATTTGTATACACATATGCTGTGAATGCTGATTTCCTCTCCTTGTGGAAAGCAGTATGTTCCCATCTCTCTTGGTCCTTTTCCCTCTGGAAGCCTAGGTGTTTTTCCTTCCATTCGCTTGTCTCAGAATCCAGCAGAGCCTCTTGCCCACTGTCTTTTTTCCTGTGGTGGGATAGGAAGACATAGGCTTTGGTGATGCCAGACACTTAACTTGGCACGGATCCCTGAATCCCACTTATACAGAGCTGTGTGCCTTCAGTGGCCATCCAGGTGGCTCAGTAGTAAAGAATCTACCTGCAGTGCAGGAGATGCAGGAGACGTGGGTTTGATCCCTGGGTCAGGAAGATCCCCTAGAGAAGGAAATAGCAACCCACTCCAGCATTCTTGCCTGGAGAAATCCCATGGACAGAAGAGCCTAGTGGGCTGCAGTCCATGGGGCCTAAGAGAGTTGGACACGACTAAGCATGCATGTGTGCTCTGAATGCACCAGCTACCCTTCCTTGTGCCTCCATTTCCTCTGCAGTACAGGCGGAAATGATGAGGATTAAATAAGGTAACATAAGTGTTTGGCTAAGACCCAGGGATGTGGTGGGTGCCCATGTTAGTTCTCTCACAGCCTCGTCTTTTTCCTTCTGCCCTTGAACTTGGCACCAATTCTGTTTATAAAGTCTGTTTGTTAGGGCATTCCCGTCCCTTTATTCCTCCCAGCAGCCCTTGGGCAGAGGCATTGTCCCTATTCTTCCGACTGGCCCTTGTGGCTCAGAGAGAGTTGAGCCCTGTCTTCATTAGTAACCCAGTTCTCCCAGGCTTCTCTCGTCTTCTTTTGGCCCACTGTAGTTGTGCAGCCTTGCACATCTCTCCTAGCCTGAGCCATGCTCAGACTTCTGCGCCATTCAGTGATCTGGGGCAGTCCAAGTTGGCAGGGACTTGGTTGGCAGGTCCTTGAATATGAACTCCCCTTCCCATCTTGGGCAAAATCCTTTTAAATCACTCATGAATGCCCAGCAGGCTTGCCCTTCATTATTTGCGTCACACAGTTCTTGGATGCCACAAGGAGAGAAATGGCAGCACCATCTAGGCCTTAAAGACACAGTCACTAAATCAGTCCCCACTCTGGGCACCCTCAGTACCAGCTGCAACTCAGTTGCGCCAGACAGTTCAGATGTTTACGCAGGCAGACCGTGTTTACCCAAACAGCTCAAGCTGAAAACAAAAACTCAGACACTTTTGCTTTTATCACACAGTCCAGTCTGAAAAAAATTAACCTTTTCCACTATAAAGTATGTGGCTATACAGGGGGATACATCAGGCCTATTACAAGTACAGGAAGCACACTGCTTTTGGGGGACCGGTTTTAAACACTTTTTGAGCTCTTTAAATTTTATTCAACCGTCAGCCATGAATGACTCCTTCAGGCCACATCAGTGGCATAGTCAGAACCTCGGCTTCTCAGTAGGCCACTGCAGAATGTCCTGCCCAAACCTCTTCCTCTTGTTTGTTAGACTGTTTTTGAATGCTCTTGCTCCCTGGTCCCCAGTTTGGACTTATAAAGTTAGGAAATTCCCCCATTTTGTATTGATTTTTTTTTTGATCTTTGTTTCATAATCAATTTCATGTTTTAGTTTTGGCAGAGCTGTGAATGCATTTGAAATCAGTGTTTCATTTTTTCATTTGTTGATATTCACACCAAGCGTTGTGCTAGCTGCTGGGATTGAAACAGCATGCTTTTGGTCCTCTTTTTAGAGTCCAGAGTCTTGTCACACCCAGAGTTTTATCTGTTCTGCTGCGATCATCAGAGAAATAGCGTTTTTTACTGTTTCAAGTCAAAGCAACAAAAGATTATGCAGATTTTCCAAGATGGAGTTTGGACTGCTTCAGTTCTTACTGAGTAAAATCGTTACTTTTTAGTAAAGGAGCAAACTGTTACGAACTAAATGGTCCTTGTAGATTTAATAGCAAATAGGAAAATTGATGAAAATTGTGGGAGAGTTCAGCTGTGATGCCACCCACATCCTTGTTCCCCTCAGGCAAAGGCAGGAGAGCCACTGCCCCCGGCTTTTGGTGTGCCAGTGGCACAGAAAGCAAGGGGCACCTCTGAAATGGTCTGGAAAACAAGAGTGCCAGGGAGTGCCATTTGTTATGAAAAAGGCTGAGTGTTTCTCTTTTTTTCAACCTGCTTAACATTTGCACCTCAGCCACATAAATGGAATGTATTTTCCAGGAAATAACCAGTTTTATTTTAACTTGTTAAAAATTTTTAGTTACAAATCTGTTGTTTCAAATGACTTGCCATATATGTGTGTTTTCAGATTCTGCAGCTGTATCTAAAATAGTAGGTTGGGTTTTCACTCAGATGCATATTTAGTACTTTGCCTGCCCCCAACATAAGTAAAGCACTGTTCATAATGCACAACAGTAGCATGTCGAGGGTTTATTTAAAGAGTATTAATTTGATGCTGAACTGTCCAGGGTGCCCATTGGGCTAGATCCCCTACATTTCACTCTGGTGATATTCCCAATCTAAAAGTCACTTAAGTGAGAAGAGAGATCTGACTGTTGCTGTAGACAAGAATGTGGATAAGTTTCTTTGCAGTACTATTTTGGACCTGTACCACTGTGGATGCCGAGGTAATCTATCAGTTTGTGAGTGTCTACAAAACGCAACTCTCTAGATAACAGGTTTAAAGTAAAGATTTAATACAGTCTCCATCTCCTCTGATGTTGCAGTGACAGTTTAAAACTCATTCTCTAAATCTCAGCAGACTTTATAGCTAGCAGTGGGCCAATATAAAGTTTAATAGCATTACAACCCATAAATCATCTTTTAAAGATGCTACTAGTAGCTCCAATATTAAATGCAGACAATCGCCTGTGTTATAAATAATTTATCAAACACCATTTCAGATTAGCCTTCCATGCTGAGTTATTTATTTTAGCCTTTTCTGTACGATTCCTAAGGCACTTTTCGAAAGATGCATTACTGGTCAGTTTAATGAACTTGGGGGTCTGTTTTGTCCCCTCAAGCACTCGGGTACAGCTGTGGTGACCATTACATGGCCGATGCGGACCTCTTTGTGCCTTTTACAAGTGCTGCCCATTTGTCATGTAGCGGTAAATGGAGCTGCACATTGGAGTCCAGGGACACATTGTGTGATGCAGTGATGGAGACAAACAGATAGCTCTATAAAGTGCTGCTTGTCACAGCTGACTCGTAGTACAGTACATCACTCTTATTGTAATCTCATTTAAGAAGCAGGGGTGGCCCGGGGGACTGATATTCCCAGTTAGTTTGGTCTTTGTAGCCATAAAGCAGGAAGTGCCCCTTTTATATTCTCTGAACTTTTAGGGAGTGTGCTTTTTGCTTGGATTAATTATTATAGGAACTTCTCCACTGCACTGTGTGAAGGGTTGCCAGCAGGTTTGTTTGGACCTCCTTCTCCTGGCCTGGTGTTTGGTACAGGCAGTCACTCCTTGGAGATAAATTATGTCCCTTGGAGCCCTCTGGCTTGCTGGATTAAATAAGTTACCAGTTTTTAAGCAATAGCCATGTGCCAGTCCCATGACTGTTTCAGTAATCATGTGATAAATCTTAAGTTATCATCTATATTTCAGAGGAGGAGAGTGAACTCAGAGAGGTGAAATGACTTGCTCAAGGGTGCACAGCAATAAGTAAGTAGGAGGCTGGAGACTGAAACACATTCTGTCTGCCTCCAACCCCGCCTGATGACCTTGAACCTGGGTTGCTCAACTAACTTTTGAGCACTGGGATCATGATGGTGATCTTTTGGCTGAGCAGCTCAAAGTAAAAGGAAGCTGCCATTGGCCTGCAGAGCCTTTTTTGCGGGGGAGGGTTAGTGGGGGAAGGTAGCCTGGATGAGTCCGGCTGCTCTGCGGATACATTGAATCCAAGTTCCCCTGTGATTAGCGATGTAAATCCACAAGCAGCTGGCCAGGGGAGGCTGCTGGCCCGGCAGTGGGAGAGCGCCTCACACTGGGTCTTACCAGCTGGGGTCACATCCCATGTGTAGCAGCTGTCCCCAAGTGGATGCTTCCTAGAACTCTGGTCCCTTCGCTGCTTCCAGAAAAGTGAGGTGGTTTCCTCATGAAGAATGAATCCTAAGGGAAGAAACAATGCTTCTGCACTTACTGTGACCCAGAGACAGATAAAAATGTGTTTTCCCTACCTCTTGCTTTTAGTCTGTGGTTTTTCTCAATAGCTTCCCTAAATATTTGGTAGCACGTGTTAAAGACAAGACTTGTTTAATTGTGAAAATCCACTATAAAGAAAACACAGTATGAATATGCCCAGTAGCATATTTGCATATATGTCTAGAATTCTGGGTATGGAGATACTATGGTAAAGGACCATATTTGTCATAAGATACAGTTCCTGGAATATAGTAGGTGTCTGCAAATATTTGTTGAAGGCATTAACTATGTAAATAATGGGCAGACAGAAAAGCCTTGGTAATTTTCACCCTATTTGTCTTTTGAGGGTTTTTGGTGGAGGTGAGGAATATATGAAATAAGACTTTGGATCTTAATGTTCATCTCTGCCATATCACCTTGTAGAAATGTTTAGGTGGTGGTCTGTGGGCAGTGCTTTCCCCACCATGGAAGTGACCATCAGAGGGTCTGCGAGTTGGCTCAGTGAGAAATTGGCAACCACCATCTTTCTCTTGGGCTTCCCTGGTAGCTCAGCTGGTAAAGAATCCGCCAGCAATGCAGGAGACCCTGGTTTGATTCCTGGGTTGGGAAGATCCCCTGGAGAAGGGAACAGCTACCCACTCCAGTATTCTGGCCTAGAGAATTCCATGTATATAGTCCATGGGTTTGCGAAAAGTCGGACACAACTGAGCAACTTTTACTTTTCATCTTTCTCTTATACTTGCTCAGGTTCTGAAGGTCTTTGCTGATGAGGAATGACACCCTGAATCAAGGGGCTGCTGTCCGTTCCCAACTCGCTCAGGAGCACAGCTCACAGCTGAGACAGGTTACCTATGAGCTGGTGGTGGTATGGCCTTCTGGCCCTAGAGCCCAGGGTCCTGTTTTAATTATTTGTGTGACCTTGGGCAGGTCATTGGCTCTCTCTCTGCCTTGGTTTCTGACAATACCAACCTCAGAAGATAGTTAAGGGTAGGGGTAGAAATGACGACGATCATCAAAGTCTACCTCAGTACTTGACACACTATAGTAGGTGCTTTAACATTTTCAGTCCTGTGTATATGAGAGGTGGGTAGGACTACAGAAAGGAAAAAAAATCAGAGACTTGAGGTATTTCCTTTTTTAATGAATTGTCTTTCCTAGAATTTGAAGGGGTGGTAGTGGGAGGAATTTAAAAGGTTTATTTCCCCAATTTTTAAAAGCAACTACTTTTATGAGTAACTCAGGTTGTATGTAATATATTTTGTATTAATTTTTAAGTTAAAAAATTTTTAAGTTTTGTAAGTTCATGTACTCACATTAAAGAATATTTGAAAACTAGAGGAAGTCACACCTGCAGTCTCAGCACTTTTGGCATCTTGGCATCAGTGGATTGTAATGGATTGATGTGAGCAGTACATGCCTCGGAGAAGGCGATGGCACTCCACTCCAGTACTCTTGCCTGGAAAATCCCATGGACAGAGAATCCTGGCAGGCTGCAATCCAGGGGGTCGCTTAGAGTCGGACACGACTGAGCGACGTCACTTTCACTTTTCACTTTCCTGCATTGGAGGAGGAGATGGCAACCCACTCTGGTGTTCTTGCCTGGAGAATCCCAGGGACGGGGGAGCCTGGTGGGCTGCTATCTCCGGGGTCTCACAGAGTCGGACATGACTGAAGCGACTTAGCAGCAGCAGCAGCAGCAGTACATGTATATTTCAGGTTCTGTAAGTCTTCTCCATCCCCATCCTCAAGTATTAAATAATTTGGGAAATTTAAATCTGCAGGCCTGAGTGGTACCAGCAGTGTTTGTAACAACCATTAGGTACTGTTGGCTGGCTCAGGGCACCAGCATCAGTGATGAGAACAGCAGTGAAATGAAACAGCGGAGAGGAGAGGAGAGGAGGTGGTAGGTCAGGAGCAGAGGTATAAGCAAGGTGCTTTGATACTCGGACCCCCCCACGGGTCCCCCAAAACAAGTTGGAATGGTTTTGGATTTGTTAACTTAGTGGTTGGTTTTTGCTGTTTCTATGGTAGCAGCTTGCTGGTTTTAGAAAAGGCAGAGGAACCAGAGATCAGATTGCCAACATCACTGGATCATTGAAAAAGTAAGAGAGTTCCAGAAAAACATCTATTTCTGCTTTATTGACTATGCCAAAGCCTTTGACTGTGTGGATCACAATAAACTGGAAAATTCTGAAAGAGATGGGAATACCAGACCACCTGACCTGCCTCTTGAGAAACCTGTATGCAGGTCAGGAAGGAAGGGTTAGAACTGGACATGGAACAACAGACTGGTTCCAAATAGGAAAAGGAGTACGTCAAGGCTGTATATTGTCACCCTGCTTATTTAACTTCTATGCAGAGTACATCATGAGAAACGCTGGGCTGGAGGAAGCACAAGCTGGAATCAAGATTGCCGGGAGAAATATCAATCACCTCAGATAAGCAGATGACACCACCCTTATGGCAGAAAGTGAAGAGGAATTAAAAAGTCTCTTGATGAAAGTGAAAGAGGAGAGTGAAAAAGTTGGCTTAAAGCTCAACATTCAGAAAACAAAGATCATGGCATCCGGTCCCATCACTTCATGGCAAATAGATGGGGAAACAGTGTCAGACTTTATTTTTTTGGGCTCCAAAATCACTGCAGATGGTGATTGCAGCCATGAAATTAAAAGACGCTTACTCCTTGGAAGGAAAGTTATGACCAACCTAGATAGCATGTTCAAAAACAGAGACATTACTTTGCCAACAAAGGTCCGTCTAGTCAAGGCTATGGTTTTCCCAGTGGCCATGTATGGATGTGAGAGTTGGACTGTGAAGTAGGCTGAGCGCCGAAGAATTGATGCTTTTGAACTGTGGTTTTGGAGAAGACTCTTGAGAGTCCTTTGGACTGCAAGGAGATCCAACCAGTCCATCCTAAAGGAGATTAGTCCTGGGTGTTCATTGGATGGACTGATGCTAAAGCTGAAACTCCAATACTTTGGCCACCTCATACAAAGAGTTGACTCATTGGAAAAGACCCTGATGGTGGGAGGGATTGGGGGCAGGAGGAGAAGGGGATGACAGAGGATGAGATGGCTGGATGGCATCACCGACTCGATGGACTTGAGTTTGAGTAAACTCTAGGAGTTGGTGATGGACAGGGAGGCCTGGTGTGCTGCAGTTCATCGCGTCGCAAAGAGTCCGATACGACTGAGCGACTGAACTGAACTGAACTGAATGGTAGCAGCAGCCACCTCCCCCTCTAAGATGCTTTCTTTGCTCCCACCTTCACTGATTTCCAGTAAGGCTTTTGACCTCCATAGACTTGGGAATCCCAGGAGAGAACTTCTAATGAGAGGATCCTGTTTGAATGAATTCTGTGGGGCTGAATATGCACAAGAGAATAACTCATTTTACTGAGCCCACATAGGTGCCACTCAGGAAGTGGGAAAACCTGGTGGAATAAAGATCAGAATAACCCCCAGCCCCTGCTGCTGGGTTGCTGAGGATCCCACTTCCAGCAGGGCCTTCTCTGAGTCTGTAGAGGGCGCTCATGTCACTGGAATCCTACTTACTGGCTTTGGGCAGGTTGAGCAGCAGAAGCCCTCTTCTCAGGACTTGAAGACAGTGAACTCGCTCTCTTTGATCTCAGGCTGGAATTTGGGCCAGGCATCTGAGTTTCTCCAAGGATGTTGCTTGGATGAGCTCTGTATTTCAGCTTGCCAGGTTGGACTCCATGCCCTCATGTATGGGGAAGGGGGCTGAAGCTCAGGTTGAAGTCTCTTCTTTGCAAGATTGGTTCATTTTTTGGTCCTTATGTAAAGTGATTGAATCTGGTGTTCCCCCGGTCCTGCCCTGCTGCCTGTGGCGCCTGCCTTCTGCTTTCTGAGTGCCTGGTGTGCAGGCCCTCCCTGAAGTTTTGCTGACCCAGCCGGTGTTCTCACAGCTTCTTCTCAGTTACCTGTTAGCCCTTAATATTCTGTGTTGTAGTGACTTCAATCTGGTGCTTCATGAATAAGAAATAAATTAATCTGCATTGTCTTACCAGTAATTGTTGGAGACTTAAGACTTGCTCTTAAAGGAAAAGTAACAGAGTGATTCCCAGAAAGGAATCACTTCAGCGAACATGCAGACTTACTAGTGGGAGGGGACAGGTTCTCTAGTGCAGGAGGTCTCCGCCTTGGCTCTGCTAGCATTTCCCCAGAATTGTGTTTTGGTGTTCATCTTTTTTACCATGATATTGACTTTATTATGTTACCAGGAGGCCGATTCCAACCATTTTTGACATTTTTGATCAGGGGTCTGCAGACTACAGCACGTGGGCCAAGTCTGGCCCAGCACCCGTTTTTGTTTGATGAAGGTGTATTGGCACATAGCCACACCCACTTGTTTACATATTCTGTGGCTGTTTTATGCTACTGTGACTGAGTAGTTATGACGGAGACTCTATCCACAAACCCAGAATATTTACTACCTCGCCCTTTGTTAGAGAAGTTTACAGACCCCTGTTTTAGATGAAAAAGCTGCTGTCAGCCCACAGTCCTATTATATGGTGGGTGTCTGACGTGAAAGTTTGTTGAAGAGGGCGTGTGTGCATAAAGGATTTGAAAGGCCTGGTTCTCTTGCTTACCAGCTGCAGAACCTTGGGCAGATCATTGAAGTACTTTTGAGACCTTTTCTTCATTAATAAAATGGGCACTAAAAATAATGCCTGCCTCACAGGTTGGCCTTTTCCCCTCCCCTTTTCTCTTACTGTTTCTGACAGCACTCTGGACATCAGAGCAGGCCCTCCATTCGACTGGGAACACTCTTGTTGCTATTTTCTTTCTTAGGAGGAGGAAGCTAAGAAGCTAGTAAGTGAAGCCATAGCAGCCGGGATCTTCAACGACCTGGGGTCTGGAAGTAACATTGACCTGTGTGTCATCAGCAAGAGCAAGCTGGATTTTCTCCGTCCGTACTCTGTGCCCAATAAGAAGGGGACCAGGTAAGTGAAGGCTTCCCCTTGTGGCCACCCTGACTATATTCATGGCATCCGAACAGGACTTCCTTTTATGTGTACCCATGTGAAGCCAGTGTACCCAGGCCAGCTTTACTCAGCAGACCTTTGAATCCGTATTTATGACTGTGAACTGCTTTCAAGTGTAGGAAAGTGATGTAATCTGTAAAATGTTGATGGGAGTTGTTGAGTGGACAGATTCCTAGACTGCGGATTATGGGGAGAGGTTTGAATTCAGCACGTGCCAGCCTTTCTCTGCTTTCTTAAAGATGCCCCTGAATTCTGTATGAAGTTCTGTGAGAAGGTACATGTTCCAGGGCAGCCAGCCCATAGCTTTTTCTCAGAGTGGTCCAAGAGTCTGAAATGGTTATCAGCCATTGGTTAAATAGTCTCCAGAAGTTAGCCTTTGAGAGCTAACTGGTGCTTCTTCCTGTTGTGGAGGGAGCCGTGCCACTTCCTTAGCGTGTGGCATGTGCTGAGCTGGCGCTGCAGCCCAGCTCAGAATGGGTGAGGGGGGCGAGGGGCGCATCGATTTGCTTATGTAACTGGAAAGTGGCCAGCCCTGGTGGCAGGTGAGCGGCTCAGCAGCAGTTTCGAACGGCTGTGCAGCTGCCTAACCTCTTCCTGGAGGCTGAGCCACTCAAAACGTGGCTCCTGAGCTCTGCTCCAGCGGCCTTCATCTGAATGTAGGCAGGAGCAGTTAGAAACTCAGCCCCAAGTTTGGCCAGAGGAGAGCAAGCACACCCCCTTCCTCAGTGCTGCTTCAACTCCCACCACATGTACTCAACTCCAAGTCAGGTAATTCACAAGGAAAGGAAAGAACATTGAAAAGTAGCAGGTATTCAGTGCAGTGTGTGCTCAGCATCGTGGACCTGCGGGGTGTTTGAGACGGGTGGGACAGCACAGCAGAGAAGAGCTCTGGCTTGGGGTGGGGACTCTGGGCACCTGTCTTGGATCACCTTGGGGCTGGACAGGGTGATCTCTGCTGAGCCTGTGGGATTCCTCAGGCCCTAGGTGGGAAGGGAAGCAACCTTTCGGGCCTGGGCTGTGTTGGACCTGGCCTTGCATGTTCGCACTGGCTCCTCTGCAGCTTGGTATTGCAGCCCACTGTTGGTTCAGGTAGACGTGCTCCTTTTGTGCTGCTGAAACCAGGTGCCATAACCCAGGGTGGGAAGAGGCTCTCCACTCCTCCCACAGACTTTGTGGTTCAGGAGTCCAGCACACAGGAGTCCTGTGGGGCTCTGGCTCCAAGGCCACAAGCCACCAAGGGTCCATCCAGTCGGGGGAAGGAGCACTATCTCCACACCAGAGCCGGGGGCGGGGGACACCTGAAGGAGGTGCCGCTGCCTGGGCCCTTCTAGAGCAGAGTGGGGACTGTGGGAAGGTTTCGCAGAACTAAAGGCCCACTGTACTTGGCTGCGCAAACTCCTGTTTTTGTTCAGAGCTCTGTTATGTCACCCTTTTTTCTGTCTCCTGCCCTCTTTGAGCACAAGCTCCCAGGTGAGAGGATGCGTTTTCAAGGAGCACATGGTCACGGCACAGCCAACAGCCTCCTCTTAGTCCACATCAGGTGGACAGAAAGTGTCTCAGCTGCGGACAGGCGAGAGGAACAGTTGGACTTGTGCTGCTTCGACAGTGTCCCACTGTGAAATTAGCAATTCAGATTTTATCTTATAGGCTGCCCTGCTCAGAGAAACCTTTCATTCACCTAAGCAGAGTGGTGTTGGGTGGGCGTTAGTGGTATCTACTGTGGCCCTCTGCTGCTACTGCTGCTGCTAAGTCACTTCAGTCGTGTCCGACTCTGTGCATCCCCAGAGACAGCGCCCACCAGGCTCCCCCGTCCCTGGGATTCTCCAGGCAAGAACACTGGAGTGGGTTGCCATTTCCTTCTCCAAATGTGTCCCTTCTACTGTGTCCCTTTAGGGACAGTTAGCTCTCCCTTCTTGAGTCTCGAGTGTGGTCAACAGTGACAAGCCCAGAGTCTGGCTGCGGGTCATTTTTGTACTGTTAATGCTTCCAGATATTTTTACCATGTTTAAGGTTACGGTTACGTCATCTGGGGCAGTGGCACCTTAATGAAAGGATTGGCTTCCTGCTGTTTACCGAAGGGTATTAATGCTTTAGGGAGGTTGAAGCTTGAAGGCAGAGGAACAAATGCATCTCCTGGGGATGGGGAGGTGGGGAAGGAAATCTGAGGGTCCACTTAGTGCCAGGTGCTCGATCTTACCTCTTTCCACGTGCATCCTGTCTTCCTGTAGCCCCATTTTGTAGCACTTGAGAGCCGAGGAAAGTGACCTTTGGGGGAGCCGAATCCCCCCGCTTCAAAGAACTGGGAGTCAGGAAAGCCAGGACTCCAGTGTAGGCTGGCTTTCCCCCAAGTACTTGTCCCTCTCTCCAGCCCTCCGTCAGGCCCCTAGGGGATCCTAACTCTCTGCTTTTGTATTTCTCTCACTAGGTTTGGCCGGTACAGGTGTGAGAAAGGGACCACTGCCGTCCTCACTGAAAAAGTCACGACCCTGGAAATTGAGGTGCTGGAAGAAACAGTCCAAACAATGGACACGTCCTGAATGGGGTCGGTGGATGGCGGGCTACAGCTCTGGAGGACTGGGGCAGTGGAGGCTCCCCCTGTAAGACATTCGGCCAGTGCTTGCTGAATGAACCCAATAAAAAATGAAAACAAAATTAAGTGGCTGAAGTCGGAGCTAGTGGTTTCCCACCCCTTTGCTAACTTACTTTTCTCTTTGTTCAGGGTAGTCCCAGGCTTCTTCTTTTTCTTTGCTGCTTAGGATGAGTGCAGCACAGCCAAGTAGGAAAGAACCACTCATCAGTTCTGAGCACCAAGAACAAGCAGGTAGGTGGACAGTGTTGCTTTGCTCTAGCTGCGTGACCCTGGGTGGGCTCCACTTTGCCCAGTTTCACAGACAACTCAAGAATGCTTGGGACTTACTATCCCTAAGTTAGGAAATGACTGTTTCCCCAATACTCAGGCCTGCTGAATGGTTGAAATTGTATACCTCCAGAGGGTCCTTGTACTAAGCAGAATTGTTCTCAAGGGGTCGAAAGTTGATGGCATGCAGAAAGCTAGTTCATCTGTGTCCAAAGCTGATCCTGCCAAGGGAGACAGACACAGTAGGGATTCTGAGAGCCATAAGCAGAATATTTGCAAAAAGTCTGCCTGGAATCAGGAAAAACTTTCAGTGCTAAGTGCCAGCCAGACAGAGTCTGACTGTCCCCCAGGGCATGCTCATCTGGGGGACACGAGAAAGAGGCCCAGTGCCATGGTCTCCCAGAGTGAACCCACTCTTGGGCAAGCTGCCCCGGTTAAACTGCCAGGAGTGGGGTGGGGAGAACAATGCAATTATTTAGGATAGCAACTTGGCTGATGATTTATCAAACTTATCTGGGGAGCTTAAAAAAATTCCCAGATTACTCAGTGTCTGGGGCCTGAGAAACTGTGTTTTTAAAAGCAGCTTTAGAGATTGTGCTGCAGTGTGAAGCTGTTTTAAAAGAACTCACGAATCATACGCATTCACAGAAGGACCCCTCTTACCCATTTTATTTCAACCATGGAGGATGAGTACAAAGCAGAGGCTGCATCTGAAGAAAATCTCTCAAACGCGACAGTATTACAGTAGAACAGAGTTCACACAAGAAATCGGCACACTGGCCAGACCCAAATCCTTTGTCCCCATAGAGGCCTGACCAGGACACCAGTGGGGCGGACACATGCGCTGTCTTGTCTGGAGGGCTGAACTGTCACCAAGTTAGTGAGCGACGATTAGACCATTTGAGGATTAACTTGAGTGTAAAAACAAAATTCAAACTACTTCCTTCAGAGCTTCAGTTTCCCTTAAGTTCACATTTATAAATTAATCTTCACAGTTAATCCTATTTGGGAGTAAGAAATAAGTGAACACACTTCTGGTTTTCTACAAATAATACAGTTGTACGTTTAACTCTTGACTTGCATGGTCCGTGGATTTCAGCTTTGTGAAGGGGTGAGTAGCTACCATTTTTGGATCATCTGCCATGAGCTAGATAAATTTACATATTTTATCTCAAATTCTGTCAGCAACCCTGAAGATAGATGCTATTAAGTCCATTTTGTAGATGAGGCAACAGTCTCAGAGAGGTTAAGAAGCTTGCCCAGGGTCATGCCAGGAAGGTGCAGAACCAGTGCAAAGCCCGTATATTTTTATTTCCTATGCTTCCTTCTCAGGGAGGAAAACACTTCACACTGATCATTAAACGAACCGCCAGCATTCAAGCCGGTGATGAGGGCCTGGTGCTGGCGGGTGTTCAGAAGAGGGCTGAGCTGACTGCACAGAGAACACTCATGGCTTTCAAATACTGTTTGCCTCTATGTCAGATGCTGGGTTCACCTCGTCGTCATTTATCAAGTTATAAACATAGAGAAAAATATTAGGAAAATCTCCACTCTACTTAAAAAAAAAATATTTCCACTTTCTTCCCTTACAAGAGAGTAAATTAAGCACACAGCTTGATTGTTTGAAAAGATTCTAAGAGCTAAACTTGCCACTATCCATTTAAAAAGGCTCACTACAAATCAGAGAGTCTCCTGTATTCTCCTGTTATTAGAAACCTTGACAGGTCACTGAAGGAATTATCCGAAAGATTCACATTACAGTCCAGATATAAGGGGTGTGTCAGTGGCTCACTGAACCATCCACCCCTGGCAACCCAGCTGAGAGTGTTCACAACAGTTTAAAGAAAGGAGTTTCAAATGTGACCACCAGTAACACATGACCAGTGCCCCTCCCCAGCAGCCCTGTATTCAGCATCTGCTATGAAGCCTGGGCCCCTCTTTGGGGAACGTGCTGAACCCTCTAGTCTTAGTTGGTCCCAGCTACCAGGTGGCCACTTTGGAGAAGACTCAGGTAAGGCAGGTAAGGTGTGGCTTCTGAGAAGGCACGCTGCATCCACGCTCAGGTGCTTGAAGTCCACACGTGCATCTGTTTGGCAATCTGGTGCACATAGGTGATGTCAGGTCTCTGGTTGGGGTCAGGGTGGATACACATGCTGACCAGTTCTCGTAACTGCAAAAGACAGACGATGCCTATTACTCCCAAGCAGCCTTGTTGAGGTTCTGCGTTAACTCATTAACCCTCACGGTACCTACACAATGAGCAAAGACATTCAAGACGGGTGAGTGGTGGGCGAGCAGGGCCAGTGTTTGGCCTGTCTGGTCCCAAGGGCCAGGTCTTGGAGACCCTGAGAGTGTTGCCTCCAAAGAACTTTGAACTTCTGCTGTCTCCACTGCTGGGTAATGTGTGCGCTGTGTGTGTGTCTGCTGTCAGTCATGCAGACGCCCAAAGCAGAGGACAAAACTCAAGGCAAGGGCTTATTGATCATAATAAATGCATTAACATGCAGCGGAGCTGCAGTCTTCCCACCCCCTGGCCTCTTTATTGTGCTCATGAAAGACGGAGCTTTTAATTATACAGACACTGAAGGCTGCTCCTGCCTCCGGGTGGGGGAGGGGTACCTTGAGCCTCTGATCACCTCCATTCTTCTGATAGCCAGAGTGCCAATTATTTTAATGGTAATTAAAATAATGACCTTAGAAAGCCTACATCTTAACTTGCATCACTGGGCTCACTGCAGTTTTTTCTTTTTCATTTAAATACCTGCTGCTGGAAGGGCTGGCCAGGCACAGCAGGGAGAAGGGAGATCCTGACTTAGGGGGCTCACACAGACTCTGGGCTTGGCCCAGTGGGTCTGGTGGTGTGCATCCTGCTTCACTCCTGAGCTGTTCCAGGCTGAGGGATCTGGGGTTCCTCCCCCTGGGAGAGGTTTCAGCCTGTGTGCTGCCTTACTGAGAATTTCACTACTTTATAAACACTGGGAAGCTCCTGGCCAGACGTAGCCAAGCCTGCAAGACCGAACTCCAGAACCTCAGTGTTTGGGGGCAGTGGCTGGGGCTGGCCTGTGACGTGTGAAAGTGCCCAGGAAAACCACATTAAGGTAGTCTGCGAGTAGACCACACAGTTGGGAACAAGTGTGTGCCTGAAAATTTTGAAGAGAAAACAGTGTCTTATTCCTAAAAGGAGACAGAACTTCAAAAGTGAGGTGTGCAGAAGGGCTCCAGTGCTAAGATTTAACACCTCCAGGAGCTGCACACAGCTGGTGAAAGCCAGGTGCTCTGGGGTGGAAGCACTCTGGGTGGTGGAAGGACTGACTTGAGAGGGAAGAGGGCCAAAGGCTATATGAGAATTCCTTCATTCCAGCTTCTAACTATGAGACAGAGCTGACAGTTCCCATTGACAAACTGGCAAACTGGCCCAGAGAAGTTGTCATGTGCTCCAGGTAGTATGACTCCAACCTTCTTAACAAATTCCAACAAAATTCCAAATTCAGGGCTTCCCTGGTGGCTCAAGGGAAAAGAATCTGCCTGGCAACACAGGAGACATGTTCGATCCCTGTTCCCACATGCTGTAGAGCAGTTAAGCCCCTGCACCACAAGCACTGATCCTGTGCTCTGGAGCTGCGACTACTGAGCCTGCGTGTCCAGCATGCCCTAGAGCCTGCGCTCTGCACCAAGAGGAGCCACTGCAAGGGGAAGCCCGTGCGCCGCAACTGGAGAGCAGCCCCCGCTCACAACTAGAGGAAAGCCCTCTCAGTAACAAAGACCCAGCACGACCAAAAATACCTATAGATTAAAAAAAAGTCCAAACAAGGGGAAGAAAAACCAGTGCAACTGTTAAGTTGGTGAACAACTCAACTAGTTTCTCCATTCCTACCAACTTCCACCCCAGAGCATAAGTACTTCCTCCAAAGGTCGCAGGAGAACTCTGCAAGCCACTGAAGCAACAGCCACAAGAGAGAGTGCAGTGAGCAACTCTAGGGTGTGCACTCCTGCCCGCCCTCTGGCTGCTGCGGGGAGTCCACAGAGCCAGCAGGCGTGGGAACAAAGGCTGCCAGAAGGGTGGCCGAGGCCCCTCTAGTCAGCCTGCTTGGATGCAGGGTTAGCACACTGGGACACCTGGTCGCTACGGCCTGGTGGGCAAGGACTGCTCCTTCCAGAACCTTCACAGTGGTGAAGTGAGCAGTCCAGACGCTGCCTCGCCTTGGCTGGATGACTGGCTATGGAAGAGGGCTACACCCTCAGGAAACAGGATGGCATGGCAGCTAGGTGCAGGGTCATCTGGGTCAAACGCTTTCATCACAAGCAAGTTACTTAACCCTTCTGAGTCATTTAACCTTCCTGGTAAACTGGCATTAGGGGCAGGGGGATTCATCAGTCCTAAATGTGAGCTGCTGTTATTGTGAGGCGATGGCCTGTGGTCCTGCAGGGTGAGCCCAGGGAGACTCACACTCCCTGTCACACCCCCTAGTACTGACCCTGAACACGACCTGTGGAACGTTTCCTTTGAGCCAGGCTCTGCTACAGCCAGTGGCTACTCTGGCTGATGGTGGTGGTAGACGTTAGCCTGGTGCTGGACTGAGCACGTCTCCCTGCATAACCTCAATCCTCTGCGGGAGGTTCCAGGGTTACCGCTATTTTACAGATGAGGAAACAGACTCAGTTCAGTGACTCGCCCAAGAAGCGTGAGGGTGAGTATGTTACACTGTTAACCACTCTGGGCTGTAAACCTGTCCTCTCCTCTCCTCCTCACCTTTTATCCATGAAGGCAAAACATCAGCCCTGCTTTTAAGAAGAGGGACCTGAGGCAGAAGACGCTCTCCCACAGCCTTATCCATCACAGCCTGACTGCCAGACTTGTCAGAGTCTGTATCCAGAGCCCCTGTCCTCAGTGTAGAATGTTGAAAATAAGCCCACCAAAGGGTCTGATGCAGGTCTGCTTGCTGTGGTTTCCTCTCATGGGAGCGACGTGGCTGCCCATCATAGCGTGGGGCCAGCGAGGCCCTGCCGCCCCTTGTGTACCTCCTGTTGTCTGAGCCCGTCTCGGGGTCGCAGAGCAGCGAGCCTCACTCTAGCCCTGGGCTGGGAGCCAAATGGTCAGAAGGGGGCACGTGGGGCAGCTCCTGCTGGTTCCTATCCATTGGGTGGGCTGCAGCCCTGCTGTCGGGGGCCACACCAAGTCCCCGAGATCTGCCTCTTAATCTGCCCCCAACCCTGAGTTCCTCACTCCAGGAAGTGGAGAAGTCACTTCCTTCTGCACCCTGTTAAGTGAACCCAAGCTCAGCCCCTCCTGGAGCCTTGCTGGTCGTCGGAGCTCACCAGGCCCAGCCCTGGCGGCTGCAGACCCACCTTCTCAGAGTAATGTTCCCCGGGGAGAGGCGGGTAGTCACACTGCTCGATCTTCTGGCAGAGGGAGAAGAGATTCATTTTGTCTCCATAGAAGGGGCTCTGAAGAGCTGCCATCTGCAAGGAGAGGGGTGAGAGAGGAGTTTTTGGCCCTGAGGTCCAGGGGAGAAGGGGCTGCTCCTCCGGGGCAGGGTGCTTCCAGGTCCTCACTGCAGCGGCTGTCCATCGAGGCTCCCCCCCATCCTGAGGAAGCTGGGGTGCAACAGCAAGAGGCCGTTTTAACACGATCCTTGTTACATAAGCACATTAAAAGGGACAAAGGTTTCAGTGACAAAACTAAGGGCAACGAAGAAGGTGCATCTGTGTCCTGAGGGCCAGCTCCCAGGGGCTGATTTTGGTCGTAAGTACACAGGGCATGGGGAGACAGGCCCTGCTCAGGAGGAGCTGTGCTTGGGACTGGTGGGTTCCTCTTGTCACATGGTCTTATATTTCTAAAGAGCAATTCTGAAGACACTCATGGGAGGATGTCTATTTGAGAAATAAATTTAGGAAACTGCCTACCTAGATATGCAGGTAACACCACCCTTATGGCAGAAAGTGAAGAACTAAGAGCCTCTTGATGAAAGTGAGAGTGAAAAAGTTGGCTTAAAGCTCAACATTGAGAAAACTTAAGATCTGGTCCCATCACTTCACGGCAAATAGATGGGGAAACTGTGGAAACAGTGGCTGACTTTATTTTTTGGGGCTCCAAAATCACTGCAGATGGTGACTGCAGCCATGAAATTAAAAGGCGCTTACTCCTTGGAAGAAAAGTTATGACCAACCTAGACAGCATATTAAAAAGCAGAGACATTACTTTGTCAATAAAGGTCTGTCTAGTCAAGGCTGTGGTTTTTCCGGTAGTCATGTATGGATGTGAGAGTTGGACTGTAAAGAAAGCTGAGTGCCGAAGAATTGATGCTTTTGAACGGTGGTGTTGGAGAAGACTGTTGAGAGTCCCTTGGACTGCAAGATCCAACCAGTCCATCTTAAAGGAGATCAGTCCTGAATATTCATTGGAAGGACTGATGCTGAAGCTGAAACTCCAATACTTTGGCCACCTGATGCAAAGAGCTGACTCATTTGAAAAGACCCTGATGCTGGGAAAGATTGAGGGCAGGAGAAGGGGACGACAGAGGATGAGATGGTTGAATGGCATCACCAACTCAATGGACATGAGTTTGGGTAAACTCTGGGAGTTGGTGATGGACAGGGAGGCCTGGCGTGTGGCGGTTCATGGGATTGCAGAGAGTCAGACGTGACTGAGCAACTGAACTGAACCTATCTAAGGGCTAACATTTGATGTGTGGGGTGGAGGGGGTGGGGAGGCATTTTTGGCTTTCATTCTGGCCGTGCTCCAGCCCATCACAGAGCTGCTGTGGAAGCCCAGGGTTCTGGGCAGTGGCTGCTGCTGCCTGAAAGCTGCACATCCAGACAGTAGCAGAGGGCGCAGGGCTGTTTGGCTGCCCATGAATGCAGGGCCGGGGACCCTGGGCTTAACAGACATTGCAGACAGAAGCTTCCTGAAACCCACCCAGCTCCACACACACACACTGTGGGCCTGGCCCCCCATTTCCTCATCTGAGATTGACACAGTTCCCCCTGCAGGGTGGCGGTGAGCCTTGGCCAGCACAGGAGGAGGGTCCTAACCCGAGCTGTCATCCTCCGGCTCCACTCTGGAAGCAGGCCCTCTCCTAGGGGCTGTGGAGGCCCTGGCGGGTTCTTGCCCCATCAGGGAACTAGCTGAGTTTCCCACCTCACCACTCAGCACCCTTGGGGGTGTCTTCAAAGGGGACACAGGAACCGAGGAGTGGCCGTGTTAGGCGGCCCAGTGAGGTGCCCACTGGCCCCATCTGCTGATGAAGCTGTAATGGGATTAAAGTGCCGCCTGTCACTCCTGCTTCCAGTTGACAGCCCAACTCCTCTTGCTACTCAAGCACCGTCAGGTACCTGTGCCCATCTGGCCGTTCGGCCCTGGTTCCCCTCGAGGAGCCGGTGCCAGGGCCGCTCTGTATGTGGACCGCAGCCAGAGTCTCCGGGACACCTGAGGAATCCTTGCTCCCTGTCAGGCTCCGGAGGGTGGGCCGGTGAACCCCATCTCAGGGCAGAACGTGGTAGGTAGCCCGGAAGCTTTAGCTCCCTGGCCTGCCCCCGTGTTCTGTTCAGCCTGTGAATAGGTCAGCTGACCCTGAGAGCATAGCCTGCCTCCTTCAGGAGGCACAGGGGGCTTCAGACCCCACACAGTGTCCTTGGGCTTCCAAATGGCCTTTGGAGAGGCGGTGTGGACTGGAGACCTGGGGTTTCCTCTGACCCAGGTCAGGAGTCTCCCCAGAGCAGCACCTGTGGGCCCAGGGCCCTGGCTGAGTGATTTCAGAGGGGTGCTGAGCCTTACCGCTCTCTTCCGCCTGACCAGGGGCTTGGGCCCCTCTAAGGAGGGCTGCAGACCACCTGGACTGTGAAACCTCCCATGGGAAGGCTGCAGGGAGTGGCCATGGCACTTGGCAAAGCAGGAGGGGTATGCAGAAATGGGGAACTGTCTTTTCCAACTAGCATGCAAAATGGCATCGCTTGGGTGATTTATTTCCAATAATTAAAACGAGAACCTCAGGTGCAAAGGGTTAATTGGGCAGTTTCAAAGGGACATCTGTTGCCACGGCAGAGAGCAGCTGAGGCTCCAGGGCGGTCACTCAGGGTGATCTGGTGCCCTTCAAGTCAAGGCAGGTGGATTAAGGCGGATTTTCCTGGAAAGTGTTTCTGTCCAAAGTAGAAAGGATGTTTAAAGTTGGCCTCACTAACACGGGCTCTGGTTTTTCATGTGTCTGACCTGGGACAGGGACTGGGTGATCCTTTCAACCAGCCAGCCTGATCTGATTTGCACAAAAGGGCCCCAGAATGGCGAGGCCTGAGCCCTGTACATGCCGTTCCCTGCAGATAACCTCTCCATCCCCTCCAGCGCCTTCCCCAGTTTCAGAAATGCTTTCTGAACAGGGTCAGCAGTGAGCTCTGCCAGAGGAGCCCTCTCAGCCTCCCCGGCTCACAGTGGCTTCTACATCCATACACGCAGATTCTAGTGGAAGCAGCATCCCCCTGCTCCCCCTCCCCAGGCCGCTCCCCTTCCAGCTGCTGGCCACGGGCCTTCCACTCGGATCAGAGCATCATGCTGTGAAGGAACCTCTGGGGTTGCTGGGGACACTGGGATTAGAACGATTAGCCCGGATGTCGAGATCTTCTTGTACCGGCGACCACCCACCTCTGATTGGTCGAAGCAGAGAAGGAATGGCTGTTCGGGGCTGACAATGGTTGCCTCGTTAGGACTGCCAATGCTACGGCTCTCAGCACTGCTCCTCAGATGCAGAACTTTTCCTCCCTGGTGTCATTGGGATGACACATGGCCAGAGAGATGGGCGAGTATGGGCGCTTGCCCCCGCCGGGAGGGCTCAGGGAAACTGGTGTGTGATTTGAGATGTCAGAAGGAGAAGTGGTCTCTGACTCAGAGGGGACAGAAACTGCCTTTGACTCCGGCCCTGTCAGGGCCTCAGACATCCGTCTCATCACCAGTTTCTCCCAATCTTGTCCAAGAGTGAAGGCTGACCCCAGGGGCTAGCTGCCAAGCAGTCTGTTGCCCTGCTTCCCCAGACCCTTCTCTGGCTCAAGCTAGAATAAAGCAGGATTCCACACAAGGCACAGCTCCACCCTAGTCTTCCCTCGCTCCCCCTCCGGCCCACTTTTCTGCTGGTCTCAGCCTTGAGGCTGCTGTGAGAAGGCCCCCCACTGAGGACCCTGATTCCTTCAGCTCCACGCTCAGAGCTGAGCTCCCATGTAAATAAGTAAATTCTGCAGAGCCCAGGTGGCCTGCTGAGCGCCTCCACGGGCGTGCCAGGTAATGAAAACAAAGCACCAGGCCTTCCAACAGGCCAAGCTCAGGCATCCCTGCTGGGAGCTCCTGGAGGGGCCACTGCAGTTGCTGGGGGCTCCTCACAACCAGTCCTTCCCCGAAAAAGGGGCTCTGAGCTGAGGCCCCGCATCTCTTTCTCCACTGTCATGCCTCCCCTGCTGGCTGGGGAGAAGGGATGAGGCCCTGGCTCCACAAGGACCACTTCCCCGGCTCCTGTTCACAGAAGGGTGGGTATCTATGCCTGGGTACCACTGTTCATGTAGGCCACTTCTTGCTGTGTGACCCTAGACAGTCTCTCCACCCCTCTCAGCCCGCTTCCTCCCTTACAGCAAAGCTGGGACTGGCCTGGTGTCATTCTTGGGATCCACTCCAATGTCCAGGGCAGTGCGGCGCCCAGCTGCTGAGCTGTCTGGCCTGTTTGTCCCATGCTGACCTCTTCAGGACAGATCCTACTTGGCACCCACCAGAGGGGTGCAGGCCAGCTTTGTGGCGGCTCCTCACTAGCCATGGGGCGACATCAGCATCTTCAAGTGACCTCAGGAGGTTTTCAGTGGACATCTGGATGCCCAGGTGGAAGGTGATGTGGTGGGCTGAATAAAGGTCCCCAAAGATGTTCACATCCTAATCCCAGGAGTCGGCAAATGTGTTGCCTATATGGCAAAATAAATTTGGCAGATGTTATGAAATTAAGGATCCCAGATAGGGGGAGAGTCCTACGTGATCCAGGTGGGCCCTACTACATGTAAACACAGTATCTTTATAAGAAGAAGCAGAGAGACTGGAGTACACAAGAGGTCAGTTGACTTAAGTGATACGATGAAGAGATCACAAGCCAAGGAATGTAGGTGGCCTTTTCCTTTTCTTGCCTTGAGTCAGGGAAATTGATTGTGGATTTCTGGCTTCCAAAGGGGAAGATAATAATTTTATGTTGTATCAGGCCAACTGGTAATCTGTCACGGGGACTCCTGATACTCCCAGTCCACTCTGGGGATCGGAGGGAAGGGTGAGCCTGTCTCTGTCGTGCGCAGGTTTCCTCTGGCTCTGTGCTGCCGCCTGCCGCCCTGGCCCAGGGGTGCTCCCTTGGGTCCGCTCAGAAGCCTTGGAAGTGATTTGCGGGTGGTGGGGGCCATGGGGGTGGGAGAGCCTGTTGCAGCTCTACAGGCTGGCGCCCTCAGGGTGCCCCACAGGCTGTGCAGTGGGGGCTCCAGCCGTGTCTGGGGGACGCTTCCTTCCAATTACCATGGCCCTGGGCTCAGGTGCGTCTCCCTCCCTGTCTGCTGGGAAAACATCCAGTTCTGTTTTCCCACAGGGCTTGGGGGTGGTAGCCTGGGGAAGAGCCCCCACTGCCTTCCGCCCTCAGAGGCGCCAGCACGCCAACCACACCAGCCCTCTTCTGTCGGAGATCCAGAGCCACTGGGTTTAGGTCAGCTGTCCCCTCGCACGCAGGACTCGTCTGATTTCATTGACTTCCCATGCCTGGCTGCGAGTCACACAGCTCCACACAGTGCCAGCAAATCAATACTGAAATAAACCAGCCCCTCCAGGCTGGGGAGCCACTATGGATGCTCCCTCTTTACACGTGTGTTCAGGTGCCCATGGCAGGGACTCGAGGACAGTGTCTGCCTCTAGGGAGCGGGCACCAGTGCGGACGGCTTGGCACCAGCTCGGGAGCCCCGAGGACAGGAGCAGGGCCGTTATATCCCGGCCACCTGCGTGCCTGTTTGTTTCCATCTGGAGACTTGCGTGGTTCAGAGGCAGGAAGTGACTTACAGAAATCCCGAACACGGCACAGAGAAGTAGAGCACCACCTGGACTAGGTGAGTGTCATGAGGGCAGGAGGACAAAGCCACATCTCCGTGGGGATGGGTGACAGCTGGACTTTGGCTCCCCGCTGGCCGAAGCGAAAAGGGAAATATGGCCAGCTGCTCACATGCACTGGCTCAGGGGCTCAGGGGCAGCAAGAGGGGCAGGAAGAGCGATTCCTTGACCTGACCCCCGACCGCCCAGGGCCTTCCAAGCCGGGTGCCGTCCTCACCTCATGAGCCAGGTGTGAGCCCGTTACACCTGCACCTGCAGCTCCTGGGCCCTCACGGGCGAAGACTGAGGTCAGGGCCCACACCAGGCCCTTCATCTCTCACCCAGTCACCACCACAGCTCCCCACACAGGAAGCAGTCCAGCTCAGCCCTCTTCATCCCTGGGGCGGGGGAAGCCCCTGAGCCCTGATGCCCTGCAGCTCCTGGGGGGCACCACCTCCATGGGCTACTCCTGTTTGGTGCTTACAAAAAATTCTACCTACAACAGATGCCCCTGTGAGGCCCAGGAAACACGGTCTGCTCCCCACCTCTGATCACCAGGGCCTGGCTCACCCACAGACCGTCAGGAGGACTCAGTGGGACACCCACACGGCACACCTCCAGGAGAAGGGGACTCAGGCACAAACGCCACCAGGGCCACACTTCCACGTGGCCTCATCTTCAACCACAAGGCTGCTCTTTAAAATGAAATGTGTGCTATTAACAGCAGGCCACTGGCTTAAAAAGAAAGACGCTGTGAAGTTTAAACCTTGTAAAGGGATCAGCGTTTGGATCTCATAGCCTTAATCTGTAATGCAGTGAGCAGGTATCTCAGCACCAAGAGACTCTGATGGATAGCCACCCCAGTCCTGGTGCTTCAGCAGCGGGCAGCTGACTCCTGAAGTCTATACCCACGGGCCACGAGGTCAATTCCCAGGGCCAGAACTCCCAAGGAAACAAAGAAGTCTCTGCAACTCCAAAACACTCCTGGTGGCCCCTTGATGCTACCCCAACATGTCGCTGCCCTGGGAGATTCTTCAGCGTATTGGTTCTAAGCCAGATTTCAGGGATGCTCAAATCCACCCCAGGAAAGCAGAAAAATAATCAAGGTTCCAACTCTAAACCCAAAGCATGTTTGGTGTCTCTCAGCCCTGGAGGGTCTTCAAAGCCCTTCAAAGCCTGAAATAAAATGAAATGTTATTTCATTTACCTGGCCTGTGACAATGCAGGATGCTACCACTGCCATTTTACAGACAGGAGACCTGCCCAGCAGGGGTTGGGCCATGGCAGCAGGAGGGTGTGACCGCCAACTTGGAGATACTAAAGTACTCCGCCACCTCCAGCAGCTGCAAAAGCTCATGTTGTCTCATGTCTGAGCCTAATAAGACTCAGAAACATTCCTGTCCCTCCATCCAGGTTGGCCACCAGATCTGGAAATGGCCATCTGGTGGCTCCGTCTCACAGCTCAGGAGAGAGGCTGGTGGTCTCTAGGGTGACCCACGGTCTGAACCTAGAAGATCGTGGCCACCCCTTGGTGGGGAGCATTTCAGAGGCATAGGCCCGAGCTGACAGGGGCCCTGCGTGGGGTCTGGTCCACGGGTAAAGGACAGACTGAACAGAATCACCCTGGTTACCAGGGAAACCAGGGCAACCAGATCCCCCTGCCTGTGCTCCTTCCATCAACAAGCAGACACTGGACACTCTGTCTGGTTCCAGTCTGTCTCCCTTCCCAGATCTGAGCAGCCCAGGGGCGAGATGGCACCCAGCCTGCCACTGGCCATCCCTCTAACCCCTTCCCGCCCGACAGTGCTAATCAGGCTGACGTTGGGCAGAGCGGACTGGTGAAGGACCAGACCCAGATGGTACCAATGCCACAGGCAGACGTGCATCCCGGATTTCCACCGAGCTGGTGAGGTGAGCCCTGCCCCAGCTGGGTGCCCATCACGCTCACCCTTCTAAATGCCACTGGGCGCGGGCCGTACACTCACCTCGTACAGCAAACAGCCCAGAGACCAGATGTCAGACTTGAAGTTATAGCCGTTCTCATGGATCCTCTCTGGTGACATGTAGTACGGTGTCCCCACTGAAACACAGCAAAGGGACAGGCAGGTGCTCATGCTTTGAGCAGCGGGGAGGCGGGGTGGGGGGGTGGGAGGGGCCTGACCTCAGCCTCACTGGGATCCTGGGCAGCCCCCTTGCCCTCTCTTCCTGTCCCCTCCTCTGACAAGTGAGAGGGCTGGGTCAGACTGCAGGGCCCCATGCTTGTGGGGCCCTAAAAGTTCCTGGAAACAGGGACCCACTCAGACCTGAGAATCCATCTTGGGGTTGGGTGGTGGAGGACTGCTGTTCTTTCTAATTGCCCAGGGTAGGGGGACACAGAGGCCAGGCTCTGGGAAGCAATTGACCAAGTATCCTCTAAAAGTGACTGCTTAAATCCCAAAAGAGTTCAGATAAGGTTCTCAGCAGTGAAAGCTACCATGGTGACTGCTGACCAACCATGGCATGGGAGCCCATTTAACAGATGGAGAAACTGAGGCTCAGAAAAATGACAGGACTGAGGTTCAAACCCAGATCTTCAGGCTCCAGAAACTGAACTCTTGGCCACCACCCTTGGCTACTAGCACCAATCAACATGTCCTGCCTGAGATTTCTTAACTAGGACAGAAAAGATACTAACCATAGAAGACTGATTAACTGGACTTCATTAAAATTAGGAACTTCAGTTCATGAAAGACCACTGAGAGTTAAAAGGCAAGCCACAGACAGGAAGAAAATTGTCCCAACGATGATCTCATAGACAGAATATAGTTTTAAACTTCTATAAATCAACATATAAAAGACAAACATCCACCCTCCCTCAAATTAGCAAAATATTTGAAGAGTCATTTCAAGAGGAGACTATCCAAGTCACCAATAAGCATGTGAAATGAAGCTATATTTCTCATTACTGATTAGGGCAATGCAAATTAAAAGTACAATGAGGTACCACCTACCCACCTGAATGGTTTAAGCTAAAAGCCTTAGATAACTAAGGTGGCGGTATGCAGAGCAACCGGAACCCTCACGCATTGCTGACAGGGCCATAAAAAGACACACTCACCCTGGGACACCATGTGGCAGTGTCTACTGTACTACAGTTGCACACTGCCGCCATTAAAATCCAGCAATTCTTCTCCTAGGTATGTGCCCGAGAGAAGAGTACTCTGTCCATCAAGAGACATGATCAAGAATTCGCAGAATGGCTTTATTTGTAATAGCCCCAAACTGGAAACAAGTGGTAATCAACAGTAGAAAGGATAGATTGATAATGTGGTCTATTCACACAAGGGAACGCTAAACAGCAATGAATAAGAGCAAATCTCAGGTACATACCACAAAAGGGACCGTTTTCACAGACACAATGTTGAGGGAAAGAAGCCAGGAACAAAAGAATACCACTATTTGATTTCATTTTTATCCAAAACAGGAAAAATTACTTTATGGGGGTAATGTTCAGGAAAGGGCTTGAGAGAGCTTTGCTGTGTGCATATCATGTCTCAGTTAAAAAGCAGAGGCGGCACATTTAAAGACAAGCTGGGCAAGCATGGAAGGAGTTCCTGGTGGGTAGTGAGCTCCTCATCACCAGAGGCATGCAAGTTGCAGCAGAGCAGCTGATTTGGCAGGGCTGAGCAGGGGGCGTAGGAACCTGGATTTGCAACCACAGATTTATGTAAGAATCTGAAATTCTTACATCAGTCCATCTGAAGGACAGCTGTTCAGGAGGCCAGATTTTAAAGACTGTTACACAGAGGACATTTATACTGGCCATAAGAATCTGACGGTGGCTGGGGCTGTTCTGGTCAGAGTCTATGAAGGCAGCCACAGTCCAGTGTGGCAGAGGCTGAGACTGAGATGTAGACTGATGACCCTAGGAAGGAGGATGTGGGAATACAGGGGACCCTCGGGGGAGAAGAGGCCTGTTGATGAGCTGGACTGGGAAAGTGATGGCTGCCCCAAGGCAGGGGCCTAGACTTGAGGCTGTCATGGGCCAAAGGCGTTTCAAGGCAACTTATTTTTACCAATAAAGGTGTTTACGTTTTCATTCCAATCCCAAAGAAAGGCAATGCCAAAGAATGCTCAAACTACCGAACAACTGCACTCATCTCACACGCTAGTAAAGTAATGCTCAAAATTCTCCAAGCCAGGCTTCAGCAATATGTGAACCGTGAACTTCCTGATGTTCAAGCTGGTTTTAGAAAAGGCAGAGGAACCAGAGATCAAATTGCCAACATCCGCTGGATCATAGAAAAAGCAAGAGAGTTCCAGAAAAACATCTATTTCTGCTTTATTGACTATGCCAAAGCCTTTGACTGTGTGGATCACAATAAACTGTGGAAAATTCTGAAAGAGATGGGAATACCAGACCACCTGATCTGCCTCTTGAGAAATTTGTATGCAGGTCAGGAAGCAACAGTTAGAACTGGACATGGAACAACAGACTGGTTCCCAATAGGAAAAGGAGTTCGTCAAGGCTGTATATTGTCACCCTGCTTATTTAACTTATATGCAGAGTACATCATGAGAAATTCTGGACTGGAAGAAACACAAGCTGGAATCAAGATTGCTGGGAGAAATATCAACAACCTCAGATATGCAGATGACACCACCCTTATGGCAGAAAGTGAAGAGGAACTCAAAAGCCTCTTGATGAAAGTGAAAGTGGAGAGTGAAAAAGTTGGCTTAAAGCTCAACATTCAGAAAACAAAGACCATGGCATCCGGTCCCACTACTTCATGGGAAATAGATGGGGAAACAGTGGAAACAGTGTCAGACTTTATTTTTCTGGGCTCCTTCCTTACTCCTTGGAAGGAAAGTTATGACCAACCTAGATAGCATATTCAAAAGCAGAGACATTACTTTGCCAACAAAGGTTTGTCTGGTCAAGGCTATTGTTTTTCCTGTGGTCATGTATGGACGTGAGAGTTGGACTGTGAAGAAGGCTGAGCGCCAAAGAATTGATGCTTTTGAACTGTGGTGTTGGAGAAGACTCTTGAGAGTCCCTTGGACTGCAAGGAGATCCAACCAGTCCATTCTGAAGGAGATCAGCCCTGGGATTTCTTTGGAAGGAATGATGCTAAAGCTGAAACTCCAGTACTTTGGCCCCCTCATGCGAAGAGTTGATTCATTGGAAAAAACCCTGATGCTGGGAGGGATTGGGGGCAGGAGGAGAAGGGGACGACAGAGGATGAGATGGCTGGATGGCATCACTGACTCGATGGACATGAGTCTCAGTGAACTCCAGGAGTTGGTGATGGACAGGGAGGCCTGGCGTGCTACGATTCATGGGGTCGCAAAGAGTCGGACACGACTGAGAGACTGATCTGATCTGAAATACAAAATCCCAACTACCACTTCATGTCACTACTTCTCAGTTTAACACTGAAACAATAAGATCAAGGACAGTGTCTTACACTGAGAAAGTTTAGCTATTTGAAACTTATCGTCTTGCTTTTCCCCTCTCTTTGGAGATGGGTGAGAAATTCTGTCGTGCCCGTCTTGTAGAGGCCATGAACAGTGTTGGAAACTCCTGCTCCCGGCCTGAGCACCCTGGGAGCAGGATCTCGTTACCAAAGCGTCCCAGTGCCCTCCCCGGGACCAGGCCACAGCGGGTGCCCTCTAAGCATCTAGTCACCAAGTCAATGAATCCATCTGCATGGTATCAGATTGTATGTATGAGCATAAACACTTTTAAACGCAGCCTAATGCACTATTTACTTATGTCTGTCCAAGAGGGACTAGCTGATTATTGCTTTACTGGGTTACCAAGCACTGTTTGATGGCAATAATCTTTAAACCAGGACAGCAGCCATCACTTAAATAGTTTTAAGAACTGTGTCATGCTATATGCATACTTTATGGCTGAAATCAGGGGGCTAATTGCTACTTAGCAGAAAGAGCTGTCAGTTAGCAAATGAACCCACGTGGGATTCTATAAGCAAACTGCACTTCTAGTAGCAACCCCTTGTACATTTTGGTCACAAGGGAGCAAAATGAAAATGAACGGGCAAGTGTGAAACGGATGACTTGTCATATCCAAACCACAGGGTGAAATCCAGACAGTTCTCCCCTAACAGTGGGAACCTCAGACCAAATGGCAAGCGATCCAGCACTCGGGGTGGGTGGACATGCTTACCAGGTGAGGACTGTCTCCCACACAGAACCACCACACAGGGCTGATGGGGTGCACACAGAGATGGCGCAGGTCACAGGCCCTGTCCTCAGTGAGGGACAGCAGGTCCACTGTCTGGCTGCACTGCACCAAGACCCCTGGCCAACCACCCCCCACCCCACTCCCTAGCCAGAAGTGTCGGCTGGCCCTGACACCTCTTCCCACCCTGTCTCACCCTTCGCTTATTCTCGATCCTCCTGGGTCCCCACAGGAGGGACTTGGGGGAGAGAAGACCTGCTGAGTGATCAGGCTTTGGCCTGGCAGGGCTGCCTTGCCAGGCCCATCTGAAAGTGAAGACTCTGAGTAGCTGGTCCCCCTGCTCAAGTTCCCCTGCTGGCCACCCCCGCCTGCCCTCCAGTTCAGCTGTGCCTCCGCTTCTGGGTGGGCTTCTCAAGGTCAGTCAAAGCGCCCCCTCCCCTGGCTAGGGAGGGCCAGCTGCTCAGTGGATCGGGGCCTTTCCTTTATGTCCCTGTCCCTCTGCTGAGGTTCCAGATGCCTGCCTCGGCCCTGCTTGGGGTGAAAGCCTGGAGGCACCGGGGAGAGAAAGCTGGGGGCATCATCTTCCCCTCTCCTCTCAACCTACCTTTTTATTGCTCCTTCAGCTTTTATTCATTTCCACCGGATATGAGGGGGAAAAGGCAAATATATCCTGATGAGATCTGTACTTTCTTCTAAAATGCCAGGACTACATACTCCATCCATTCATCTCTCTGTCCATCCATCCATCCATCAGCATCCAATGTTAACTGAGCCCCAACGCTCTGCTGGACCCTCCCAGGTGTGGGTCTATCAGTAGGTAGTGAGTTGCCTGTCCCAGCAAGTGTCCAGGAGGAGGCAGCAGAACAAGGAAAGAGTCGACTGACCAATGGCTGTAACCAGATCACCTGAAAGAGGTTGTTAAAAATCTGGACCCCTGGCCCCTGCATCTCCCACAACCTCCTGGAGCATATCATACAACTGAGAGGAGCTCTGCAGCGTCCCACACTGGCCCTCCTTTCAGCTGCTCAGAAACGTTGTGGAGCCATGAATCCACCAAGTGCTAACCGAGGGAAGTGTGGCCTCTTCCCTGACCCAGGGGAGGGGCCTCTGCATCTTACAGTTGGGGTGCTCTGCCTCACTGGAGGGCTCTTCAAACTACAAAGCTGCAGGGGGTGAACACAGCACCTCTTCCTGTTGTGTCAGCTTTTCCAGGGAATGAAGTCTGTAAAACTCTACTTTTATGCCCACAGTAAGTGCCCAGACATTATGAAAGATAACATTAAAGATAAAATGAGAGACTTCAAAGAAGTTCCCAGCTTGCAGCAGGCCCTGGAGAAGTGACCCCGACTCCCAGGGGTGCTGGGGGAGAGAGGGAGAAGCTGGCAGGGGGAGGAGCCTCCGCAGACAGTGGCCCTAAACGCCAGGCAGGGACCTCCGTGGGCACGTCCAGCGGCAGAGCAGCGACAAAGCCTTCGCAGAGACGCTCAGATGCAGAAAGCGCACAGCCAGGGTCTCAAATCCCCTGCCAGCAATCTCCCCATCAGCCCCACAGCCCCCAGCCCTGCTCCCACCCTCCCCTCCAGGGACGGAGCTCTGCATATGAAAGAGGAGCCCAACAAACCCTGACCTTCCCCGCGTCTTCACCTAGAACTCCCAGATTTCAAACCCGGCAGATATCAGAGGAGAACGTGGGACCTCAAAGCGGAGGCTGATTAAAGGGCCCCGCTTCCCGAGATGCGCCACTCCTGTCAAAACAAACTTTGCTGTGTTTTGAAATGCTCACAGTGTTTGAAACATGTTCATTAGATATGAAAAAGGCAAAGATATCACATGAAGGGGAGGCTGGCATCTGTGGGCTGCACTTCTTCCCCGGATGGTGGTTTTGAAAACGGCTGGGAAAGGGGGTGGGGGCGCTGACATGCACCCCCAGAGCGGCACCCCAGCCAGGCCTGGACCCGTTGCAGCAGAGAACCGGACCCTCTCTCTCTGCCTCCAGTGGAACACGGGGTGAACTCAGTGGTCCGTGGGGGTCCTCCCTGCCACATTCTGGAGCCCTGGTATCTATCTCAGAAAAATGGGGATAGTCTGAACTCCTGGCACACGGACAGGAGGAAGCAACAGCTCTGGGAAGGCTCTGCTCCCTACAGACCCCAGGGGCTGGGCAATGGAGGGGGGTGGTCCTAGGAAAGGAGGGCTGGGGGTACCCAAGAGGGCAGGGGAGCCGGTGAGGACCAGACTCCTCTGTGCTGCAGGAGGCCCTGACCCATGAAACTCCCTCCCTGCCCCCGACAACATCAGGCCTCACTTCCTGAGGGGGCTCCCCTCCTCCCTGGTCCCCTGGCCACTGTCCTAACTGCTGCACCTCACCTGGACAACGGTTTGGCTTAGCCCCCCTGCCCCACTGTCCTGCCCATTCTCACCGCCCCCGCCCCGCATCCTGCACCCCAAGGCAGGCGCCACGTCTCTGCCTTAGGCCGAGGGCTTCTCATCCCCCAAGAGAGAAAAGCCAAGTCCTCAGCTTCCGGGCCCTCTCCAGACTCTCCCCGCTCCGCCCAACACTGGGACCACAACACACGAACACCCTGTCCATGTGCCACCGTTTGTCACCAAGTCCTCCTAAGTTACCAGCCGACCCGAGGTCAGGCCACACAGCCCTCCCGAGAAGCAGCCATGTTGATGAAACACTGTACTTCTACCAGCGTCGACTTGATTCCAGATTGTTTACATCCCTATAAATATCTGCCTACTGGTAGTTCCCCCCATGGAGGATGGCTAACAGATCTAAGGGTCAGGGAGCACGACTCTGCCAGGCTACACGGCACCCCACATTCCCAGTTATCAGGGGCTCACCCCAAGATGGCGCAGGAAGCCTTGGATGGAAACTCTCGCGTGGCCGCACCTCACCCGCCATGTGGCACCACCCCGCCCACCACGTGGCCACGCCCCCGCCTGTCACGTGGCACCACCCCGCCCACCACGTGGCCACGCCCCCACCTGCCACGTGGCTCTGCTTGGAGCGCCACCTGGTAACGCGAAGGTGCTCGCCTCACTGCACCTGTGCTTCCTCCCCTATTAACGAGTTCTGAGGATTCCCACCTCCCTGGGCGGCTGGAGCACTAAGCAAGGTACCACCTGGGACATGAAGATGCTTTGGCTGGTGGTGAAGATGCTAAACACATTTTCCAGCCCCAAAAGGACTCTCCAGCCCCTGCTTGCCTGGGGACCACAGGGATATGGCAGTGCTGCTCTGTGCCCCCGTTTCCTCATCTGTCAAAAGATTTTAAGCCTCACTGGTCCACATTTTTAAGATGCAACATGTTTTTCAAACATCCTTTAAACCATGTCTTCTTTGTTAACACACCTCCTTGGTCAGTTTAGTGACTTCAGAAGATGAAAATAAAGCCCCTGGGAGGGGCCAAGGCAGCTCCAGGTCCCAGTGGACCCTTGCTCCTCGGGCACAGCTGAGTCAGCCAGCCAGCACTGTGCCTTCACACAGTGGGCCCGCCGCATACCATTCTGCTTGCCCCCCCACACAGTGCCACCCTGGGTCTGTCTGGGAACCCCCCGAGAGCAGGGAAGGCTGTATCACCTCATGTTCCCGTAACCTCCCATCCTGCACCCAGCCCAGGACCAGGGCACTCGGCCTGCGGAAAGGCGAAGGAAGGATTTATGTATGCCCCACAGCCAGGCCAGGGGTCAGTGACATGGAAAACGGCCTTACCGTGGGTACCTGACAAGGGTTGCCCCCAACCGGACCTGTCTTCTCCAGCCCCCCTGAAAGAAGGGTGGGGAGCGGTAATGGCCTGAATGTGAGCCTGCCTCACCTCCCACCCCGATCCCAGCCCGAGGCCGTCGGGTCTCATGGCAGAGCGGGCAGAGCCTGCTCTCCCAGCCCCACAATTTGTCTTGCAGCTGCTGCCGTTGCTCGGAGCGAGACACTTGCTTGTAGCTTGTGAGCTGTGTGTAGGCAAATCTTTCATTTTTCTTTCATTATGCCGGCGTGTACTGTCACTTAATTTTTATGTATGCAATCCTTCCTGACAAATATGATCTGCTGCCTGGTAATTCGTCTGACGCTCATTCTGTTCCGCGCTCTAATTACGGCTCCTATTCCTGACACCGAGGCAGCCGCTCTGCCACCGCTGGGTACCGCACCTGTCAGCCCGGCCATGGCATGACTAATGCCCTTTCATGCCAGCCTCGTGTTAGCAAATATGGAGGCAGAAGGGGGTGGGGGAGGAGGCGGCAGGAGGAGATGGGATTTGCATAAGCCCTACCCTGGGTCAGCAGCCTCTGGAGACAAGGTGGTTGCTGGGGCAACGTGGCTGCCTCGGAACATCCCCCACGTAGTAGGTGCACAGAGGCCAATGGATGCATAATTCACACCCACACATGGGGTGTGCGGGAGGCTCTGCCCCCCAAGTCCGTCCTGAGTCATGAGGCACCTGCAGTTCGTGCAGCCTGCTGCCCCGCCGAATGTGTGTATGGGACAGCTGTGTGTGGTGGAACCTCGCCACGGAAGGGGGTCTTTTCTCCTGGTCTCCGAGACTTCAGACCTGGGCTATGGCTTGGCACTGTCGCCTTCGTGGGGCCTAGCCCCCGGTTCTGGCCACAGGGCCTTGCTGAGCCCGTGCGGGCCTCTCAGCTCGATGGGCACACGGCCCCAGGAGGGCTCCTTCCACCTACCATGAGGCCCGACAGCCACTCAGAGGCTGTGGGAAGAGCCTGGCTTACCCGGGCAGCCTTTTCTCAAGTTCCAATTCCTTCTCATTAATATAATAAGTGCACCAGTCCAAGTCGATAAACTCACACTGTTGGACGAGCCCGCATTTCTGCCCGCTCCTCACGATGTGATCTTAACCAGCTCTGACTTGTGCCGCAGTCTTTTCCCCGGCGGGACAGAGGAGGGTTGGGACCTGACTGACAGGGGACAGGAGGCAGTGGCTTTAACTCTGCTCTTTGACGGTTTCCCTTGAATTTCTGGCCTTTCTGAAGCCCTTGCACCAGAGAGGTAAACAGTCCCAAGCTGACAAGACACAATGATTTCCCCAAAGAGAAGGATATGGGGAAGCGAGAAAGAGACGGCTTCCTCCCAGGTACAGGAGTCAGTGGCCGAGCTCCGGAGGCAGATCCTTCCAGGGCCCCCAACCCTGGGCTCCTGGAAGAACCAGGTGCTGCACCGGGAGGGCCGTATCATGGCCCGGCTCTGCCATCACAGAACTCAGAAGAGTCCCTCAAGCTCCCTGGGTTTCAGATTCCTCATCAGCGCAGAGGAAGGAGCCTATGGACCCTGACATCTACTTGAGGCATGACCGAAGCATCGCCAACTCAAGGGTTGGCGGGTTCTTAAACATCCTTTCATTCTGACCTAACAGAAGAGCCACAGCACACCAGCTGCTAAGGAGGCCGGGCCAGAGGTCCTCTGAGGTCAGATAGGGATGACGATTTCAAAACAACCACATACACACACGCATTTACACAGTCACACACACTCACAGTCTCTCCGGTTCCCAGCTGGGAGCTGTTGATCTCTGAGTTAGCCTGTTTCTCCAGACTGTGTGCTATACCCTGAGAGCCTCGAGCCATCAGGACCTGTATGAACAGTGACAGTTTCCACCAGGAAAGCGTGTCTTCCAGAAGGCTGCTGTGTGTCTCTTGGCACGCCGCAGGCTCTCAGGGGTGTAGCGCACAGGAAGACCGGAGATGCACTGGCTGGGCCACGGAGTGCGGGGGATGCGAGTGGACAACAGAGCAGTGTTCGAGGGGCTCGGCCTGTGCACAGGACCAGCTCCCTCCTGTGGATGCGGCACCGAATGGGGGAGATGAGTCTCAGGCACCGTCCCCTGCAGACGCCACGGCAAAGAGCCAGGAACTGCTGGGGGTCGGGGAAATGCCCCTGCACCCTGCCCTGGCCTGAAATGTTCCCATGCAGCCCTGGTCACAGCACCCAGGGGACCCTACTTCTGTGTTCCACACACACTGGGGACTTCGCTGGTTTCTAATCAAGTGTAAAATTCTCCAGCCGTCCAAGTTTCGCATTTGCTCACATATCTGGAGAAGGAAATGGGAACACACTCCATATGCTTGCCTGGAAAATGCCATGGACAGAGGAGCCTGGTAGGCTACAGTCCATGGGGTCGCAAAGAGTCAGACACGACTGAGTGACTTCACTTACTCGCTCACATATCTGGATTCTGAAGCTGGACAGTGCTTAACATGACCCGAAACACACATGTGACCTCCAAGTCTCCTTCGGCGTCTGGCCCTCAGTGCCCCCGCGCTCCCGGGATGGTGTTCCCACTAAGCTCAGCCTTCTAGGCCCCGCCTGCCTTCCTTGCCACCCATGGGTCCTCGACCCTCCCCATGCCATCCTTTCCTCCGTACCTCCTGGGCTCCTGGTCACTTCCCACACTTCAGCTACAAAGTCACCTCCACCATGAAAGCACTGGGCTCCTACAGCTTTGAAACTGCCGGTTTAAAAGCCAAAAGCTGTAAATAGCCCAAACATCCCCAGCAGGAGGAACGGGCTGAATGTACATGAATGAATGAAGTGTCACGATCTCACGTGTTGGCAGGTCCTTGAACATCCTTTTGTTCTGACCTAACAGAAGAGTCACGGTGCACCAGCTGCTAGGGAGGCCGGGCCAGGGGTCCTCCAGGGTCAGATGGGGACGAGAGCTTCAAAACCACCACACCCAAACACGATGGGACACCGTGCAGCAGCGAGAAAAATGGCATGGTGGTCTCTGCGACCATGGAGCCACACCTCCCTATCCCTAAAACATGAGCTCGTGAGGACACGGTGGTCGCGTCCTGGGCTCCTCCAGTCCTTGGTTTACTCCCCTCTGGCCACTGTTCTGAAGCAGAACATCGGAGGTTCTAACCAAAGGCACCCCAGGGACAGGGTTCGCACTCCCCACATCATCCAGGACCTTAGGGGTTGCTGGGGTGTGAACGGCCTGTCCTTACCTAGGGAGTGGGCCGCGGTGGTCTCTGAGCTGAAGAAGCGGCCCAGGCCGAGGTCGCCCAGCTTCACGATGCCCGTGGCCGTGATGAACACGTTGGCAGGCTTGATGTCTGCAGGGGAAGGAGAGGGGGGTTGGTGTGGGGTCTGCAGTGAGGTTGCCTGGTGGCAAGGGGAAGGAGGAGGAGGCCTGGGGGTGGCCAGAGAGTGGGGCCCTTCAGGTGATGGGGGTTTAGTCCTCAGTCCTGCTCTCTCAGGCCAAGACCCTGGCCCTGTCTCTGCCCAGCTGTGGGACTTTGAGAAATGTAACCTCAGTTTCCTCATCTGTAAGATGGGTCTAACTTCACTACAGCTCAGGGCTGCTGTGAGGTCTAGGAGTGCAGGGATTTTTGTTCTCGTTTCTTCTTTTACAGCAGAGTGGGTACTCTATGCAGGTCTGTATAACAGATGAAGGAGGTGCTCAGGGAGGTAACCTGTGCTGTTCCCCAGTCACCAGGGCAGTGCCTCACACACAGCAGACACTGATAAATGCAGGCAAAATGAACAAGTGGAGGAATCAGTGAAGTCATCTAGCTAAAGCACACAGCACTCTGCTGGGCACCCAACAGGCTCTTTGCTCACAGTTTAGGACGATGTCAGCTCTCAGAAACACTCATCTCCTCTGTCCAGCCAACTCCTACTAAGACTTCAAAGCCCAGATGAAAAGTTCCCTTTTCCAGGATGATTTCCCTGCCCTCCCAGGCAGAGCTGGCGGCAGTACCGGAACTAGCCATGACTTCCCTGCCAGTCTCTCCACCCACCCTACCCTCGCTGCAGGCCCCTCTTGCTGGCTCCGGGCTGGTTTCGGGGATTGGAGATTATGTGTTGAGCATGGCCCCTGTTCCTGAGGTCCCTGTGACTACATGGCACTTGGTGCTGTCACCTTGGGGAGGCCCCTGACAGGGGCACAAGGTCCAGGGTGCCGTCAAGCCTGAGGCCTCCCGCTCCCATTCTCTGACGCTGTAAGGACAGGCAAGATGCTGGCCACCCACCGGCTGGGGATACAAGGCGGTCGCCCTCCTCAGGCTGTCCCGAGCAGCCGGGAGGAGCCGAGGGGAAGGCTGTGTCCCGCGGCCCCCGGCACGTACCGCGGTGCATGACCCGGCGGGAGTGCATGTGCTCCACGGCACTGCAGAGCTGCACGAAGTACTTCCACACGGTCCTCTCCGGGATGAGCCGCTTCTGCTTCTTGAAGTACTGCGGAGGGGTAGACAGACACACGGACAGGCTTGGGTGACGAGCCTGGGAGTGCCGCTGTAGGGTCCCGGCTCCAGGGGTCACGTGTCCACCCCCAGCACCAGCATGGGGCTCCCTGAAGGCGGGGCTGGCCTGGACACAGGGGCTGTTCTGATGGCTTCGCTGAAGGGATGCTGGGACCACATCTTGAAGGCTGCTCTCTATGACCCTCTACCTGGAGTCTCCTGGACACACGTCCATCTCCTCCCACACTGCCCGACAGGGATTAGTTCCTTGCAGAAGTGACTGGGGTGGGCTCTCTGCCCTGGGCCTGGCCCAGCCCAGGATGGGGGCACCCAAGACCTGCTTGGTGCTTAAATCCCAGCTCCCTTCCTGGGAGCCAGCACATGTAACCATGAACAAGCATGGCAAGGACCTCCAGGAAGCGGGCCTGACAGTCTCAAATGGACCTTCCAGTTTCAACAGGCACAACCTACTTTGTTGCCTGGGAAATCATACTTAACACTGCAGAAAAAAAAAAGCAAAAAACAAAAGCCTAAAACTCAAAACCTACCCAGGCTGCACTGAGTGATCTGTAAGTAACCAAGGGTCCTGAAAGAGCTCAATCAACCAGGAACATGTCCTCGTCCACTGTTCAGATCAGCATCCCTCCAGGGGGATCTCCTGTGGGCCAGGCCCGTAGGGGTCGGGGACATAATTCACACACCCGTCATTTGGAACCTAGTTTCTGTTCACTTAGAGCAACCATCTTTTCCCAAAGCAGCCAGAGGTGAAGACTTGGCAGCCAGACCGGCACAGGGAAGACCCAGGACACTCGCAGCCTGAGGCAGGAGGTGGGACCCGAGCTAACCTCTGCTAAGCACCTGCCATGTGCAGCCTCTGTGCTGAGCCCCACAGTGATGGCTGCACCCATCTCACAGATGGGGAAACTGAGGGCCGCACGGGAGCAGTAAGGGGCAGAGTTACAACAGCTCAACCTGGGAAGCCCAAGCTCTTTACCCACTTCTAATGGTACCAGTAACCACCTGATGAAGGCCCAAGGTCAGAGAGGTTCAGGAACTTGCCCAGGGTCATCCAGCAGGGGCGGCAGAGCTGGAACCAGACGTGGACACCTCCAACCTTGGGACAGTCATAGTGGGAAGCCCCTGGACTGGCTCTAAAGCCCCATGAGGCTCTTCTAAGGCTCCATTCTGGGAGGGGACCTCATGAGTCAGCTGCCCCTGGCTCCCGGCACAGAGCTCCCCCAGGACCACCTCAGGCCTCCACAGTGGGCCGCACTGCGGTGTTATTTGTACCCTAATGTTAGCTAATCCTCATTATAGCATTTAAATGGGGACGTGCGCGGCTGTGCATGGTGATTTTCTAAATGTCACGTCCTATTGGTACGGGTGACATTTAGCGGGAAGGCGCGGAGTCTCTGGTGGGTTCTGGGGTGGCAGCAGCTCCGGCTTCACCATCCATCGTAAATAACGCCGGCACGTGGCCATGGCGGTGCTGCTTGGCTCTGGAGGCTGGGGGCCTTTGGGACAGAGGGTCTGCTGGCCAGCCGCCTCCCTGTCAGGCCAGGACTCAGTGTGGCCCCAGGCTGAGCCCTGCCTAGGCCCCTGTTCCCTCCAAAAGCCAGAGGCAGCTAGAGAGAAGGAAAGGCCGGAGAAACAGCTGCTCCCAGGCCCTGAGCACTATGCTGGGTCCATTACAGATGGGAAACTGAGGTACAGGGAGCTGCCCAGGTCATCCCGCAGGTGTGTCTGACCCTGGGCCCGGGGTCTTCCTACTGCCCTGCCTTGCCTGTCTGAGCTGCTCTGCCTGCAGGGCCACAAACTCAGCAGGGGAAGGGGAGGGTGAGGGGCCCTTGACAGAGGGAGGGAGGTGCCAGGCCATGTGAGGAGGAGGGCTCCTGAGACAGAAGGGCCTGAAGCACCTGGAAGCTGGGCCACCGCCCCAGAAACCAAGGGTGTGAATAACCGACTTGAACCCTGAGTCAGGGTTGGCCCAGGGGAAGCCGGGGTGAGGGGAGGCACCACCCCAGGCCAGGTACAAAGGATGCTGGATGCCACCATGCCTCCCTCCTGTCTCTTCTGGCTGGAAGGAGCTTGCATCCAGGCCCTGCAGCTCCCACGCAGCCCTCCCCGATGAGGCCCCCACAACAGCGGTGGAAACTGAGGTTCAGGAAGGGGAGGGATCTATAATTTCCCCAGCACCCCCAACTCCCCATTGTCTGACTCCAGCCCCCTCCATGAGCTGAGAGGCTGTGAGGGGGTCTGAGGGCCACAGGGGCTGACAGGGTGCAGCACCCTGACCAGACAAAAGTGCTTTGTGGACCCTGGGCTTCCATCCCTCTGGGCTCTGGCACAAGCTGCTCTGCCTCTAGGCTGCAGGTCTCCCCTCGGGTATCTGCTAACATGCCACCTCCTCCAGGAAGCCTTCCCTGCTAACGTGTCACTTCCTCCAGGAAGCCTTCCCTGGCTCCCACAGACCCTGAACTTGGCTTGTTCACTGCTGCTCATGACTGCTCGTTCACAGCTCTGCTCTCCCATCAGAAGGCAAGCTCTCTGAGGGCCGCGCCTAGGCCAGCAGCATGGGGGTGGGCACAGAGCAGGTCTGGATGCATGGTGTTCAGGGAGAGAACGACACAGGAAGGAGAAAAAGAGTGGGGGGAGCGGGGGAGAAGTGAGATGTGAAACAGCACATCTGTTTCCACCAGGGATCTGCGTGGAGATTAACATCCCTGCAAACCCATTAATATGTCAACATATCCACCCAACAGTATGTAAGGCAAGCTCTCTGAGAAATTAACAATAACACAATAAAAGGAGCCAGCCAGCAGATCAATAAACATAGTGGGAGACTTTAATACCCCACTCACACTTATGGAAAATCAACTAAAAGAAAATTAACAAGAAAAAAAAAACAAAAACATGTATCTATAAAGCTCACTAAAGCAAAGCACAGTAAAATGAGGTATGGCAATAAAAGGCATTAAAGCAAAAATAAATAAAGTGCTGAAAATTAAAGCTGTCAATTCTGTAATAGATATTCATTGAAAGTATCTTTTGAAATGGAGTGAAAACACCTTCAGAGAAATGAAAGCTAAGGAGAAAAGAGCTATAAAAATGATAAAGGAATGATGATAATATCAAAACAATACTGGGAAATACAGGAAGGAGTGCACTACGAACAGTCAATACATGGATAAACATTAGAAACTATTCTCTTTTCTTAATTTCTTCTGTAAACTATCAACATTATATTGTGAAATTTTTCAGAAAAAAAAAAAGAATATGGTATGACATAGTTCTGTCTTAGATATTATGCAAGTGGGATGAATAGAAAATAACTAACATACCCATGGTAAAAAAAAATAAAATAAAAAAAAAAATAAAAAAAATAAAGACAGAGATAAACAAAAAAAAAAAAGGTACTAAATAAAAGTTTTTCTTCAAATGTTGTGAAATTGCAAAATGTTAAAATAGACCAAGTCAAAAATTTAAAAAAAAAAAAAAAAAAATATGTCAATGAAAGTATAAAAGCAGGTGATAACAGCTCAAGTAATGCTGCTTCCCAGAAATGCCCCTATTCCTAGGAGCCAAATTTCAGAAGAGCAGGCACCGAGCAATCATTCAATCCCCAGTGCCTGGTGGGAAAGACAGAGCAGGGTGGGGGCTCGGGCATGGCCCAGCCCAGCTTAGGGACAGACTGGGCTCGGGGGAGGAGTGATGCAGGCCCACCAACACGGTCTGTGGATGAGGGTCCAGCCAGCCGGGGAGCGACGACCTTGAAGGAGGCGGGGTGAGTGGAGCTGAGCGTGCTGGCCCAGGGATCCCACTTAGAGACTGTGCTACCCCACGCAGGTGACAAAACCTCTCTGAGCCTCACTATTTAAGGGTAGTGTGGACTCAGTGAGTGAGGCATACACGCAGCACGGCTGTGGCCTGCAGTGGGTGCCCCATCGGTGGAGCTGTGAAGGTCCCCGTGTCCAGGCTCAGGCGGACCCAGTTCTGGGCTCAAGGCGGGGCGGGGGGGAGGTGAACGGGCAGTCTGGGGGCTGCCTGTGGGACTTGGCAGGTTGCTCAAAATCTCTGAGATCCCTGACCTCGGCCATTATATGGGAAGGAAGATGTCTCACAAGGGCTGAGGGGCTCAGGAAGGTCCCCTGGGGATGATGCCACCGGAGGGCCACTGGAAGCAGAGACCTGGGTCACTGGCACGGGTCTGTGCCCATGCTGCTGGGGATCCTCAGGTAACTCTTCCAACCTCTCTGGGCTTAGTTTTCCCGTCTATAAAATGAGGCAGAAGACACTTTCCCAGATTCTGAGACCTGGGGTCTGACCTACAGGGGGTTATGCCCCATCCCTTCTGCGAGGCAAAAGTGGCCATGAGCCCATGGGTGGGCTGGGGTGGTGAGGGACCCCAGATGGGTCTTTTCTGCCCGTGGCTGACCCTCTCCCAGCAAGTGTGGATGGGACCATAACTGAGGCCTCTGGGCATCAGCAAGGGGGGACGGGGGGCGAGTGTCCTTGAGCAGCTGCCTCTACCTGAGACCAGAGCACTGGGGGATCTGGGCTGAGGTGGGGGGGCACCTGACCTGGGCAGCACCCCGAGACCCAGCTCTCCCGCCAGGCACCCTCACCTTGATCATCTGTGATAGGTCGCCCGCGTCCGCCAGCTCCAGCACAATGTTCAGTTCATTGTCCTCGATGAATGAATCCAAATACTTGATGATGTTTGGATGGTTCAGTTGCTGCCCAAACAGAGAAAAAGAGGGAGATGGAGCCAGTGAGAGATGATACAGTTGGAGAGGCGAGTATCTGGGGGGAATGGCCTGCAGACCTGGGTGACACGGGGAAAGCCATTTTGCATCCCTGAGCCTCAGTGTCCCCTTTGTAAAATGGGCATAATCTTTTGCAGAGAAGCTGTGAAAATTACACAGGCTGATACCCCTGAAATATCTACATGGTGACCACTCGCAGCTAAGACTCAACAGACACTGTGGAAATGACCCTTTTCTCCCTCCTCTTCATCATCACATCCACCCAGGCCCCTCCAGGGTAGGGCCAGACCCCCACCACTCCACCTCTGTACTCAGTGGTCCTGGAATACTTGGAAGTGTCCACCTCCTTCCTTCTTCCTTCCCACTTTCTCAGTTTCTGACCCACCCTTTGTGAAATCTTGAGAAAACATCATTCCTGGTGTGAGAGCTGCCCTGAGCACGGTGCTCAGTAATGAAGCCCTGATTCTGGCCTGATCACCGTGGCCTGTGTGATTGCTGGACAGGACCGCACCCCCACTGGCCGGAAGTCAGCCCCTGCTTGGCTGACAGGAGACCCTGGCATTCCTTATAACTGAAACTATACTGAAATGACTCCAGGATCTAGGGAAGGCAGAGGGACTCAAATATTCCGCCACAGTAAGGTCAGCCGGTCCAGCGGGGGTCCCACCCAGAGGCCACTTGAAAGCACATTTTCCCAAAGGCCCAGAAGGTGCGGCGTGAGGGGCACGTATCTATGCTGTGCGTCACTGTCCTGCCCCGCCTGGCAGCCTCTCACTGGTCCTGGCGCGAACAGCATGAACGATGCCGCGCAGTGGCCCCTCTGAGGACCGCGCTTCTTTCTGCATTGTAGGAAACATCCCGTGCCCTGGCACCTCCTGTTGACTTCCCACAGGCAGGCTGGAGAGGTGGGTCACGTTCTGCAAAGGGGCTGGCCTGGTGGCAGAGGTTATAACCATGGCAACGGGGGCTGCCTCTGACCAGATGCTACACTGAGTCCTTCCAATGCATCTTCTCACTAATTCCACGACAACACCTCTGAAGACAGCATTCTCGTCATCAACCCCTTAGACAGATGAGAAAACCAAGGCCCCAAGTGGTCAGCAGCTTACCCACGGCCCCAGAGCTAGTGAGCAAGGGACGTATCTGCCTGCAAAGCCCGCAGCTGACCACGCTCAGTGGCAATGCAGCCTGGGGGAGGGTCAGAGACCCCACACCAGGCAGGCCCAGGTCATGTCACCTGGGGCAGCCTCACCGAAGAGGCTGTGGTCACTCAGTTCTGAGCCCAAGAACCAAACAGGCTGGCTTGGTGTGCACACGTGTACAATCCCTTACTCATGTGAGCAGCACACATGTGTTCTTGGCCACGAGTAGGGCGACAGGGGTGTGTGATCCAGACAGCCACTCCCCAGGGCTGGGGAATCAGTTTCAGGGATCACAACTGGGTCCAAAGTTAATCATTTAGTAAAACTTTCAAAATGTTATCTGAAGAGTATTTTAGGACCTGTGATGGCTGGAGTTAAGGATACCTCCCTACAAGCCTCTAGCCTCCCCCTTGGGACCCATCACAGCCAAGGGCCACCCCTGCGAGCATCCACAACTCCCATATGGCCACGACACCTCGCGCTCAGCCACTGCTGGGCCCCCTTCTTGTCCCCACGTTCAAGTCTCACATCCTGAATGTGGCATTCAAGTCCACCATGATCTGCACGCCCATCCATGCTGTCAGGGCTCCTGCAGCAGGCTTGTCTCAGCCTTCCAGATTCTGAGACCAGGCCCTGGGCCCTGCACGATTTCCCCAGCGCCCTTGGGTCTGCCAGCATCACCCGAAGGTCACCATCTGCCGCCTGTCTGTTCTCCCTCCTGCCTGGGAATCCCTGGGCGGTGGGGTGGCGGGGGAGGGTGCCATGGTTGACTGTACCAGTAGCCCACTTTACAGGAAGCTGCCAAGCAAGCTCTCTCTCTATGTGGGGACAGAGGACACCAAGTCAGTGCTGACTGTGTGCTCTCCTGTGCCAGGCCCTCTTCAGACACTACTTTATTTTTAAAAATTTTTCATTGATTTATTTTTTGGCCATGCCACGCTGCTTGCAGGATCTCAGTTCCTTAACCAGAGACTGAATCCAGGCCACGGAAATGAAATCCTGGAATCCTAACCACTAGGCCAGCAGGGAACTCCCCCGATACTATTTTATTTAATTCTCTCTATCTGCCCATATCCTGTAAGGCCGGCATTCTCACCATTGGGCTGATGGGCAAACTGAGGCTCAGGGAGGTTAAGTCATACGCTTAAGGCCGCACAGCTTGTAAACGAAGACATCAGCATTTGAATCCAGGATCCCGGGCCTCCAAAGCCCATCCCTTTTCTTCTCCTCCATCACCTCCTAATTCTCAGGTGGAATCCTGAACCTGAGATTCAGGGGAGGAGGGCAGAGCCCAGGGAGAGCCACCCCTAGACCAGGGAAATAGGTCTAGTCCAGAAAGTTCTGTCATCTCTGACTCTCAGGAGACCAGAGGGGAATCCAGCAGGAAGGGGGAAAGGATGACCATAGACACCATCCACCACCACCACCCCTCGCCCTGGACGGGCCCTGCAGGTCTGTCCTTCACACAACCCTGTGCAGCTCCGGTGGAACCAAGGACTTCTGCTCACAGAGGGGCAGGCACATCAGCTACTCCCGGGGGACCCATCCCCAGTTGTGCATCCTGCCTCCTCCCTGTTGGAGGCCTGGCTAGAGTCCAACAGGTGGACACCTCAGGGGCCCCGAGCTCCTCTAGCTCTCAGAACCCGGGGACCCGTGCTCGGCTGTTAATTCTGCCCAGTGCCCCAGACTGGCTCGGCTCTGTCTCCCTGGCACAGAGCATCTCCTGGAGGGAGCACGAGAACGGGAGAGAAGAAGAGAACGCACCTGGCTGAATATTCAGACGTGCGTGCCACCGCATGGAAATACAAGGGCACGAGGCTGAGCGCAAAGATGGGATGAGACCGACAGGGAGACAGAGACAGACAAACCGCAGTCGGACCCAACACCCACCTCCGCTCCTTCCCCAACAGCCTGGTCCACGGCCGCCACATCCAGATCCGCAAGGGTCAAGGACAGCCAGTCTGGGGGCGCCGCGAGGACTGGGCAGAGGCGAGGCGGGTCCCCACTCAGCCACAGGAGGACAAACCAGCCGCTGCCCTCCTCCAAAGTACGTCGTTTCTGAATTTAAAGGGCTAAGGGGCTGTGATGGTCACGACATGGCCCAGCCTGGCCTAAGGAAGCGTGGGGCTCCTGCTCGGCCCAGGGCACTCACCTTCAGGAGGCCAATCTCCTTGACACAGTCCTGCCTGGCCTTGGCGTCCATCATCTCAAATATCTTGAGAGAGAGAAGACAGAGAAAGAGTGGTTAAAACCAGCACCCAGAGCCCCAGAGGGAGCACAAGGCCCGGGACCCCAGTCTGGGTTCTCACGCCTCCTTGCAGCGGGAACCCTGTAAGAACAATGGTTCAGATAACTGGGTGCCCATCACGTGCCAGGCACTGTGCTGACCAATTCCCACTCAATCATCTCAGCAGCTCCTATGAGGTGGGGGTTAATGCTGGCCAACTTACAGAGGAGGAGACTGAGGTCCAGAGAAGTCCTGTGACTTGCTAAGTTCATGCACCGGTAAGGGGTAGGACAGGAAACACCCTTGGAGCCTGAGTCTTCGCGTCTATAAATGGGGCCAACAGCCTGACCTCACTGGGCAGTCATGTGGACCAAGTTTGAAGAAGGGGTATAGCATGCACCCCCTGATGCCCCCCAGGCCGTGTTCACTCCATGTGGGTCCTCCCAGCACATCCTAACTTATAGGAACAAACCGGAAGGCGACACTACAGCTGCCCGCCCGCAGAACCCATCCCAGCACTAAAAACCAACACAGAGAGAACCATGTGAGCCCATCCCTGGCAGACAAAGTGCAGAACATGGGCCTTTTCTGAACCGAGGAGCCTGTGTCCCCTCCGACCATCCCAGGCCACGTGTGCAGCACCCAGATCCACAAGGACAGAATCACACTGTCCGGCTTCAGGCGGGGCTTCCTCGCCCATCTCTCCACCTCGTCACTGTGTCTGAACTGCCTTCCCTCTCCTGAGCGTCCTCTGCCCAGCCAGTTAATCTCATTCTTTAAGGTAAATGAGCAAGTCGAGGGGCTGTGGAAGCCCTGCTGGAGGACTCAAGGCCATTTCCTGCAGAAAAGAGCCATTCAGAGGGGCCCAAAGGCTCTCACGAGCAGCTTCCTCCTTGGGCTTTGCTGCATAGAACGCATCTGCCTGACCCCACTCCTTCGATTAGAAGGGACTCAGAGGTCAGGCAGTAGCCCAGAGCTACCAGAGAGGGTCAGTTGGCTGCAGATCTGAGCCTCAGCTCCCACTTAGCTTCCCCCACCAGCCCTGGTAAGTTATTCACGTGTCTGCAGTTTTCCTCCTCCGAAAAATGGGGTGATAAATCCCCAATCCACAGAGCTGCTGTCAAGATTCTGTGAGCTCCAGCATAACGCAGTATACAGCAGGCACTCAGCATGTGCTCATCCTTGTTTTCCTTTATGGTTCACAGAGAGTTTTCGCAAAGACAAGGCCGCCTGATTCTCCCACAGCCCCATGAGTGAGGAGAGTGCCAGTTTCCCGGGTTTTTTGCAGGGGAGAGGCAGGACTAGCCCAGGGCCACAGTGTTCAGACACCAGCCGGCTCCTGCCGTGTGGTTCTGACCCCACGGCGCTGTTGGCTCACCTGCACCTTCTTCAGAGCCACTGTCTTCCTGTCCAGCAAGCAGGTGGCCTTGTACACCTCGCTGAACTGCCCTCGGCCAATCTTCTTCTCAATCTGGAAGTCGGCCAGTGAGCAGCGAAAAGACAGGGCGTTGGGGTGCCTCTGGAGGGGAAGGACAGAGGGCATCAGTGACCAGCCAGGCAGAGTGGACGGCTGAGACCTGGGGCGGGGTTTGGGGGTGGGTGCTACCCCTTCCCCAGCCCTGGCAACAGCCTTTCAGGGTGGAGGGACCCTGATCGCCCCCTTACTATCAAAGCCCCTTTCGCCCCTTGGCACTCTCCACACCAGCTCCCTTTGATCCCGACGATGCCCCTCTGCAGATCTGGGCTCCTTCACACACTTGTCTCCATCCCTCAGTATCGGATCACTTGTTCTTTGTTCGTTTCTGTCTCCACTCTCGAGGACCAGGGCCTCATCTGCCTTGGTCACTCCTGAATGCTTTCTGTCCCTGCTGGAGCCGGCCAGCAGAGCAGGTGCAATAAACATCTAAGGCAGCAACTAGCAAAGCCACACCGCCAAGGGGAGGGAGGTTCTGCGGGGTCCTGTCGGCCCCAGGGCTCCAGGACACACCCCCAACCCTTACCCTTCAAGTCACCCCACGAAGCAGCAACCTCCCCTCCCGGGGTAGCTTTCCCACCACAGAGATGGGAACACGCAGGTTAAACCCGCAGCCTGACACTCGGAGCCCATTCTTTGGATAAACTGTCCCCTTTATGGCAACATGAAGAATCTGGGCACCGTGATGACCCTCCAGGGGTCAGTGCTGAAGGCAATGATTAAGCTGCAGGACCTGCCCAGGATGGAGCCAAACAGGTGAGGCACAGTGGCCAGGTCCGCCCTCTGCCCAAAACACACCTGCAAAGGTGGTCTCAGGAAGAGGAGAGGAGGGGGAGCCACTGCTGGGCCCTGGAAGCGGGCGGGGGGGAAGGGCAGAGGAGGCCCCACGACAGCCTGGCAGGGTGGGCCCTCCCTCCTGCTACACCCCCACTCTCAGGTGGAGGATCACCCCCACTGAGGACCCTCCCCACTGGGTGGTGACATGAAGATGGGGTCTCTGTTGCTGCTGGATGAGTTGCACACAGTAGGTGTGCAGAAAGGTGTGCAGAGTTCCTTCAGGGGAACAGGGGTGGGGCAAGAAAGCCTGAGGGTCCACCCCCCACCCACAGCAGGGCAAGCCGCTGTATTTTCAGAAGTGGAAATGCCTCCTCCAGAGTTTGGCCAGAGCCTCTGAGAGGCCGAATGTCAGGAGTTCCCCTGTGCTGTGTTCTGGAACTCTCCCCACCAGGAATGCCAAGAGCAGACCAGTCATTCCTGGAGGAGCCCTGGGAACCCCCGTGTGACTGGCTGTGGAGCCCATCAGCCTGGGTCACTGGTTGGTGACCTTGGTGGTTACACAAGCCACCCTGAGCCTCGGTTTCCTGTCCGTAGGGTAAAAGAAGTAGGGTGGCTACAAGAATTCGGCAAGATTGCTAAGCCATGCACACAGTAAGTGCTTAGCGGTTGCAGCCATGTTACGGACAGGCTTGGGCGGGGCAGGAATGAGGAGGTTGGGGTTGGAGCCTGAGCGGCTACTCCCCACCTCTGCACCTGCCATGGCCCAGCTCTGCACCAAGGAAACCCTAACGGGCATCTTGTTGCCAGGACTGAGAGATGGAACTCAGCTTTGCAGCTTGCAATCGCTGGGCCCACCCTGACTCAAGTCTCCAGGCATAATTACCTCCCCTGATGGGAGATTTTAAGACATTCTGCCTGGGGACCTGAGCAGGGGGGTAGGCTGGTGGAGGAGGAAGATGGTGCTCTCGCCCACCACCTGCTAGACTCTGCCAGGTAAGTTCTTTAGTCTCAGCAATGGACCTACCTGCACACCCAGTGTCCACCTAAGAGGAGCAGCATGCGTTTACTAAGCATGTACTATGTGCCAGGCACTGTGCGTGTAGCTTCCTGGGACCCTGTGAGCAGACGTCACTGCGACTCCATTCAGGAAACAGGCTCAGAGGGGAGGCTCCAGACCCTACCGCGAGTAACACCGGGGATTTGAACCAGGACAGGATACTCCCTTCACCCTGTACATGTTACCACCCAACTCTGCTTTCCTGTCAAGACCCTGTGACTAGTCAGGCCTCCCAGCTTCAGCCTCCTGAGCCCCACCTGTGCCCCCACCATGGGCCTCCACCTTAGTCCCCTCTGTGCCCCCTGAACTGGGGCTCTGACCTGCCAAGCAGGTGCCTGGGCATGTGTGTCAAAGGACACAACGAAATGCGCTCAAAACAGCCGGGAGCAGGAGGGACTCTGTGACCCGGCCACTGTCACTTCTGTGGGCACAGCTGAAACCACGCCCCCCAGAAGGCAACGCTCTGGGCCCCTGGAGGAACCACACGTGGTCAGGACAATAGCGCCACGCCATCTCGTGTGTTCGGCACCGACCATGCATCTGCTGGTGTCCTAGGTGATGAGACAGGTTTAACGACTGAAGTCCCCTAACAGCTTGTAAAACAAGGCTTATCGGTCCCACTTTATGATTAAGGACACTGAGGCACAGCCAGGCAATGGGAGCTGGGACTTGAACTCCCAGATGACGGAAAGCCAGGCACGCTGTCCGGCGACATGGGGCAGGGTCTCTCTGCCCCACCTGTTTCCCTAGGGACAGTGAGGGTCTGGAGGGCGTGCTCTCTAAGGGTCCTACTTCTACCAACGCAGAGTGATGAGTGGCCAGAGTCCCTGGCACTTTCTACCCACCTTAAGGACATTCCCCAGAGGCCATGTGGTCCAGCTCCACGGCTGAAAGCTCCCAAAGGATAGGGACCTCCCAGCCAGCCTGGCTGACGGCCCTGCACTTCTGAATATGCGATGACCCAGATTTGCATTTCCTATCACAACCCATCCAACCTAATTAGAGGAAGGCTCCAGGAGGGGGCAGGTTACCCAGGGGGCAGTGCAGCATGAGGGGGCTTGGGGGCTGCTGCCACCCCCACTGGGGTCAGGACAGGGCCTTGTCCCTGAGGGGACCCCTGCTCAGGCAGGGGTCACTACGGGACGCAGGGCTTCTGGGGGTGCAGCTGCCTGAGCCAGCAGAGTCCTGACCCCAATTTAACTCAGGGACTCAGAGCAGAAAAGGAACAGCTGAACTGAGTTCTTGCCCCCAAAGGCCAGGCCTCTTCCTGCTGCCACCTACCTCCTGGGTGGGCCCCCGGCAAGTTCCTGCAGGGGAGAGAGGTGGGCCATGATGGGGATGTTAGAAACCCAGCCCCAGGACCTCCAGGAGAAGAGGGTCTGGGAGCTCTAAGCTGCTGGGCAAAGACAGGGCTGGCCCCAAACAGCCCACACGACGGCGGGGCCGACAGTCACCCCTCCTGACGGCCTTTCTGAAAATGGCTGATCTAATACTGTCCCATTACATCGGGGACCCCACTCTGCCTCCTAGGGAAAATACACACAACCCCAGGGCCCAGGGTAGCAGAGAGGTGACTGCCACTCTGGCCCAGTCTGCCGAAATGCTGACACTGGGGCCTGGAGGCCTGGGTTCAAGTCCTGGCTCTGCTACTTCCTAGCAAGCCCTCTGGGCCTCAGTTTCCTCATCTGTCCAGCTGGGATCTGTTGGACAACCATCATCTGTCCAACCGTCATCTAGTTCTTTGTCCTTGGCAAACAGCCCTGGGTGACTGATGGAAGGACAGTCAACTCAGAGGCTGCAGGTATGTCCACCTCACCCCTTTGCTGTAGCCAGAGGATGTCAGGTAAATGACCTCTCTGAGCCTCAGTTTCTTCATCTGTGAAATGGGGCTATGAAGACTTATTTAAGTGAGATGAGGGTTGTCCAACAACCCTCCGGAGGGCTGTTGGGGGTTAAATAATTAATGAGTGAACACTTAGAAGAGGGCCCGATACTAAGGAAATGCTGCATATTTGGTGTTATTATCATGTTTGTTGCTATTATTACTGTTGGTTTGGCACTGCAGAATGTCTGGAGGAATGCAGACTTCCCAGGGGCTGGGGAGAAACAAAGGCAGGGTGTGCACAGTGCCCAGCCAGGTGGGAGTCTGGCCCAGGGAATAAACAGGGAACTGTCAGCTGGCGTTATCAATACCACTTGCATTCCCATTCCAATATGCGCTAAGCATATTCCTAGCTCCGGATTCTCTTGCTATAAAAAGTAAAATGTATTTTAAAATGCAAGACCAAGATCAATGACATCCCGTTTCCTTAGCACCCATGGTGCTGGGTGTTTAAAGTACACCATCTCACTTAAATAGGTCTTCATAGCCCCATTTCACATATGAGGAAACTGAGGCTCAGAGAGGTCATTTACCCGACATCCTCTGGCTACAGTAAAGGGGTGAGATGGATGTACCTGCAGCCTCTGACTTGACTGTCCTTCCATCAGTCACTCAGAGCTGTTTGCCAAGGACAAAGAACTAGATGACAGGCTTGCCCCCCTTTCTAGGCTGTGCTGTGGGCACCAGAGGCCATTTCTGACTATTCATCCCCCTTCCCCATGGTGGGAGCCCCTTAGTTCTCCCCCAAAGGTAGAAGAGATGGGGTGGAGGGACAGGGAGGTGGCAGTGGGCCTGAGAGGGGGCACTAATGATCTCAGAGAGGAGGAACCCCTGGGAACAACTCCTTGGGCAGCAGGAGGAATCTGGTGGGGTCACGAGTCAAGGACATGGCCAAGGTCCTGAGTCACTTCTAGCCCGGACCCCAGTCTCCCAAGAGATGGGAGGACAACATCAGACAAACAGCAGGGGGACCTGGTGTCTTGGGCCACTCCAGGATACCGCCACCCCAGAAAGCTTGGTGAAACCTAGCTCTCTTTCCCAAGTCAGATCAAATTAGGCCACAAACACCCTTCACCCTGTGTTAATTTGAGTTTAAAATGTTTGAACCACGGTAAGCCTCAGCCATCGACAAATCCTTTAAAAAAAAAAACAGGAGCATAAAATCACATATTAAAAGAATAAAAATGCATCCGCCCAATTAATTTTCTGAAATCTCATTAAAAAATTTAGCCTGACTAAGTCAGACTTCTGACCTGAATTTTAATCATCTTTACACTGGATGGGTCTTTTTTCCCTGATATTTGCAATGCATCATTAATTTTAAGGCAACCGCTTCTACGATTTTAAAAAGCACACTTCATCAGAATGACATTTCCTGTAAACGAACTTCACCTTTAAAGACATCTGACATTGTGTGCCGGGAACTTCTAATGGATTCAGTGTATGTGTATACAGCGATGTGTTTTAAATCTGCCTGGCACAAAAGAAGGGCGCGATTTACAGAGAGTCCATATTGTCAGACTCTTTATGAGGCCAGACCCACTCAGCTCTTCATGGTCTGGCTAATTTCGTACCTGAAGCCAGCCTCCCCTCCTGCAGCCCGAGTGGCGAGAAGGGCTCTGTGTGGCCACCAGACTTGGAGTCACTGCTGGCTTTCCCTTCGGTAGCAAGACGGACAACTTACCACACATCTCGATTTCCTCCCCTGCAGAGAGGAGTTTTAAATAAGATCTCCTCCTCTGGCTTGGTAGGAGGATGGAATGAGGTAAGTGCCAGGCATTGCAATGTAGGTACAACCACCACCAAGACTGTCTCAACTTGGAAGTCTGTCTACACTCAGCTCTGTGCCATCGGCTCATGGGAACGGTGAGCAAGAAGCCTGAACATCTAGACGCCTGATGACAAAACCTAACATCATCTCGGCTGTGGCGGCGCCCCCAGGACGAGCCTCACAAACCAAGCTCTGGGAAGGCTGAGCTTAAACACACGGATGAGAGAATTTGGAACCGGCTCCAACAACTAACAAGCAAAGACTTGAAGGGAAACAAACCATGAAAAGCATCAGCTCCCACGCCAGCAGGCTGGCCACGTCCTCGACCTCCTTCTCCCCCTCATCCCTTCAGTTACTGCTGGAAGTCTCTGGAATCTTCCCTCCTCGTGTCCAGCCCATTTAAGGTCAAAGCATCATGTGACCTCCTATTTTCACCTGACTCATGACCAGCTACCAGGGACCTAAAACCCCAACCCCTTAAAAAATAAAAAAAAATTTAAAAAACCCCAACCCCTTGTCAATTTAAATCCATAACAGGCTTCCTGTTTGCTGCAGGTACAGTGCCAAATGACAGCGTGGATTCCAGACCTTTCATAAGCATCTGCTGTGCTACTTTACCTAAGCACAGGTATTTAAATGCTTATCTAACCCGATTGATCCTGCACCTTCAGCTTGGGTTCTTTCTTCTTCCTGAACATCGCCTCTCCCTGTCATACCCCAAACTCCTGATCAACATCAGCCCACATGTCATCTCCTTTCTAGAGCTTTCCTTATCAACCCTGATCCCTGGGGCAAAACAAGCCACCCCATTCTCCAGGCTCCCTCTGCATCAGTTCATCCCTCCCTGGGAGCCTTTCCTCTACACGGTCTTTATCTACTTATGTGAAGGGCTCCCCAGCAGACCCAAGGCAGAAAGGAGACAAGCACTCGCTGAATTTATAACACTTGGCAAACACTTCTTGAATTTTAATGGCCATTAATATTTGATCATTAAATCTTATCTACCACTATTGCTTTAGGAAGATTTTCATGAAGATTGTGGTGCCATGCGGAACTAGTGACAGCTGTCCCCATCCCCTGAACATACGCACATTCCTCTCTCCGAACAGTGACGAATATAACTGAACTTGGCATGTCCCAAGCAGGTTTGCAAAGACTTTCCAGAATGGAAGACACATTAACTGAGGCTTTCTCAGACAAGAACACCTTTCTCCTTCTTGGAAATTCATATGGTTCTTAATGGGTCAGCTCAGCCTTGCATTTCTTTCCTGATGAAAATGCTCTGAAGCAAACCGGTAAAAATCATAAACCAAAGGGGCATTTTAAGCTGTTTCTCAACTCCATTCATTCATTCGTTTGAAACCTCCATAAAAGCAAGCATGTTCAGCTTCTCCAAGTCTATATGAATTTCACATAAAATTCTACCCGGTTCAGCAAACTTATTTTCATAGGCTGACAGCACCCAGAGCTAGAAAGCTCCTTCAGATGAACAAACCACTAGCCTTGGACACAGAAGGTTAACAAAAGTCAGAGTTTGCATGCTAACTAAATTGTTTTTTCTACACTGGGGATATTTCCAGCCCTGGGCTGTTGAGCTGTGAAAACTAAAATGATTTTTAGAATATAAGAGTAAGATCAATCACATACCATTTCCTTAACACCCACAATGCTGAATACCATGTTGGGTGTTTAAAACATATCATCTCACTCTGTGGCCCCATTTTACAGAAGAAGAAACTGAGGCTCAGAGAGGTCATTTACCCAATGTCACCTGGCTAGTGAGGGAATAGAGTGAGGAACCACATCCTGCCTGGTCCAGAGCACAGCATTCTTGCCATCATGCAGTCTGGCTCTTTTCTCTAAGGTGACTTCAGGGAAACAGCAGTGCCTCCTGCCATAAAGGAAAATGCCTGTGCCATCAATTTGAGGTGTTTCTATGTCCTGAAACAGACAAGATTCAAGCCATGATCTCTCCCCAGACAGTGTTTAAAGACCAGTGCTCTATGAGATGAGGGGAGACAGAGTGCTTGACTTTTTTCATTCCAGCCCCACCCTGCAGCAGCCCCAGCGTCAATGTGGCTGCGCCCCAGTTCCGCAGACCTGGCCAGATACTGGTGGACCGGGGGCACCTTTCCCGCCAGCCGCTTGCCAATGCTGAGTAATCATATCTAATTACACTTAACTACGTCATTACCCACTCCAACATGTGCAAAGAGACACCCGGACGGTGCTGCCACCGCAGCCCACCACCTCCTCGCCTTGTTCATGAAATAATTACAGGCCTCTCTGCTCTGCCAAATGAGGCTGTAATTAACCCTAATTGCTCAAAATGCAACTGGCTAATTCTGGGAGATTAATCAAGGGGGACTCAATTGTTAGTGAATGACTTAATGTGACAAATTGCTACATTACCCGAGGAGGCCCGCTGCCCCCAGCCACTGGGGAAGTGTCCTGGTGGACCCTGGACCAGCAGTGTCTATGGGCTTCCCAGCTTTCTGGGACCTGCCTCCTCACATTTCACTGAGAAAATGGGCCCCTACATCCCAGCCGGTGCCTGGGATGGGAGGATGAGCAGCACGGTTGCCTGTGGACCTCCTGTGTGCACACACATGCAGTTTGTACTTCACACGTCACCTCTGTGAATCTACAGAGGTGCACCTTTCCTTGGGCTGATTAGTCTCACACCAGGAAGCACAGCGGAATAAGAGCTCAGGTACAGGAGAAGGACTTCAGACTCACCTTGCTGCCTTGGCCAGGCACCTTTGGGCAGTGCAGAACCTGTACAACTGTACATGGCAACCCTGCCCAAGAAGGTCAAACACCAGTCCACCTGGAGTCTTCCAACAAAACTAGGCAGTTAGAAGCTGTGACAATCCTAACAAGACTCAGGAAGGTGGCTCTCTCTGAATCTCCTCCTGATTTAGGTCTCATAGGCCTGGGACAAAAGCCAACCCTCAACAATTACTTTTCATCACTCCAGGCTGCCCACAGCACCCAACAGCATCTGGCACTGGCCAGTCTGTCCAGCCAAGCTCTTTGTCCCCCTTTTAGGTCTCTGCAAGCCACTTCCTCCAGGAGGCCTCTCTGGTTCCCTAGTTTAGACCACATGCCTTGTTGGAGTTCCATGGCCCCCAGTTTCTTCTGCTTTCTTTCTTGTCTTTCTCTCCCGTGAGGCTGTGTGCTCCCTAAAAGCAGACCTGGCTCTGTTAGCACACGACCGTGTCCTGGGTGGATGCATGCAGCTCACGAACTTGGCAGGTGAAGCCCCACCCAGGAGATTCTGTCTACGAAGGGAGGCAGACCTGAGAGGCAGTGTTCCAGTACATGCGATCGTGGCCCTGACCCAGCGCCTGTGCACAGGTCTGGGCGCAGCACAGAGCAGGGAGGGGAACAGGAAGGCTCCTCAGGGGCAGCGGCATTTGGACTGAGGCCTGGAGGAGTCGAGGAGGGCACCCTAGGGAAAGGTGCAACGTGAAAGGTGTGGGGTGTGCGGGCAGCCCAGAATCCCAGAAGCCACTTTCTGAAAAGCTGCGAAAGGCTGCCTGGCTCTCCAAAGTTCTACACAGAGGGTAGGTGGGGCAGGTGGAAGGGAACCAGTGTCCCTGAAACTCTGCTGCCTCCAGACAAAGAGGCTCCCCTCCCCGTAGGGAGAGCCAGAGCACAGCTGAGACCAGAAAGGAGGAGCCCGGCTCAGTCAGGAAGCACATTCTGATCCCAGGTGCGCCCCGCCTGTTCCCCTGCGCCCCTCACTCTGCCCAGGCCTCCAGGACTCCCTCTACGTCTGTCCTTCTAACCAGCGTTGATCCCTCTGAAATAAAGCCCTTCCGTTCACATGGAAACCCCAGGGGCAGGTCCAATGCCAGGCGTCCCAGCCCAGAGGGCATCTGTGAGTGTGGCTGACAGGTGGAGGACTGAACAATCAGGCAGTGACTCTGCCTCCATAACGGGAAGCCTTCAAGGTGTCTGGGGGTTGCTGAGGGGCTTCCTCCTGTGGCCGGGATGAAGCAGCCTCAGGGATCAGTGATCCTCCCAGACTCTCCGATGCACTGCAAATGATGGAGAAGGGCTTACCTGTGGGTCAGGAGGGTGCGCGGGCCCCAGGGTGTGGCAGAGGTTGTTTGGGTTCCCTCCATGGGGCATGTGGCTGGGCTGTCCTGCCATCCTGCATGCCAGCCTCGCGAGGGCACGGGCTGCAACAGAAAATGAGGGCTTTCTTACACACAGGCCTGTGCACCTTCACTTGCCCCCTTTTACAGATGTGCAGGCTGAGGGGCTGAGCTGTCGGGTAACTTGCCCATGGTGATGTGGCTCGGAAGTGGCAGCGCTGGGGCGTGACAGCCTGCGTGACACACCTCCCTCCATCACGCTGTCCCGACCAGGCTGCTAGGATCAGCCCCGCTGGATAGAGGTGGAAGCAGGCTCTGAGCCGGGAAAAGCCCAAAGGTGGCCTGCCAGCCAGCAAGAGAGGCACCATATTCAACACCACATGGGCCAGACTCCATAGCCTGTTCTTTCCACATCACTGTCCCCCAGGCCTGACCTCCATCCTCACCCCATACAATCCCCGTTGGCAACTTAGTGGCCAAGAGAGACCGACCCTGAGTCAGACTGCAAGTCTCAAATCAAGAAGGACCGCCCGTCCCCATCCTTGCTGGGCCCTGGCACTCCAGACACCGGGAAGGCCGAGGGTCCCACTCACAGTCCTGTACAAACCTCCAGGCAGAGGCAGAGCCCTCGGCACACGGGAGCAGCTCCCTCAACCTCCAGGGCTGGTGTAGCCACATCAGAAGCCCCCTCAGAGAGGAGAGGCAAGGATGCCAGCCACCAGTTGCCATAGTAACCGCAGTAGCTGTCCGTGATGAAGCACCTGTCGTGTGCCCAGGCCTGAGCTGAAGGCCATCTCAGTATCACTCCCAGCAGACAGGCATGGCCTGGGTAGGACCCAGGCCCAGGCACACAGAAGAGGCTGTACAGCCCCTTTTCCTCCTCAGGAGGAAAGCCCTCCACTCAAGCACCAGCATTTCTGCAGCACCTAACGCAGTGTCCAGGGCCAGGCCGGGGCTCCCACGGGACACCTGGAAGATGGGGTGCAGAGCAGGCAAGTGACGAGCACCCCCAACTAGGCTGCTGCTCCTTCCACCAGGCATGGCCCTGGCATTCCCACGGGCACCTCTCCCTTGACCCACTCCAAACAGAACCCGGAAGGACTGGCCAGGCTACTGGAGCAGCACTGTTTACACCCTCTAAAGTGCTGGAGTCCCCATCCCCAGGAATCAGTGGCCAAGGGGCGAGTGTGCAAGCCCCTGGTCAGGACAACTCTGAGCTGTAGACACCCAAGCGGGGTGAGCTGGTCTAAAATAACACCCCCTGCTTGTCTGCTCCCCTACTCCCTCATGATTTCGCCCACATGGCCTCGTCTCAGCATCCACTTCTGGAGAACCCGAACCCGGACACCATCTTTCTCTCTGAACGGACCTTGCCTATCGCCACCTATGTGTAACTTGGTCATCCCTGGCCATCCCCACCAGTCGAAGTCCAAGCTGACAGGCTTCTGGTCCAGGGGGTCGGCAAGCCTGGCTGCACGTGTCTCCTGAGTGCACACATGCCCCACGTGAAGGGGGTGGTCTGGGCAGCGGGAAGGAACCCACACCGAACCCACCCCCCTCACAACTGAGGTTGGCACAGTCAGAGCCCTGCAGACCTGGTCACATGTTGCTCTTCCTTTCTCCCCACTGTAGTTTTTTCTGGCAGTCAACAAGCCAGCCCTCCCAGGCTCCGAGATGACTATGACACCTGTCAAAGTGTGGCCACCAAGCCCTGAATCACCCGCTGACCTTGACTCTTGGCCTCCCTGGCTCTGCCCTCCAAGAGCCTCCCTAGAATGTGCACAGTGCTGTCCAGTGCCCAACCTTCCTGTGTCCCCAGGACAGGCCCAGCTCCTCCCTCGCACCCCTCTCTTAGTAGATGGCAGGAAGCGAGGCCACGTGGGGCAGGGCACTGTCCATAGGTGGTGCCCACCTCAGCCAAGCAGGAAGTCTCGGGTGCTGAGACCCCCTGCCCAGTATGGCCTGGCCCGATGCTCTCCTCCCTGTGAAGTCACCAGTTTTGACCCCCACACATGGTAATTTGGGGCTTCCCTGGTGGCTCAGATGGTAAAGATTCTGCCTGCAATGAGGTAGACCTAGGCTTAATCTCTGGCTCGGGAAGATTCCCCTGGAGGAGGGAATGGCAACCCACTCCAGTATTCTTGCCTGGAGAATTCCAAGGACAGAGAAGCCTGGCGGGCTAGAGTCCATGGGGTCACAAAGAGTTGGACATGACTGAGTGACAAACATTATCAGTTTTCATTTTCATGGCATTTTATGATCTTCATCCTAATGTGTATGTGTAGACAGAGGTGGATCTCTCGATATCGCTCTCTGCTCATCTCTCTAATGAGAGTCCCTCAGAGGGTATTACAGGGTGTGCCTGTACTTCTGAAGTCTCTCCCACCCCCTTCCCCCTGCCTCTGGCCCAGCCCAGGCTTCCCTCCGCCTGGACCTCTGGGTCTCCTCCTCCACAAGGGCCTCTGAGGAGGATTCCTGAAGTGCAGATGGGCCCCCAGCCTCTCAGCACCTCCCAACCATCTGTGCCTGGGCTTCTGCACTGGAGTGCACACCCCCCCACCCCCTTGCCCTGGGTGACACAGTGAGGACCTGGGTACGAAAAGCCCCGGGATAAACAGATAAACACGAGCAGCTTCCCCGGGCAGTGCTGTTACTCAGGAGGGAAATGTGTGCGACAATAAGCTGGATACAGAGGGAACAAAATGTAAAATGCGCATGAATTTTAAGATAAAACCGGAGACTCCTGCAGGCTCTGCAGCTGCTTCAGGCTGCACCCCTAGACCCCTCGGGGTGACATGTTCACCGTCCTCCGCCCTTAGGGAGACCTCTGGGGGGAGGCTGGAGGAGAACTGTCTTCAGCAAGAAGGTTCTGTCTTTATCTCGGAAGGCACCAGGTGCGGCCCACAGGCCAGGTCCGCGCGTGACTCGCTCACCTGCCTACCTGCTCAGAGACTACGTGGGTTAGAAACCACAACGCAGCCATCTCTAGTTCCCATGTCCTGCCCCACTCAGCCTCCTGGGGCCAGCGGGCCTAGGTTTATAGCTTGGCTCTGTCACTCCCCAGCTGGGACTTTGGGCAAGTCACATTGGGCAGAGACCTAGGAGGTATTTGTCAACGTCACCTCCCACGTCCCCATGTAGCGATCATCTAACACCTGTATCCAGAGGTGGTCTGCAGGCTCTCAGGAGTTCACCCCGTTTCTCACACAGGCCCCAAAAGTAAGGGGCCCTGGGCTCATCAGAAGTAACAGTAATAGGAATTCCCTGGTGGTCCAGTGGTTAAGAATCCGCCTGCCAGTGCAGGGGGCACGTGTTCGATCTCTGGTCCAGGAAGATTCCACATGCTGCGGGGCAACTGAGCCCACGTGCCACATCTACTGAGCCTGTGCCCCTGCTCCCACAACGAGAAGCCACTGCAACGAGAAGCCTGCTCACCACAGCTAGAGAGTAGCCCCCACGTGCCACAACTAGAGAAAGCCCATGTGCAGCAACAGGTAAAAATATAAACAAAAAGAGTAAAAATAAAGCTGAGCACCGAAGAATTGATGCTTTTGAACTGTGGTATTGGAGAAGACTCTTGAGAGTCCCTTGGACTGCAAGGAGATCCAACCAGTCAATCCTAAAGGAAATCAGTCCTGAATATTCATTAGAAGGACTGATGGTGAAGCTGAAACTCCAATACTTCGGCCACCTGATGTGAAGAACCAACTCATTGGAAAAGACCCTGATGCTGGGAAAGACTGAAGGCAGGAAGAGAAGGTGGAGACAGAGGATGAGGTGGTTGGATGGCATCACTTAAGCGATGGACATGAGTTTGAGTGAAGTCCGGGAGTTGGTGATGGACAGGGAAGCCTGGTGTGCTGCGGTCCATGGGATCGCAAAGAGTCAGACATGACCGAGCAACTGAACTGAACTGAGTGTCCTTATCACGCTGGGGCCCACATACCCTTCACCTCCATTAGCCCATCATCTCTTAACATCACCTCCACGAGACAGATTCTGTTACTGTTCCACTTAACAGACAAGGACACTGAGGCCCAGGGTGGTTAAGAGATTTGCCCAGATCACATGTAGCAGAGCCAGGGTGCAGACCTGTGACAGCATCTTTGCCCCAAACCCCTGGTTCTGCACCCCCAAGGCCTTTACCAGCAGAACATCATCTTCCTTTCCAGCAGTCCCCACAGAACAACTCCCGCCCCCCAATTCACAAACGGGGCGGTGCTGAGTGGGCAGGGGTGATCCCGGGGGTGGTGGGCCATGAGGGGCCATTCCCCCACACGGACCCCAGAGCTCTCTCTCTTCGGGATGGCACCGAGCGGATGCAGTACTGCCATCCGCATGCCTGGTCTGCCAACCCCCTGGGGTAACTTCCTGTTCCTAAGAATGGTTCTGTCCAGAACCTAATAGAACTGGCTGCAGCTCATGCCCCTGTGAGGAGGAAGGGCCTTTGTTCCAGGAAAGGAGTCTGCAAGTCACAGCACCCCCAAGTGCCAGAGAGAACCACACAGAGAGGACGGAGACAGAGGGGGAGGGATGGAGAGGAAGCAAGGAAGTGAAGGTTCTCTCCAAGGCATCCAGTGCCAGATCTCTTCCACTTAGCCTGGGCTGTCGAAAGACCCATTTTACAGGCGGAGACTCAGGCTCAGAGAGCGAACACAAAATACCATGTTGGGAATAAGCTACAGAAGAACGCTCTGAACCCTACTCTGCCTCCAAAGCACCACCCAGGCTCAAGACAGCCTCTGCCTCTTAGGGTTTTCCAGGGTGATGGATTTCAGTGGATCTGCATCCTGTGTGGCTATATCTCAGGGCTTACCTGGTGGCTCAGACAGTAAAGAGTCCGCCTGCAATGCAGGAGAGCGGGGTTCAATCCCTGGGTCGGGAAGATCCCCCGGAGAAGGGATGGAGGCCCACTCCAGTGTTCTTGTCTGGAGCATTCCATGGACAGAGAAGCCTGGCGGGCTACAGTCTATGGGGTCGCAGAGTTGGACACGACTGAGCGACTAACACTTTCACTTTTTTTCATACCCCTGGAAATTCCTGCCAGAAACCCCTTGTTAGGGGGTTCAGCTGCAGAAAGATCAAGGCAAAGGGATGAGACGCAAAGAGCAGGGTAAGGACTCTGCACACAGGGCACCTCCAGGAGCTGCCTGTCTCATGGCTCCTGCCAAGTCGCAGAACAATGGGGCCCAGGCTGCCAAGCCCAAGTCAGGGGCCAAAAATCTGTGGAATGTGAGACCCGGAGCCGCAGGCCACACTGAGCGCCACCTCACAGAGGGCCTTTCTTCTGCAGGGAGTGAGAGCCCTGCACTTCCAGGGCTCTCCAGCCTGGGTTCACACATATGCCTGTCCCCCAGGTGCCCGGGGACTGGATGGGGATGAGCTCGGTGGGGAAGGCCCAGGGCCTGTTTGGGAGCCCAACCTGCCTTGGGTTCAAATCTTGGCTTGGCTGCCTTTAATCCTTCATTTGGAAAATGGGGCTAAGATCTACCTTTGAGGGTCACTGAGAATTAACTGCACTAACAGATGTAAACGCCTCAGGACAGAGGAGGGTCCGCTGAGGCTTCAGCTGCTACCAGCATCGTTTCCACTAACCACCTCCGGACAGTGGAGGAGGGCCTGACTCCATGCGACAGACATGGGAACTGGGGCTCAGAGAGGGGCAGGGACTTGCCCAGGGTCACACAGCCAGTAAAAGACAGAGCTGGGATGCTAGACCCCAGATCATGATCTCTTTACTCCACTGCATGGCTTCTTTGGGGTGACTCTGGAGCAAACACCCTCCTCAGCGTTTACAAGACCTGGAGCTGCTTTTGCAAATCCCCTGACAAGCTCTCCTGGCCCTGGCCTTTGGCAGGGCTCTTACTAATGTTGGGTGTGACCCTAAGGAGGTGGGTGAGTGGGTTTAGTCTGGGCACTTCCTGGAAGGGATTGGCTTCCAGGCTGGGCTCCTAGGCTCCCCAAGAGGACTTTCTGACCACCACTGTCGCCTGGCGCTTGTCTCCCAATTTCTAAAACTTCCTCTAGGGCAAAGTCATGTCCCTCCATCGCCTCCTGCCAAATACCACACTTTGTGGACGATGGTGGCTCACTGAGGCTTTATCCTCCCAGGAAAAACGACCCAGGACACCAGGAAGGCTCAGACCAAAGACCCAGCTTGGGCCAGGATTGGAGGCCTGAGTGTGCCAGGGTCGTGGGGGTGCCAGTATCTGTCTACACCTCACCATGCTCCTTAGCCCTGAAGTGGGAACAGCGAGTGTCCACTTGCCCTTCTCTGCACGTGTGCGTGCATGTGCACACGTGTATGCAATCAGGTCACAGGCTTTATGCAGAGCCACGTTCTTGGTGTGTCCACAGGGGCAGGGTCGTCACTACCCCAGGTTTGGGGGTGGAGCTGGTGAAGACCTGTGTGGCTCCCAGGCTGAGAGGCTGCCACACCCTTAGAAGAACCTCACCGACAACCCCAGAGGCCCGGTCTCAGCTGGACGCCGTACCCTCTGCCCATTCTCTGGGGAAGGCCCCTCTCTATTCCTGCCAGCTGAGTGAAAAGCTTCACAAGTCATTTTTCCAAAGCAAGAAGCCAACCTGGTGACTCCCCACCCTCCTACATACACAGAAGGAGTGGCCTGACCCCAGAACGGGCACAAGGGGCTAGCTCTGCTGGTCCAGCAAGCTCCATGCTGGCCATGCAAGCTTAGGAAAGGTGCCCACTGCTGGGGTGGCAGAGGGAGGAGAGGCACCACAGGCCCGCATGGCCCAACACACCCCTACACAGATGGACTCTGAAGCCCAGCAGGAGGCCAAGCAGTTCACAGGCTGGCCACTGGGGAGGTCAAGGCCAGACCAGCTTCAGCGTCAGCCAGCACCCACAGCAATGCCTCCGCAGGCCGCGTAATTTGACATCTTCCAGGAATCCCAAGTGGTGCCACCAGGTCCATTTTGCAGATGAGGAAACCAAGGCTCCAAGGGAAAACGTGATTTGCCAAAGCAAACACCCTCCTCAGTGTTTCCGAGAACTGGGGCTGCCTTTGCAAAGCCCCTGGACACATGCCTCCCGCCCTGGCCTTCAGCAGGGCTCTTACTAAAGTGGGGCGTGACCCTAAGGAGATGGGTGTTTGGATTTAGTCTGCCGTTTGTTCCTCAGACCAGGGAGGCTATGAGTAAAAGGGAAAGGGACACCACTGATGACCCGGTGTCCTCGCGTGAGGCCTGGGCAGTAAGGATCGCCCCCCACACAGGGACCAGTCCTAATGACAGCCCACGCTAGTGGAGCCCTCATTGTGTGCGCACCAGGGACATGCCAAGAGCTGTACACGCCTGGTTCCACCCCACAGCCACTCCGCGCGGGGGCTGCTACAACCCACGTAGGAGGAAACGAAAGTTCAGACTGGTTACGTGACGGGCCCAGGGTCACTCAGCAGGCAGCAGGCAGCACTGACATTTGAAACCAAAGTGTGCCTGCCTCCTCTGGTCCATACTTCCTTGGACAGTGAGGGAGGGAATGAATGAATTCCAGCTCAGGGGTGTGGTTCTGGCTGCTGCTTCCCCCATCCCAGCCCCCCTTCTCTTCTGGGGTTGAGATAAGGAGACGTTGCCCATTCATCACTTGACAGGAAGCAGCTCAATCTCAGGCCAGAGTTACAGGGGCCGGGGAGCTGCAGGGGAAGAGCCACAGACGGTGTCTGGCTTCCCGACTGGTCCTGGGTCCCCTCATCCCACCCCCAAAGTCACACTCACTACTCAGATTCCATGGCTCCACGACCAGCAGGAGGCTGGCTTCTGTGAGACCTGGGGCCACATGCAGCCCCTGGAAGGGCGGTGTGGCCTGTGCAGAGAGGTCCCTAAGCCCCCTCCTCAGGGGAGCGGGGTCTCCCCACAGGGTGGGCCTGCAGAACCTGGAGGCCAGTGGCTGAAGGGACAATGCAGTGCCCACCCAGCAATGGGGCCTTTCTGCCCACTCAGCTCACCTTCCTTCTGGCACCCCCACCCCGTCGTTCTCTTCTGGCTTGCATCTCCTCACCCACCACTCACCCCCATTTCTCTCCAGCCCAGGGCCTCTCTCCAGAGCTCCCAACCCCGACTACCAAAAGTCCCAGGCACTGAGGACTCACCTGCCCTTCCCTGGGTCCCCATGTCAGCAATGGGGTCTCCTGTCTGCCCAGGAAGCCAGTGGGAATGCAGGCTCATCACAGGGATGCCTCGCCCTCTCTCACAACCCATACCTGGGCTTCATCTAGGCTGCTGGTCCTTTCCCCAGACAAGTCTGCACTCACCCAGAGACCCTGCCCTCTGCTGGCCTGGGCCCTTCTCAGTGGGGTCCCTGGAGTCGGCTCTGCCTGATGACCCAATCTCCCATCAAGAGAGGTTCCCTCCCTCAACATGACACAAATCGCAACCTGCTGCTCCCCACCCAAAAAAAAAAACAAAACAACTCCCCAGAAAGAGGCCCACACTCCTGAGCGAGGCATCCCAAACTCTGTCCAGCTGGCGCTGGCCTGCTGTCCTGCAAGCCTACCCCGCCCCAGGCCCCTGCACGTAAGGACCTTCCCATCCCAACCACACAGCAACCTGAACCTTCCACGTCCTTCCATGCTGCAGCTTCTGCCTGGAACCTAGGACCTCCCATGAGGCAAAGGTCGTCTCCTGTATCAGGACTGGGTTCTGGGCCCTAATCAGGTTCAGACTTCTCGTGGGACCCTGTGAAAGCTCCACCCCCTCCCGCATCCATAGAGTGGACACAGTTGGATCCCTTGGGGTAGGCACCCAGGGGCAGTCAGCTGTACCAGGCCCCCCTCCCCATCTGACGGCTTTCACACAGGCTTCTCCCCTAAAGTCCAGTTGTTTGGATACAAACTGCTCCCTCTGTCACTCTGCCCTCCTCCTCTGCTGGCCTTTCAAGGCAGGGACTGAGCTCAGCAGTCATCTCTAAACCGTCAAGGCCTCGCCCAGGACCAGGCACAAAACGGGTGTCCAGTGGGAGCTGATTGAGTAAAATTCTGACCAGTCAGTGTAGGCAGGGCTCCTTGCATCCTCCTGATGCCCCAAGCAAGAAACACCTGCCTCCATGCTCAGATTCCCCGAGGTCTCAGATCAGGCAGAGGTCACCAGGCAATTGAAAACACACCATGCCTGCACTGCGGGGCTTTCCTGAGCCTTTTTAAAATCAAGGAGGCTCCCGATCACCTTTTACTTTTTCCTCCTTCAGTAATAAAACTCAATTCTGTGAGCAAAAGAAAATGTAGGAACCGTCAGCATCTCTCAGAGCAATGAGGCATTTGGTTTCTTCCCCGGGAAGGCCTTTGGCGCCAGGACGTGGTGAAGGAAGATCTGCCCAGCCGTGCTCTGCACCGGGGAGTGACTGGAGCACTCCAGCATGCTCCCCCATGAGTCTGCACCACCCTCCTACAGATGAGGAAACCGAGGAGCGGAAAAGCCAAGTGACCTGCCAAGCTGGTGATGCTGGGCAACAGCGTGCACCTGTGTCAGAACCCAGCTCCGACTCTCTGAAGTCTGGGTTTTAATCTCATTTGCCCAGTGCCATCCTTGGAGACCATGGAGCTGGGGGTCTCCCTTGGGCAGGCCCACCATCCCAAGGACCCCAATCCGCCATGGAAACGAACTTGCTCTCTCCTCAAGGCCTTGGTAGGTTCTGCTTCCCCTGGCCTGGAATAAACTGCCTCCTGGCAAACCTGGATCCTCCTTCTGGGCACAAACTAGGGTACCTCCTCCAGGCAGCCTTCCTGGACTCCCTCAGACAGTGAGTGAGTGACTCCCAGTCTCCACTGGCCTGGTCTCTATGCCATCACTGCCTGTTCCCACGTTTTCCTCTCCCTCAAATGGAGAATTTCTTCAAAGGCAGAGACGAAATCACTCTCCTTGTGGCCCCAGCGGGGGGTGATCTAGTACATAAACACGGAGGTGGGGGGCAGGAGGGAGAAGCCTGGAAGAGCAGAAGTTCCTCTGGCCCTGTGTCCTGTCTCAGACCACGGATACTGCCCTGCCAACCAACAGCTGAGGGGGAAGCCCAACAGAGCCACCCTTGGGGAGATGCAGGCTCAGTGCTTGTAAAAAGCCCGCCCTGGGCCCCAGGAGGACATCCATAATCCCACAGGGGAAGTTCTTCAACCCCTGGCCTCCCCTAATTTTCTCTCCTGCTCTCATTTTAAGGTTTGAAAAGATGGCTATTCCCAGCAGAAGAAACTTCCATGGAGTCCTCACTGCTCAGACATCAGGAAGGGCCCAGGAAGCCAAAACCCACACCAGAGAGGGAAGAGTTATCAGTACTTTTTCCACTTCCCTCGTAACCTTGGGAGTTCTGGAAAGTCCGGAATCACCCAGTGTGAACCCCTCCAACCTGGGCAGTGACAGAGGCCATGCCAGGCTGATGGCCCTGGCCCACTGGCAGTCCCCACCAGGTGTGTGGTCAAGGGGACAGCGGTGGCAGAGAGGCAGCCAAGGTCAAGTGCTCTGTGAGCCCAGGCCCCAGAGGTCTCTAGGGCCTCCCTGTCACTCGCTAGGCACACCCTCAAGGGCAAAGAGAGCAGCCCCAGGGGGCTGGAGAGGGTGAGGGGCTCCTGACAGTGGGAGGCAGGGCAAAGGCCAGTACCTTGCAAAGTGGCTCCTGAGGAGCTCCGGGAAGGTGTCGGCTCGGGGTTGAAAGGTAGATGCTCACACGGTCCCAGGACCTCTGGAGATCTGGGTGGCTTCTCCGTGCCAGGGCTGGTGGAGGAAGAGGGGCCAGCCTGGTCTCCGCACGGGACTTCCCCTGCCCAAGACTCCCATCCCCAGCCACTGCCAAAAGGAAACTCCCCCACCACGAGCTGCTCCAAAAATAGCTCCGGCTGCCACCTCTGTGGTGAAAGGAACTTGTCACTGCCACCAGGGAGCCCGCTGCTCACCAGGGACAGGAATCTGACGGCAGCGGCTACCAGTCAGTCTTAAGAGAGAGCACCTGTGTACCCGAAGCTGAGGGACTTGGAATGCAACCAGAGTCCACTCTGGGATCGCTCGGTCCTATTCCCCCATTTTACTCTCCAGGAAATTGGGACCAGAGGGCAAGAGACTGGCCCAGGGCCACAGACACAGCTGTGGCAGCGCCTGGCCAGGACCTGCCTCCTAAACCCACTCCACACCCACACGGTCAGGCAGCAGAATCTGCCCTGCAGGCTCCACCACCCCCTCACTCCCAACCCAGAACCCAGAACCGGGACCGCAGACACAGAGATTACACCAGCCTTGGAGGGAAGAGGGGTCCTGCCCTCAGCTCCGGTGCTCCATCCTCACCCACTCCCACTGGGGCCCAGCAAACACGAAGAACCATAAATATTCTTGCTGTCTCTTTAAAACTGTAACCCTTTCTAGAAGCTTCCCTGGTGGTTCAGTGGTTAAGACTCCACGCTCCCTAGGCAGGGGTCTGGGTGGATCCCTGGTCAGGGAACCAGACCCGTGTGTCATAACGAAGACCTGGCGCAGCCAAACAAATTAAAAAAATAAAAGCTGAACGCTTTCTAATCTCTCTTTTGTGAGCTAAGCCAAAAAGACTTGTTGCCTAAGAGATGAGAGCCTTGGTAGGCAGCAGCACCAAGTTCAAGTCCTGGCTCTGGCCGCGCCCCAGCTGCGTGGGCCCTGGGCCCTCACGGGTAAAACGGGGACACGCCAAGAGTACACAGCGCCCCAGACTGTGGAGGGCTACATTACGGGACTCGGAAATGCTCAGCCCCGGGCTTGACACATGACAGAGCCCCAGTCAATGGAGTCAGTGTCATTACATCCTTACGTTCTGGCCCCACGCTCTCCCAAACCAGGCTGCGTGCGTCCAGAAACTGAGAGCTCAGAGTTCCCACCTTCCCTTCCTTCCACACGTCCTTCCAGCTGCCGTCTCTGCTCAGGGCCAGTGCTGACCACTGGTGACCCCAAGACCAGACAGATGGAAACCCCCTTGCTCTTATGGGATTGCAGGAGAGCACCCAGCAACCCGGGGACAGATAATCACAAGCCAGAACAGAGCAGTAAGACAGCCCCCAAGGAAAGGCCGGATAGACCCTCACTTTGTGAACCAGGCAAGGTCATGGCCAGCTCCTTAAGTGAGGTGGAGTCCGGGGGGGCCTGGAAGGATGACCAGGGTTGGCACCAGAGGGGAGGTGAGTTCCGGCAGAGAACACAGTGGGATCAAAGGCATGGAGGCTGGCGGACCTGCAGGCACGTGAGAGAAGACAGGGACGCCTCCAGGCCCGCTCCAGCCCTCTGTCTCCGAAAAGAACTCCCGTGGCCGGCACCTGCCTCCTTCTCCAGAATGAGAGCCAGCTCCACCCTGGGCCCCATCTGCAGCTCCACCGCTGGGACTGACACGGGCATATGGCAGCTGAGGCCCCGGAGGACACAGGGAGCCGGATCCTGGCACTGGGGCTCGGCCACCTGCCAGCGCACCTTCCCCACCAGCCGGGTCCAACTGTCGGGCATATGCCAGGTGTCGGCCCCCTGGGTGGCTGTGGCTGGGCCCTTGGCCAGCTGTCCACAGGTCTGCGGGTGTGCGGAGCCCCAGTACATGGGGCACCCCTTCGAGGACTGTCCTTCATGACCCGGCGAGCTGGGAGGCATCCGCCTGCACCCATTGTAGAGGCTCCAGACAGGCCGGTCAGGCCCTCGGGTTGGGCACTTTCTGCCTAACCATTGTTTCTCTTCTGCTTCTGGCCTGCTGTTTGCTGGAGAGGAATGCCCTCCAGGATGCTCATCTAGGACATACTAGCACCCTGGAGAAACACAGATTATGGGAGTCTTTCTCTTCCTCCTGACTGGAGTAGCCAGAACCTTCCAGAAGTCCACCTTGGCTCTGATCAGTTTCCATGCCTGTGGGCACATATGCCCTGCCAGTCACCCCCCACCTGTCCACCTGGGACTCGTAAGAGGGGGCGGAGCTGTGCTGAGGGGCATAGTCCCAGTGGTCCCCAGACTCTCAGAGCCTCCCGGGTCACCATGAGCCTCCAACATGACCTCCGTGTGGCTCAGTGTGGCTCAGTCTGTGGGCAACGGTGTCTCCTCCCTCTAGTCCTGCCACCCCTTGAGGAGTTCTGGGCCAGCACATAATCTCTGGTGTGGCCCTGGACCTTCCTGTGTCGCATTTCCATCCCCAGGACCCCAGCGGTCCCTGAGTTGGCCTGGGAAGTTAGGCGGCCATTTTTAACTCCTCGAGGGTGAATCCTGCTCTGAGCCCCCGGGTGTGGCGTGGTGGCTCAGGACTCACTTGGGAATCTCAAAGGGCCACATGGCCTTGGGAAAGTCATGGCCTATCTCCTGGCCTCAGTTTCCCCACCTACAACATGGTGGGTCAGGCTCTGCAGTCTTAGGAGGGCTCTTCATGGGCCAACAATTTTTATGAGGCTGACGGAGGATTTGCAACTCACTGGCGTGGACTGTATCTGAGCTCTGGGAGCCTCTATCTAATCCCAGGCTCAGGTCTGGGAGGAAAACCAGACCATCTGGGTCTGGGATTGCTAAGGGACTCTCTCTCTGGCCTTGGAAGGCTTTGTCAGCACCCCCAGGCCCTGCACACTGCCCTCCCCACAAGTCATGCTCCCTCGTGACAAGTCACAGCCATGTGGGGAGACGGCTCAGAGGCCTCCTGGCTCTCAGACACACAACCATGGAGGTGGAATGTGTACACGGGGCATCCACACACAGAGCACCTGTTAGATGAGAGATGCAGGCCAGATCCTTGAGGGGTGTCGGGTGCATGTGTGCTTACAAAGCCACCCTACAAGGCAGACAGTGCATCCATTTGACAGATGAGGAAACTGAGGCTAGCGAGGTCACATGACTCGCCGGACATGTCCCAGCTGGAGAGAGACAGAGCCTGGATGGAAAGGTAGGCCTGAATCCTTGTGGTCGTGGGGGAACCAGACCAAAGTGCTTAACTACACTGCAGAATCAAAGCAGGGGCCACTGATTCCAACTTGGGCCAATCAAGGGGGCTGCAGGGATCTGCAGGTGGCATTTGATCTGAGACCCAAGGGCCCGGAAGTGAGGTGAGACAGCCCAGCACAGACTCTGGATTCTGACAGCCCCAAGTTCAAATCCTGCACTTGCCTCTGTCCAGCCACAGGAATTTGGGCTACCTCTGTGCAGTTCCCTCCTCTGTAAACAGGGGCCGGGTAGGACCCATCTCATGGGGTTGTTATGAGGACAAAGTGGAGGATACGCAGGTGGAACACCAGCAGCTCAGGACTAGCAGGACAAGGCATACACAAGAGTTCAATAAATGTGGCTGTTACTACTATTATGATTACCGTTATCGCCATAAAGAACCAGCGCTCATTCAACAGCAATGTTCCCACAATTACTTCCGGCAACTCACTCTGTGAACCGACTGTCACAACAAGGCTGGTCCTCATTCCTCAGGGGTCCCTGATCTCATGACCTGTGAATGAGGCAGGAGGTGACCTCGCCTCTAGGGATTGTCCCCCCTTGGGGGAAAATGGGAGAGATCACACTGGCTCCTGCTGTATTCTCCAGGAAGCTGGAAATGATGGCAAAGCATTTTACAAAGTTACCAGGACGATGAACCTGAGCCGCCTCCCTCCCCGCACTGTCTCAATAAAATAAATCTTGGCCCATGGCTGGCGAGAGACCCTATATATTTACATGACGATCGTGCCTCATGATCACAGGGCTCGTGGTTGCAGCAAGCAGCGTGTGGCAGGGATGACAGTGGTCCTAGGAGACTCACTATTTTCCAGCGACTTTTATTGTCCATTATATCCCAGCGTTTACAGGGCTCTGCTCCGGGCCTGGCAGGAATATTGCACACGGTGGGGCTGGCAGGCCTTAATATTCCAGTCTCGGTGCTACAGATCAGCTTTCGCATCTCATTCATCCCCCTCTCCCCAGGTCTTTGTGTGATACTGAGACCCCAGGGAGCTCTAGGGGTTCTAAAGGGAGAGGGTTGTGGGGAGGGGTCTAGGTATGCCCACCCAAGCCATCTGCTTGGTTCCAGTCTGTCGTCCCACAGAGGGGGCGCTGCTAACACGGTGGCCTTCCTTGGACATGGGAGGGGCTGCAAAGTGGAGGGGTGCACGGGTACTGGAGCCATGACTACTGGCTTGTGGGGGGCTGCTTGCTATATTCTCAGGGGTTCTGTGAGACAGTTATCATGTTGGTTGCCTGCAATCAGGCATGGTAGGATATTTATTCCATGGAAATTGGCAAATGCTACAAATCAAGGCTTTGTGCAAATCCCTCTCCCTCCCACCCCACCACCCCTTGGCCTGGGGACCTATTTGTTAAACACCAGCATAGCCCAGGGAGAGGGCGACCTAGCAGGCCACTGTGAGCACCAGGAAGGACACACGGACTTTAGAGTCAGGTGTGAATCCTGACTTCCTCACACTCCACTTGTGCATGACCTTAGATAAATGACTTTACTTTTTAAGCCTCAGCTTTCTTATCTGTAAAATGGGGACATACCTGCAATCCAAGGTTGTTGTGAGGATTACAGCACCTCACAGCAAGTTCCCTGGGTGATGCTTAGTATGTAGCAGGTGCTTAATAAATGATACCTATTGTTCTTCATTGATTCAACACTTAACGAGCACCTACTCTGTACCAGGCACTGAGGGACAGGGATACAGAAAAGCCCCATGGGATGACAATTATCAAATTCTTCACATCTGGACAGTTCTTGATTGGTCTGCAGATGGATTTTTACCCACACCATCTTATGAAGCCTCAGGACAACTTTGAGAGGTGGGCCCAGCAGGATACATGCCTCTTTCTGAAATGAGGAAATAGGGGCTCAGGGCTGGACATGACTTGCCTGAGGGCCCTGCCAGGGCCTATCAAAATAGGGCTCAGTCCCAATTCCACTCCAGGCCCATGATGGCACCCATCTCTAAATTCCCAGGTTCAGCCAGGCTGGCCCCCGATGGTGCCAGGAGAACCCAGGGCAAAGGGACTCCTGGTCTAGGATCCCGGGTTCTAGTCTAGGCTCCACGGCCTCCCTGCTCTGGGTCCTTCCCCGCCTGGGCCCGTGGTTCCCCACTGGAAGGCTGAGAGGGCTGCACTCAGGCTGCTGTTGGCCCTGATGGGTGAAGGTCTGCCTCCAGACTTCCTGGCCTGGCCGAATGTCCCTCTGTCCCCCACAGTCAGGGAGGACTCAGGCCTATAAACATCTCCAGTGCCCCAGCCGGAGCCCAGAAGAGCCAGGGCCTCTTAAGCAGGAGAGAAGAGAGCATGAGTGGGGTCTCCCGTCCACCTATTTGGGGCTTGCCAGCTCACCCTGCTGGTGGGGCTCACCCACCCATTTCGCAGATAAGGAGACTGAAGCTCAGAGAGGGGTGGCGTCACCAGCCTGGGAACTGGGATTCACCCCCTGGGCTGGCAGCCTCCAGAGCTCGTGGCTGGGGTGCCCGCCAAGCCCCTCGGTCCTGACGTCTGCAGATGGGACAGTCCTGGCCATCGGGCATCAGCCCAGAGGGGCCGAGGAGCATTTCACTGAAACAAGACAGTGAGAAAAGTACAGGCAACTCTGATGACTCAAATAACCTTTGCAACCAGGAGGTGGGCGGAAGTGGGCAGCATTTCTGGTGGGTTTCACCTCACTTCCTAGAAGGATGCGTCACCAGCTTTAGTTTAGTCAGCGCTCACCCGACCGTCAACGCGGATCCGCGCTCTGGGTGGCACGTCTCAGCTCACTTGTCCCCAGAGCAATTACCGGCTGGCAGGTGGGGGCCGTCCAGCCAAGGCGGGGGGTGGGGGGAGGGAACTCTTCTCATTTTACAGATGAGGAAACTGAGGCTCAGAAAGAGGGCAGGGGTTGGTTCAGAGACACAGAGCAGGTACCTAAGTTCAAATTCCTTTGCCAGAAGGTTAATTTTTCTCTTTGAGAAGATAGAAAAGGAAAGCTTCTGCAGCTTTCAAAAGAAAAAAAGGGAAGGAAAAAGAACTAGCAGCTGAATGGAATTGCAACAAGGCCCCTGGCCAGCCCGAAGAGGTTTCCGAAATTCTGTACAGTCTGAATTCTTGTGGGCTGAGGGGGTCACGCGATTTCCTCTGCAGAAGGCGAGTTGAAACAGTCTGACTGAGGGGGCAGAGGGAGGGGGGGGGAGTGTCCACGAGATGAGGAATCATGAGTTTCTGCCTGGCTGCTCGATGACTTGCTGGATGACCACGGATGAACCCCTTGCTCTCTCAGGGCCTCAGTTTACTGATACTCATTGGCAAAGACTCTGATGCTGGGAAAGACTGAAGGCAGAAGGAGAAGAGGGCGACAGAGGATGAGATGGTGGCATGGCACCACCAATTCAATGGACATGAACTTGGGCAAACCCTGGGAGAAGGTGAGGGACAGGGAGGCCTGGAGTGCTGCAGTCCATGGGCCACAAAGATTTGGACACGACCTGGTGATTGAACAACAGTTTACTACGCCCTGAGCCTTCTTCTAATGCACTTAAGTGAGGTTAACCTCCTGACCCCCTTATAGTACATAATTAGCTCCATTTTACACAAGGGGGAAACGGAGGCACAAAAAGGTTAGGTGTGCTGTCCAGCATAAGTGGGAGAACTGGGGTATGAACTCAGGTACTGTGGCTCTAACCACTGAGCACAAAGCCCTCAGCCTGCAGGAGGCATATCACCAGAGTCCCTCCTGCCCTCAGGGGCTTTGCATCTGTGTCTTGGATGCCAGAAGGCAGATTTCTAGACACCCCGAGCCATCCTTCTTAAATTGCCTGCTGCTCTCAGCTGCTACCTTGTCCACGAACTCTGATTCCTTTACTTTGCTCAGCAGCCTTTATAACCACACCCCGGGAGACCCTCAGGAAACTCCCAGGTCACAGCAGCCATTGACCCACCTCTTTGAGGCTCACTGGGGGCCCAGAGTCCGAGCAGGCATGGATGACCCTGCTCTGATGTCCATTTTGGAGTTTTACGCTCAGGTCGGCCTCTGGGACCGCAGGAGGGAGACTGCCATTCAGACATCCAAGAAAGACAGAGAAAAACATCTATTCACAGCCAGACAGAACCTGCTCTTTGGAAATGATGCTACCGACGCGACAAGCAGCCCAGCTGGGCAAGAGATTCCCGAATAAGCCTGACCTGGGAACATCCACGTGGAAGGCTCAAAGGCTTGGGTGGTCACCAAGCTTATAAAATCTGTCTGGATGCTCAACCGTGAAATTCCTGAGGGAATAAGGTTCTGACCCAAAACCTGGGCTTGTCTTCCAAAACAGAATTCTTCAGACAACGGACATTTTTTGGCTTCGACAAACAGACTGCTGATCTCTGTGTCACTCGGATCTCTCCAGGAAGACGCACTCATGATGAGAACGTGCTCCCACTCCGAGCCACGCGCTGTGTCACGTGTTCGGGTCCGCCGGGTCATTCCCAGAGTGGCATTACTATCTCCATTTTGCAGATGGGGAGACTGAGGCTCACAGAGGTGCCGATTCCCACAGCTGGGAAAGGTGGAGGTTGAAATTCCTTGCCTGCCTGGGAGATGGGGATGAACCCGGCGGAGCCTGCCGTCCACATTATGAAGGGGAGCTCCAGCCAGACAAGGACGCACAGGGGGAGTTCTGCGGGGCGGGTGCATACGGAGTCTCAGGCATTGGACAGAGAATGTTTAGAGGAAGCACACACGCTTCCCTCTCAAAGTGGGGAGAACCCCTGCGGAGGGATAGGTGGAGAAGGTTGACGCAACGGCAGTCAGGACCATGCCGTCGAGGCTGCCGCAATCTAGGCTTTCCCAAGACACTGGAATCCACTAAGCGGGAATGTTGCACGGAGAATCCAGAACATCTCCCACACAGTGTTCTACCACTGCACCAACAGCAGGCAGTCATTCATCAAACACACTCACAGCCACCGCCAAGGCACTGCTCTATTCCTGGGAGCAGGAAAAACCCTGAATCCACTCATCTGAGGTCTCATGTCTCACCAGAGACCTAAGAATAACCCCCCAAAGAATCTACCAGCCCACTTCCTGTGCTTGAAAGCAGAAGGACAGGAAACTGAGGCTTGGAGCAGAGAAGTAATGGGCCCAAGGACCTTCAATCATTTGTTCAATCAACCAGCAGGTACTGGAACCAGTGTCCATCCTCAGTGGGGCTCCCCATTTAGAGAGAGAGAGAGGAGTCTCACAAGCCAACACAGCTACAAGCCAGTGTGACTGCTGCTTTGCACACCCAGAGTGTGGAAACACAAGGAAGCATCTTGCAGTCTGCCCGAAGAATGGGGGGTTGTTTCTTCAGAAGAGGAAGCTGCTCTGAGCGGAGGAGCAGTGGGAGGGCACTCCAGGCAGATGGCACAGCCTGTGCAAAGGCCTGGAAGCTGGATGGGCCCAGCATTAGGTGTGGGACAGAGGCCCTACGACAGCCGTGGCCTCAGCTCTGCAAATGGGCGGGGAGGTGGGGGGAGCGACCCTGAGCGCAGAGAGCCGGTAAGGCGTGCAAAGCCAGCACCAGAACTCGGGTCTCCAGGCTCCTCTTCCAGGCTCTTTTTCACACTCTGTCACCCATGGTACCAAGTTGAGGTATGATTTTACTCAATGAGTTATGTGATGAATGAAAGCCCCCATCACAGTTCAGCAGCATCAAGCCTCCGTACGCTAACCTCCCCACCCCTGCCTTGGTCATCTCCGGTGACCGTCACAGACAGGAGGAAGGAAATGCCTACAGAATCTCCCTCTCGAGAGACCCTTCTGGGGCTGTAACTCAGGAGGGCCACGGAGTGTACATTCTGGGCTCCGAGACATGCTCTCCTATTTGCTGAGTATTCACTGAGCACCGACTGTGTGCCAGGCTCCGTGCTAGGCACCAGAAAGATTCACAAAAGATTGTTACAAACTCTCATGCAGCGTTCCCTAATTCAGAAACGGGCCCGGCTGGAAACTCTACTATCGCCCGGGAGAGGCCAAGAGAGATGAAGAGAGGCCCAGGACTTGCTTGCTCAAGATCACTTGGCCAGGAGGTGTCAGGCTGGGACGTGTCTCCGGAAACGACTGGTCACAGGGCTTTTGCCAAAAGAGATAAGAGTCCCTGGGGAAACAAAAGAGCCTGGGATCCCTCCTTCATGCCCTGCGGGCTGCCCTTTACCCACATAGCAGGCGGAGGCCACACTGGCATGCACCACCCAGAGTGGTGGGGCCCTGTCATACTGGGAGGGGCCCCTCTCCCTGACGGGGGAGCCCGGCCACGGCTGGCGGCTCGTGCAGGAAGAGGAGCGGCTCTTGGCTCTAAGCTACCTGGGCTGGTGCCACCGAAGGACTAAATGCTTGTGGCCAGCAAGTCCAGGATGCAGAGCACTGGGGTCAGCGAGCCCCTGCCCGGGTCACCTCCAGGGTTTCTCAGTCTTTACAGTTGGGGGTTATGACTCTCCTTCCTGAACTGGGGTCCTTGTGCACATCTGTCTCCTCCGTGGGAATGCTGGCGGGACCCCTGGGTACCCTGGTTAACCCAATGCAAATGGCCGCAGACAGTCCAGAGGACTACGGCTCAGCTATGCCCTACCCTCAGCCCTGAACCAGGTCAGACAGCATCCCTACAAAACTCACACAGGGTCTTTGCAGACGCAACTGAATTAAGATGAGGTCACACAGGATTAGGGTGGCCCTAAATCCAATGGCTGGCATCTTTATAAGCAGAGGGAAACCTGAACTCAGAGACACACAGGGAAACGGCCACATGACGACAGAGTCAGAGATAGGAGAGGTGTGTGTATTCACCAGGGAACGCCAAGGACTGCTGGTAACCAGCAGAAGCCGGGAGCAAGGCACCCAGCAGAATCACCCTCAGAGCCTCGATAAGGAACCAACGCTGCCAACACCTTGATTTTGGACCTCTGGCCTCCAGGACTGTGAGAGAATCAGTTTTTATTGTTTCAGTCCACCCCACTGGCAGGGATTTGTCATAGCAGCTCAAGGAAACCAACACGCTCCCCTCCACCCCCACCGCCCCACAAGCACAGCTGGCCTTCCACTTGCAGCTGAGGTTCCCCGGCTTCTCCAGGCGTCGAAGACTCCTTCAGACTCTACTTCTGTTTCGGGTGCTTCAGAGGAAGTTAATTAGTGATGGGTTTCCCCTGTGGCTCAGGAGTAAAGATCTGCCCCCAAGGCAGGAGATGCAGGAGACACAGGTTCCATCCTTGGGTCAGGAAGATTCCTCTGGAGGAGGAAATGGCAAACCACTCCAGTATTCTTGCCTGGGAAATTCCATGCACAGAGGAGTCTGGTGGGCTACAGAGTCATAAAGAGTCGGACACGACTGAGTGACTGAGCATGGGCCTAGGGCTTTCACAGGCCTGTAAAGATCCTCCCAAATTCTGAAGATGGACATAAGGTTGCCAGCGCTGTCTGACATCTAGAATATAATTTCTATCTGTCGTTACCATCCTGCATAAAAGGACACCCAACACAAGAAAGCAGCTGAGGCCAGGCCTGTCCTTAAGTTTCTCACGTCACCAAGGATCAGTGAGACAGCTGCACAGCCCCAGACCTGGCCTGGGTCTGGGGTTTGGGAACCAAATTCCAGCCGCTGTGCCCCTCCTGGGTGACTTTTTTAAATCCTCGCTGAGGAAAAGGGAGGCTGGCCTCCTCCACTCTCCGCTGAGTACAAAAAGGAGGTTTCTCCATCTCAGAGACTTGACAAGTATATTCCAGTTAACCTGTGGGTAATTCCAGTTAATCTCCTCTGAGGACTCAGTGATCTCCCAGCCAGAGGGCGGAGGCATTCCGGGCCAGTCAATGAGGGAGGATCAAGAGGGAAAGAAAATAAAAGAGGAAAAAGGAGGAGGGAGAAGGAGAGAGAAGCACTGACCCTTCTTGTGAAAAGAAAACCGAATTGTGAAATTATGCAACGAGCAGACATCACGGGCCGGATGACTCCAGCCTTCCTCAAAGACACCTCGTAAACCCGCGCCCAGCCTTGGAGGGAGAGGCCAGATGCCTGGCGTTGCGGGGAGTGGCTTTCGAAACATCTGGCCCCAGGGGGCGGCCCAATGACCCAGTGGAGGCCAGTCACCCTGAGCTCTGTGACCACTGCACCCACGACTACCGCGTGGTGACCAGTGAGGTGGCCTGCAGAGCCGCTGGGGATCACAAGCTGTCTGAGTTCAAGGAATGTTTCTTTTCCAGTAACTCGAGAGTGCTAATCTCATCTTAGAGATGCCCCCAACGCTGGGGAAACTTTCTGCCCCACCGTGCTGGGGTGGCCTTGCCTGGACAGTCTCAGGAACCTTAGATGATAAGGCCAGACGTCCTCGCCTTTCCAGGGCTGGTGTCCATCTCTCCCTCCCTCCCCTTCTACACGCCCAGGCCAGGGGCAGGGTGGGCCCCAGCTCTCAGGAAGCCAGGAAACACACTCTTTTCTGGGCTAAATGCCCAGATTCCTTGAGCAGTCACAGGACACGCTTTTTCTGAGCCGATCCAAAGCCACAGGCGCAGTCTGAAAGTTTCTTTGGGCGGCGTGAACCTGCGGGCACCCAGGCACACCTGGTATTCCAGGCTGAAGGCTGGTCAGCAAGAGAGGCCCCAGCTGGCCCCCGACGGGCAGGGGGTCCACGTTGCCCCGGCGGGTGACCAAGGGCACAGAGTTGTGCTCTGTGGGCCAAGAAAACGAGGTTCCTTCATTCCGTCATCATTTGCCAGGCTTTTCTTGAGAAGCTCACAGAGCCAAGGGCTGTCTGAGGCACAAAGCAGAGAGCCTTGTCCCTCTAGAGGTGTGTGGTCAAGAGGTGGATCCAGACACAGCAGCAAACAGACGCGGCCATTTCAGACTCAATAAGTGCTATGAGGGAAACGCAGCTGAGAAGCGGGCTGGGGTGGAATAAATAAGGCTTCATGGGGTCGCTGGGACAATTAAATCAGATCGTGCAGCAAACTGCTTAGCAAATAATCAGTAGGGCAACTGAAGCCAGAAAGGGAAACGCTGGAGCAGGTGGTTGAGACTGGTGTGGTTTGGGGGCCTTACTGCCCCATGTGTCCCAGGGGGCCCCGGGAGCCCCCGGTCACCCTGCTTGACCCGAGCGGACTCCCTGCTCTTTCTTGGTGAGAAAGCCTCTGACGTCATCACGCCCCCAGGTTAGACCGCTGAAAAAGTCAAGCCTTCTAAATCACCACGCCCCTGGTCAGCCCACAAAAAACCACCCGTTCTCCACCAGCAGGTCTGTTTCAGCAGGCGATTGTCCTCCCTGAATCTAAAGCTGGGGTCCTTCACCTATCAGCTGGGAAATCTTGACCAAGTTTCATAGCCTCTCTGAGCTTCGCTTTTCATGATGTGAAAACGGGGAGGGAGCCCTCCTTAAGAAGCTCACTTGCCGTGTTTAATGAGACCGTGGAGGCAGTGTTCAGGGTGTGCGTGGCACATAGGAGGCCCACCTGCCCCGGCTACTGCCTTCCCCTGCGAAAACACAGCTCAGGGAAAGGAAGAGGGAGGAGGGAGCATGGACCTGGTCTGGGCAGCCAGGTCCAGCCCTTGGGGAGCTTGGCATCAAGAGGGTAAGGCTATGGGACTGCCCTGGTGGTCCGGTGGCTAAGACTGCACTCCCAGTGCAGGGGGCTTGGGTTCGATCCCTGGTCATGGAACTAGATCCCAAGTGCCACAGCTAAGACTCGGCACAGCCCAAATAAATAATAAATAAATAGTTTTTAAAGAAAGAGGGACAGGCTAACAAGTAGAGGGGCTGGTGCTCTAACCAGAGTGGAGGGCCAGACACGTCTCATGAACAGCAGGCCGAGGCTTCTCTGCTGGGTGTCTTAGGCACGATCCTCACCTCTCTGAATCTTAGTCTCCTCGGCTGAAAAATGGGTTCTGGTGATGATGAAATGAGACCCCACCCGGGCACATGAAGTCACCCAGACAGTAACTAACGCGTCAGTCCAGTCACCCTCATTCATCCCTTTAAGACAAAAATATTTAGATTGCATCCCAAGTGAGTGCTGGGCCCTGTGAGGGACCAGGGTGGGAGGGGTACGCCCAGCCCCTTGGGACAGACTCATCTCCTCTGGAACCACCCTGGCATTACCTGGCTCTGAGAGGGGGCGTGCAAGGGCTCCTGGGCTAAGCTAGGCTCATGCTTTGTGGAAACGATGCCCAGACAGCTCCAGGGAGCAGCCAGCTCACCCTCCAGGCACCACCGACCCTTCAACGCAGCCTCACACCAAAACTGACGCTGGCTCCTCGCTGCGTGCCACAGGTCACCTGCAAGCCAGGCCAATGACCGGGTGGGTCAGGGGGACCTCGGACCCCGGCCCACTCCCCCCACAACCCTACAACAACGTGCCACAGACAAACATTAAAGCTCAGAGCTGCTCATACGAACAGCTTTGCCTCCTCCAGACTAATCAATCAATCAATAAGGAGAGAGTCGGAATTCGATCACAGTGACGATACCACGGGCTCCCAGGAAGCGCATTAGAAAACTGGGTCTCTAACAGATTAATGAGACCGCCTGAAAATCGGGGGAAATAAATGTATTCCCGGGCGGACACACTCCCATTAACTCCAGCTTCTCATGCCCGGAAAGGAAAAAAAATGCAGAAATCCGGATTTAGGGGAAATAACACATCCGTGGCACTTTTTCTCCCCTTCCCAAAGCAGCTGCTGTGAGCTTTACATATTTTATCATTTATTCGCACGTTGTCCCCAGCAAGTTGATAGGCGTCGGCCTTGTTTTTCACAAGAAAGCTGTGAAAGAGGCTGAGAGTGTGGAGGTGAGGGGGCCTTCCACCCCGACACCCAGCAGAGGGGCTGGGCCGGTGGGTGGGAGAGAGCCAAAGGTTCTTTTTGGGAGGAATTTCAGCAGCAGGCAGGTGAGAGGCTCTGGGAGAGCCCACACGGACAACCACACCAGCCTCCCAGTCTCCTGGCCTGAACACCCTCCATAACACCAGACCACTTTCCACACACACCACCAGAAACACTGTCCTGACTGTATCTCCCTCCTTTATCAACCTTCAAAGCTTCCAGATCAAGTCATCATTCCAGAGCGTAGCATCCAAGGCCTCCTGACCTCTGATCCTAATCCCAGCCGACACATTGACTCCATGGAGCCTCTTATCGTTTCCTGGCACCTGGAGGTTTCACACCTCCGGCCCCTGCATATCTGGTGTCCTCCATCTAGCTCTCCCATCCCCAAACTGGTTAACCCCTATGGATCCCCAGGTGCTTCCAGGGGAGATGATCTGGGTTCAGATCCTTGCTGGGTGACTTTGGCTAAGTCACTTTACCTCTCTGAGCCTTGAGTCCACTTATAAAACGAAGCCATTTACAAGGTGAGGACTGCAAGATGACAGCACGTGTAAAGCCCTGATGCATGCTCTGTTAAAAAGAAACAGTAGCAGTAGGGGGAAGTTGTTGTTTTTTTTTTTTTTTTTTTCAAAAAGATAGCTGATAAATCTATGTAAATAATTCCACACCGTTAAGAGGAAAGAACTGGCATTTGCAGAGGAGGCACCAGGCACGTGGCATGCAGCCTCCACCTAAGCCAGGCCTTTCCCTCCCAACACGCCCCAGCCACACGCAGGGCCCCTGCTCACAGCGAAGCCACTGGGGCATCAAGAGCCCCTTCAGTCTCTGCAGGAATTCACTACTGCTCCCTGATTCTCCTCCCTCACTCTCAAGTCTGACCCCCTACAGGCCCTGGTCTCCCCCCAGCACCACCCCAAATCCAGGTATAGGGTCAAAGGGCAGCTCATTACCCCTTCTTCACTGAGGAGGACACTGAGGCCGGACCCATGAGGAATCACTCCCAAGACCTGGGAATCATTCCCAAGGCCCTGAAGCAGTTCAAGCCACGACAGACCATTCTTTCGAACCGGCATCCTTGGCTTTGTTGCCAAGACACAGGGGTCTCTGGGTAGGAGCCCAGAGTGCTGACACCAGGCCCCTCTTCACCTCGGCTCCAGGCTGCCCACCTCTCCCTTGCTCCCCAGGCCAGCCCCCATCCCCTCTCTGCAGCACCGTCCCACATGGGCTTCAGGGAGCCAGTCCCCAACTCAAGACCCTTCCAACACCCATGGCCCATAGGATCAAACTCTGGGTCATCACAGGACCACAGGGTCATCACCCACAGGATCAAACCCTTCTTTAAGGAATCACCTGTAGCAGGCCCACAGGGTGTAGGAGTCACAAAATTTCACCCCACAGGACAGGTTCCATCCCTCCAGCCAACCCATCTGCCCCCAACAGAGGCCTGGATTCTAGACACAGTCTCCAAGTTTCAGCTGTCTCCATGGTAGCAGGGCCTGAGGAGCAAATTAAGGGTGTACCACTTCTTCCCCCTCTCTCTGTCACCCAGACCTTCGCTGGGCCGGGCCTTGGGTTGGGCACTGGGACCACAGAGGAAAGGGACTTTCAGCTCTGGAGAGGCTTCAAGTCAAGGGACTGACCAGTCAGTGGGCCTGAAGGGGATAGGGGACATGCCTAGGAGGGAAGCACAGCGGGGCCTGGGGCCCAAAGCGAAACCCTAAGCAGTGTCCTGACGTCAGAGGAGCCTCCAGAAGGTGGTGAAGTTTGAGAAGCGAGAAGCAAGGCATTACAGGCCAAAAGAGCCTTGAGTTCAGCACAGCAGAGGGAGGGGGCCTGGCAAGCGGGGGGTGGCGGGGAGGGTGGGCAACTGGCATGGACAGTTCTGAACACCAATCCGCTCTGGGCTCCGTGGCTGTTACCTCCTCGGCCACCCCTCGCCACAGTCCCACGAGGGACTTGATTTCACAAAGATGAAGAGACAGGTTCAGCTTCATTGTGTAACAGCAAAGTCCCCCGAGATGCTGGCTCGGCCGTGTGGAATTGGGGGTGTTGGGGGGTGAAGCAGAGGCGTCTGGACTTGGAGTCCTCACTCTGCTACTTCGTCACCTTTTGAGGGGCGCTGCTGTTCTCCAGGGGGCGGCCCAGGAAAACGAACGAACCCAGGGCCACCACATGTGAAATAATCTGAAGCGAGTTCCTGGACTCTCTGAGCTTCTTCTGTTTCATCTGTATACGGAGCCAGTGACACCCATTTCCCATGACGCGCCCAAAGCAGCCGGTGCAGGGTCAGGCATATGCAAAGACCCCCCAAATGCTGGGTCCCGCTCCTTCCCTTCCTCTGAACTCAAGGGGTGAGTTCAGGATGACCAGCCCTTCCTTATGTGTTGGGGACAGGGGCCATCCAGCTTGCCCACTTTCCTCCGGGTGGTGTCCCGGTGCAGCCTGTTGCCCCTTTCCACCTCAGCCCGGGCTCTCAGGACCCAAGGAACCATCAATCTGTGCAGAAGATTGGTTTTTTCTCTCTGTCTCTTTTTTTTCTTTCCTTTCCCCTCTAAGCAAAACTGCTTGGCGGCTGCTCCTGCCTCTGTCCCCAAGGCAGTTCCAAAGGGCCTATCTTGTCCCGCAGAAGTGATGGCGGTAATTCCGTTAATGGGAGGCAAGACGGATGGTACCCAGTGCCCAAAGTGTACAAAGCGAGCTGGAATCAGCCGCCCCCGGAGGGGAGGAAAGTGTTGCCGGAACACACCCTCCTTTGGGGCCTTATTAGGTCTTGAAAGAGCTGCCGCGCTCGCTAAAACCTGCTTTTGCCAGCAGAAGCCTCATTTTACAAATATACAACAACACAAAAACCCGTAAATGGGAAGAAAACCCTGAAGATTACGCTCCCCTGCTGCAAGAGAGGCGGCGAGCTGCCACTCAGAGCTGAAGTCTTTAGCCTCGTCGACTCTGGGTTTAAATAAATGGGCCTGAACGCCAGCTCAACCATTTTGTGAACACGGAACACAGCTCTTCCTTTGCCGTTTAAGGACTGCTTGCCTTTGGTGGGATGGGACAGCTTTGGGAACATTTTCTTTTAAAAGGCTTGATGTCCCAGATACCATAAAGCCCTATGGCCCTCGCATCAGTCCCCAGGGGAATTCACACCCATAGGCCATCATAACCACCATCAATCTCTCCCGGCTTTTCCTGCCCTGAGAATCAGTGGGATCTCAAATGCAACTTCACTGTGGACGGGGTGTCCATTTCCACAATGACCCAAACGGCTCACACTCTCCCTAGTTTGGGATCACACTGCTGAATTATCTTGGGGGCTTTGTAAATGCATACCAAGCACTTCAGTTGTGTCCACCCTATGGACCACAGCTCGCCAGGCCCCTCTGTCCATGGGATTCTCCAGGCAAGAAGACTGGAGCGGGTTGCCATGCCCTCCTCCAGGGGATCTCCCCGACCCAGGAATGCAACTGACATCTTTTATATCTCCTGCATTGGCAGGAAGTTTCTTTACCACTGGCACCACCTGGGAAGCCCAGGGGGCTTTAGTTTGTCCAAATGCAAAATATGTATGTAGGTCAAAGCTGGGATGGACATAGCCAAGGTGAACGAGAGGCACAGCAAGTGATCTTGCAGTCAGGCTGCCTGGGGCTCAGTGACCTTGACAAGCCATGAACCTCTCTGGGCCCCCGCTTCCTCATCCCTAACACAAGGATCCCCAGCACCCACCCCACAGCCTGGGAGCCAGGAGTAAGTGCAAACCCAGCTCCCTGGGAAATGGTCACTTCTCAGTCCACTTAGAGCACTGATGCCCTTTCTAATCTCAGCACCGCTCAGACACATAGTAGGCCATTCCGACTAGAGCTGAGCGGTTTAGGGTGTGTGCTCTGTGCGTCAAAGGCCTGGGTTCAAATCCCGGCTCAGGCACAGACCTACTATGAAGCCCTTAGGCAAATGACTCAGTCTCCTTTTCCTCGTCTGTAAAATGGGACCAAAAGAACCTGCATCACGGGGTCACCAAGGGGAGTCAGTGCGGTAATACCTAGTCAGGGCCTTCCTGGCGTGGCCCCAGGGACCAGTAGCCCTGAGAAGGAGCCGGTGAGAGTCCTGGGGGAGCCTGAGAGACGCTCCCACCTCCCAACTGGGAAAACCACATTCTCAAAGACACCTGAGGTAAAGTGACCCCAAGAGGCCAACCCAGGCCCCCTGGGAGAGCAAGGACATTGAACAACAGGCAGCATGTTAAATCCCCAGCAACTGCCTTCTCTGGGAGACTTCGGGGACCATCACTCCACCAGGCAGCCCAGGGACTCTGAGTCCCCAAGCCCACGGCCCCCGGTCATCTGTCTCCAACCCCTGGGCCAGTGACCTACTTCCCCCATTTCTTGTTTTCTGGTTGTTCTCCCCACAGAAGTGCCAGCTCCATCTTGTCTCTTGATCGTTATACATCTTAGGTCAGTGTCCAGATCTGTGGAATCGATGAATAACCAAGCAAAGCAAGAAAGGGATGAACTCCCTGGGGAGGGTGGCTCTGGGCTGAGGGACTTCCAAAGTGTCCCAACATGGAGAGGTGCTCTCAAGGGTCACAGGTGCCACCAAGATGCAGTCCTTGCCCCACAGTGCCATGAATTACCAATACAAAAACAGCCACCTACTGCTGAATGCCCATTTTGTATATGGGGTCACAAAAACCCCTCTGAGACAGGAACTAAAATTACCCCTTGATTTGCAGTGAGAAAACCGAGGCCCCAGTGGGAAGCGACAAGCCAAGGAGACACGGTGAGCAAGAGGCAGAGGTGTGACTTGCATCCCAGTGTGTTTAACCCACCTTCTCCTGCCTTCATCTCCGATCCTAAGAGTAGCCCCAGGGCTGGCTGGATCCTGGAGGAAAAGAGATGGAGCTGCAGCTTCAGGACGGCTCCCTGCCAAGAAGGGTGACTTCCCAGAGGCAGGAGCCTGCAGACAGCAGCCGCTGGGGTCCAGCTCCCTGCCCGTCCCATGCACACACAGCGGTGGGGGCAGTGTCCCAGCCAGGCAGTGACCCAGCCACCCAGCCGTGGCTGGGACTGTGTGCAGAGCAGTGGTTTGAGGGGTCATCTGGGCTTGGGTTCAAATCTATTTTCAAACCAAGTGGCTTACAGCTTTGTACTGATGGCTTCGTTCTCTGAATCTTTCAGTTATCCTCATCAGGAAAATTGGGGGAGCCTACAATTGTTGCAAAGGTTAACTAAGGCATCACAGATAAAGCAGGTGGTCAGATCACCAGTCCACAGTAGGTACTGAATACTAAGCATTAGTTAACTTTCCTGAGCCTCCCTCATTCATGTTTTTGGGAGTGGCCAGACAGACGTCCTGAAGCTGCATGCCCCCACCTCACCGTGATTCCAGGGCTGGAAACAGCGTGGGTGGCCAGTGGACTCGAGTGCCCAGCCCCCTCTGATCTCCGGGGCACCACCTGCTTGGCGTTGTTCCCGAGGAAGCAGGTCAGCAACCTTATCATTTGATTTCTGACCCTTGTCACTCAGGAAGTTAGAGGGGATGGGTCTGTCAATGCAGGAACATCCGGCAACGACAGAAGGGATTACAGCAGGGAGGGGGGCATTTCCGACGGGGCCCATGATCACAAAGTGTCCTTCTCGAGAGGCCCAAGGTGAGGAGGGAGGCCAGCAGGCCACCGGACAGCAGTCACATCCGGGGCCAGCGGTCTGCAGAAGGTACCTGCAGCAGAACTTTCCCTTCCAGTAAGACTGGTCTCAGTCCTGGGCCGAGACCCGACACAGGGACCTTGTTCTTTCTGAAAGGTTACAGTCCTCCCATCAGCACCAGATTCATGGGCAAGTGGCCACATCGTCGCATCTGGCCCTGTCCTCAGCAGGAAGCCCCTTGCTTGGGGTTTCATGCTCTGTGTTCACTCTCTTGAAAGCCCACTTTATCTTTGAACTTGCATTTTCTAAGTGAAGCCTGTGGAACAATGCTGCACGTGCTGGGGGTGTGGAGCTTCAGCTTGGAGAGTTGGAGTGGTCCTGCCTTGCCCAGGATCACAGCTGCCTGCTCCCATCCTCCCGCCCCCCAACTCCCAGTAACTTCTGACATTCTCCACTCTTGACAGGGGTCTGGGTGCAGGCATGGCGAGGGGTGCGGTCAGGTGCATCTGCCTGCCGAGCCATAGGGTAGGGCCAGTGGCATCTGCTAGGATCCATATTCGCCCTGTGAGGGTCCCTGTGCCCAAGGTATCATGGCATTAAACAGCAAATTAAAAACATCACAGCAGGTGGGGAGAGAGACTGAAAAGGGAAGGAAAAAGCTTTCTTCCTGCTTTCTGAACAAGGAGACCTACATTTTCATTTTGTACGGGGCCCCCAAATTACATAGCTGGCCCTGCCTTCCATTTGCTTACTGCCTCTTGGGGACATCCCTGGGCCTTGGCAGAGCTAGAAGACACCGCTGCCAGGTCTAAGGCCATCACTGCCTAAGGAGCTTCTTAGAACAAGGTCCCCACCCCTTACCCACCCTGCCTCCCGGTCTTGTCCTTTGAAGTCCCATCCTTAGTCACTTATGGTTGTCTTGTGGACCAGGGTGGGGAGGTGACGATCAACTAGATCACAGGGCAGGACCGCTGGCAGCACCGTCAGGTGGGGAGGGCCAGTCCAGCAAAGGGGCAGGGAGGGTGTGGAGGGAAGAGCTGGCATAGGCAGGATGCCTCCCAAAGGCAGGGGCATGGGGTTGGCTCTGGGAGGTGGGCAGGGGCCCCTCATCTGTAAGGCAAGGACCCCCTCACTCACCTCCTGGGGCTACTGGAGACTGAAGGGGCTCCCTTGCTGGAGGGGTGTCCTTGGCCAGTCGGTGAGGACAGTGCAGGGAGTGGGAACAGCAGAGGCAAAGACACTAAAGCAGGACAGTCAGCGGTGACCTCCCCAAATGACTGCAAAGCCAACAGAGAACAAAAACAAGGTGGAGGCCGTATCCTGAGCCCCTACTGCACGCCAGCTCCAGGCTGCAGGGGCCTCGTCCTGGGGTAGATATTTATTCCTGGGGTTTGTATTCCCACTTGACCTCTTACAGACATCCCCTTCCTTTCTACAGTTTGTAAAGTCCAGTTGGTACCGAGCCTGGGGTCAACCAGGCTTTTCTGACACGACTCGTCACCGAGAGAGCGGAATTCACAGAAGCGAAGAGCTCAGACTACACCCTTGAGCCACCCCCAGCTGTGTGCCCTGGGGCAGATCTGACCTACCCTGGGCCTCAGTTTCTCATTTGTAACTTGGGGTTAATAAAAGTCCCATCCTGGAGGGGGTTGCTGTGAGGGGTAAGTGAGGTGATGTGCGTGCAGGACGCAGCACACAGCCAGCACCATGGCCGTGAAACCCCAGATCACTCAATGAGAAATCTGAGCATCGCACACGCTTCTCGGGACCGGGCAAGTCTGCTCCCTCCTTCCTAGCATCTGCCACGACTCTGCTCCGAGACTGCTCTCTCCCCCCATTGTCATGTCACATCAGTCCATAAATATTTAAACAACATGTCATCAGATTATTATAACATATGATCTATAGCACTGATGTGCTGCAGTTCTGCGCATTTGGGCTTCATTTTCAGAATATCGAGACATAAAATATTTATGTATTTAGCCAACCACGAGATCTCACATTCTGTCTCAGAACGCTGGGTGGTGGCAAGACGCTGAACTGAGACGTCACGTGTGAAGGGGATGCCTTGTTCTCACGCCGGTTCCTGGGGCCTCTGGATTGTTTCTGGTTCATTCCGGGGATGTCACTGTGTGGCCTGTGAATGGTGGCTGGCCAGGTTTATCACAGCAAGCGGAGGGCCGGGACTGAAGAAAGGCCTCATGAGATGGGCCTAGAGTTCAAACCCCTTGAATGCTGTCATGTCCCTTTCTGGATCTTCACAGGTCTGCGCATAGTAGGTGCTCTACAAATGTCCACTGGGATGTAAGTTAATTCACCTGCTGCCCACAGAACTGCCCGATGGGCTGGCACCCAGCAGGGATTCAGTTATAACTGCTCCCCTGTTTCATTCCCCGCCCCCTGCAAGTGCCCAGCATCAGGCTCAGCCTGCAGTAGGATCCACTGAATGTTGCTGGATCAACAGCAATTGAAGGAATAAATGCGTGACCAGATAAATCACTTAATTAGCTAATAAATGAATGAGGGATAATGACTCCCTGTCTGCTGGTCCGAATTATACTGTGTAAGACCCACCTCCTGAGAAATAAAAGCTCTCCAGTAACACGTAGTGGGTAGGCAAAGGGGTTTTTCTGGGTAATTAAATATCTCGATTGCTAACATTAGCACATCACAGTGACCATATGTCCCGGAATTTTCAGCGCTGTGCAGTTTCAAAGATGCCACCCCCTAAGCCATGCTAGCATCCAGGAACTTCTCACACACCATCAACCAAACACCTTCTTCCAAACTGCCTCTTCTGTCCCCAAATGTCACTAAAATGCTTTCACAGACCACTGCCATCTTGGGTGTTTGGAAACAGTGGTCATGTGTCCAACCTATAGACGATTGACGCCTGATGTCCCAGGAGATCATAAAAATATTCGCAAATGAAAGTTGTTGGTTTAGAGTACAAGTATTTTCTTTGTGTGTTTTCCAAATGTCGTTCTGTCACCATCGAGAACGGGCAGGCCCCACCTTTGTCCCCAGCCTCTGGCACAAAACCCCAGTCCTCATTTCCTCTTGGGTTGGCTGAAGAGGTTGGCATTTAAAACAAACACAAAAGGCCACTAAAATTCCTGGGGGAGACGAACAAAGGAAATGCACACATACTGAGTCAGGCACTCCAAGTCCACGCTTGAGATCGTGGTGTAACTAAATCCAGCTAGACTTGGCTGGACCCGCCAAACACATGGGGTGGGCTTCCAGTCTGTCTGTCATGTGGTGCCCAGTGGTCCTGCCATCGGGGCACCCACCCTGGTGGCTTACCAAGGCCACACCAAGCTAGGGAACTGTCTCCTTTTTCAACCAAGGGTTCTTTGCTTTCTGGACGGGGGCAGAATCGGGGCTCCTGTTCATTCGCTGCATAGCAAATGTCTGTGCCCAAGGTGCTTGGGAGAGTTAATCTCTACCCCTTTCCCAAGAAGCCCCCAAAAGGTATGTCTTCTAAAAAAATAAGTGTGCCTGACAGAAAACACAGCTTTAAGACATGGTGCCCACCCAATCCTACCCAAAGCCCCTCCTCTACAGACTATCTGCAGAATTGGAGCCACCTCTGCAGAAAAGGGGCAGAGGAAGGAGAACAGCCCCCCCACAACTCTGGGCAGGAACCTCTGTGTTTAGCTTCCTCCTTCTTGGAATAATCCAAGGATGAGTCTTTCTGTAAGAAACCTCTGCACAGGGAGGCTCTGTCACACACAACTCAGCCCTTTGCTGCCCACTGGGAGGAATGAAGAGGGGTCCCTAAAGCCAGTCAACTTTGCCACCAGCTCGGTAACTCTATATAAACATTCTTTTTTTTTTTGGCTGTGTGGGCTCTTCCTTGTGGTACACAAGCTCTCAAGTTGTGGGCTCTCGAGTAGGGGTGTGGGGGCTTAGCTGCCCCATGGGATAAGATCCCATAGAGCCAGGGATTGAACCCACGCCCCCTGCATTGGAAGGCAGATTCTTAAGCTCTGCACCACCAGGGAAGTCCCTAAACATTCTTTGAGGATTCTGCCACTCACACACTTAAAACTCTCCATGCATTAACAAAAGTTAATTGAGCATCTGCTACTGCTAGGTGCAGTGCTGGACACTGAGGTGCAGCTGCGGCCCACAGACCAAGTCGCACCCGCACGGAGTCACGGTCCATTCTGGGAGGCAGGTAACAAACATGGTGCCAGGGGCGGGTAGGGGCCTTGAAATAAAACCAGTCCAGGGAACGGAGAGCCATGGACATGGGATTCATCCTGACAGGGTGGGGACGGTGGGTCTCCTTGGAGAAGTGACTTTTTCAGTGTCCTGCTGAAGACTAGGAGCAAGTCATGGGAATATTAGGAGGAAAAGGGTTTCATGAAGCCAGGACAGCAAGTGCAAAGGCCCTGAGGTAGGAGTTCGCTTGGCATGTTTGAGGAAGAGTAGGGAGGCTGTGTGGCTGGGGCAGAGTGAATGAGGGGGACATTGGTGAAGAGTAAGGCTGCAGAAGTAGCAGGGACCCCCCTGCTCTTGCATTGAAGACCAAACCTCACAGATGCCGGGGGACTTGGCTCCGGGGGACTTCCTCTCCTACTATTTGCCTCTTGGTTCATACTCTTCCTTCCTGCTGCCCAGAGGCCCTCTCCAATGCCCTGGGCCTAGCCACTAACTCACAGCCCACACAACGGGCACTTCCAGACGGCAGCCTTCAGACCAGGCCACACATACACAGGCTTCTCACAACACGAAGGCTGATGGTGATTAGAACCACGTAGCCTGGATTCTGTTTCTTTGTCCATCAGATGGGCATAACGGTACCCGAGTCACAGAACCGCAGGAGGATGAAGTGAGTTAATCCACATAAAGGGTTACAACAGAATGTAACATGTAGTGAGTGTCTGGGACAAAGGCTCTATTGAAGGACTCACAGGCTGAGGAAGTGCAGGAAGTTCCTGGCTTTGCACAGCCTGGGGTCTGCCCACAAGCCTGGACCCCAGTCAGCTCCCAGCTCCCCGTCCCACGGCCCCACCCACCCACCCACCCTCAGTTTTACCCGCCCTTTATCTCAGCCTCCTCAGGCCTCCAGGCCTCGACATCCTGCTGGCAAACCTCATGTCTCCCTCAAGGCTGGGGAGCCCCTCCCTCCTGGAAGCTCCCCTCCGCCCATTTCCCCAGATAGTGAGTCCCAAAGGGTGCCTGCTGCAAACTGTTCACAAGCACCCACAGTGGGGTCATGACGCAACTTCTGTCCCTACCAGGTGGCGAGAAGCCCAGGGGCGGGGCCGTTAGAGGGTCTCGATGCCAGCTCCCAGGGTTAACACTTGACCCAGAATGTCAGGACGTATTTCTTCAGTGAATGAGTGGACAGATGACCACAGAGCAGCCAGCAAGGGCGTATCTGGTTAACAAAATGGAGTCCACTCAACCCACACAACAGTGAGCGGTCTGTTTCCATATCGAACTTTTCACCCTAGCCTGGGCCCAGGTGCGATGACCATAGCCGTAGCCTGAAAGCTTAGAGAGTGATCTGATTTCAGCCACAGAACCACCACAGCCTGTGTGGGAGACCTTAGGCTGGTCGTAGCCTCTCTCTGAGCCTCATTCTCCCCATCTGTAAAATGAGAGGCTTTTAAGCTTTTACTTTTAAGCATCAGAAACTTTCCTTATAAAAATGTTTTTCCACATAAAGTTAACCATTTGAAAATTAAAACTTAAGGGGCATTTAATACATTCCTAATGTTGTGTAACCACAATCTCTCCCTAACTCCAAAATACCTTCATCACCCCAAAAGGAAATCCGGTATCCATTAAGCAGTTTCTCCCCATTCTTCCTGGCCCCCCATACCACCAATCTGCTTTCTGTCTCTAAGGATTTATAGATTCTGAATATTTCATATAAGAACCTTCTCTTATTAAAATGATGCCTGAGCAAAACCTCCTTATATCAAACAGGTAAGACGAGTTGGGTTGCCCCCTCCCCCTTCAGGGAGGTGATGTCCCCTCATCCTTAGTGGCCTCTCAGGGGAAGCTCTGATCCCAGGACCTTCCTTTTCAGAATTCTAATCCTAAACTTGGATTTCTAAGGCAAATCACCCCAAACAGTGCCCCAGAATCAAGAGCCTGGCTCCTGGTGTTACTGGCCTATTTGCCAGATGAGAAAGTAGAGGCTGGGCCCATGTGAAGCCCTAGCCTGAGGCGACTGCTGGGGAGGTACGGGATTCAGAGATCTCCAGAGCCCGCTGAGGCCCTTCCGTCACCACAAACACCATGGCAGGGTCTCGGATGTGAAGAGCTGGACAAAGGAACACAGAAGCCACCTCAGGAAGGTGGCCAGTCCCGAGGGACAAAATCTCTCCTCTCAGAGAAGACAATCCAGCTTGAGGGAACTCCAGGGGCTTAAATGAAGTGAAGTGAAAATCACTCAGTCATGTCGACTCTTTGTGACCCCATGGACTGTAGAGTCCATGGAATTCTCCAGGCCAGAATACTGGAGTGGGTAGCCTTTCCCTTCTCCAGGGGATCTTCCCAACCCAGGGTTCGAACCCAGGTCTCCTGCATTGCGGGCGGATTCTTTATCAGCTGAACCACAAGGGAAGCTTAAGAGAGGGCGCCAAACATGCAGACTCCCTCAGCCCTCGCTGCGCAGACCCTCTGTGAGGACCCTGCTGGCAGAGAGGGCCACCTGCTCACTTCCAACCGAGAACAACCTGTCCCGGCCCAGGTCTATGACAGCTGCTCTGTCCGCACAGACCTCTGACGGGGCTGACACTGTGTAAATAATTAACAAAACATATGCCTCGCTTAATAACACACCGAGGCTGACACAGCTCTCCGGGCCTCCCAAGACCCTCCAACTCCAAGAGGACACACCAAAAACTTATAAGGTTCACTTTCCTCGCCATGGTGGGACAGAGGAGGGACGGTAGGTAGACAAGAAAGCCAAACACCGATTTCAAAACATTTCCCTGAGATGCCCAGGGCCACCCTGACATTTAAATCCTGTGTCTTTCCAAATTGTCACTGTCTCCCCCACAATCTATTTTGAGGGTCATGGTCAGAGAAAAGTGCTTCATCGGCACCTGGAGGGGCCCCCCTGACAACCTCCCTTTCAGCCTTGTTTCAAGTCTCAAGATATAGGGGCACTGAAAATGTTTCTGACAAAGAGATGACCTTCCCGCCCCTGTGACCCTGGGCAGGTCCTTGGTAATTAAATAGTTCCTAGTCTCTCATTAAACACTTACGAGATGTTACCCACATGCCGTGCATATTGTACACATTATTTTAGTTCTTCCCTCACATTTTATGAGGTCATAACACCATCCCTGTTTTCCGGATGAGGAAACTGAGGCCCCCCCAGAGGTGACTGACTTCACAAGTGGCAGGTCTGAGCCTCCCACCTCACTCATTGGGTGCCAAAGCTCACATTTGTAATGTGATTGTGAGTGAGTGCCCTTCTCTCCCTGGGCCTCAGTTTCTGTTCTGTAAAATGGGCACACAGGTCTTCTCTGGATGGCAAGCCTACTGAATTCCTCATGTGCAGCCTAAACTGATCAGAGCCAAAGTTCGTTTATAAAGTAACAGTGTCCCCTGGCAGGGCTTCCCTTGTGGCTCAGCTGGTAAAGAATCTGCCTGCAATGCGGGAGACCTGGGTTCAATCCCTGGGTTGGGACGATCCCCTGGAGAAGGGAAAGGCTACCCACTCCAGTATTCTGGCCTGGAGAATTCCATGGACTCTACAGTCCATGGGGTCACAAAGAGTCAGACACAACTGAGGCAGGTCTCTTCCCGACAATCCCCAGTATCCAAGACTTTGAGGACAACCAGGAACCAGAGAGGGACTAAACACTAGTGGCCTCAACTTCAACTCAGGGGCCTCGAGAAGTTCTCCTTAAATAAGCACTGTCCCTTCCCCCAGCCCAGTTCTGAAGTGTGAGGGTTAAACAACTCCAAGGAAACACAGAGTCTGCAGGCTCTCAATGGCCGCCTCCCTCCCCCTTCCCTTGTCGAATTCCTTCACACTCTATGGAATTCCTACATAAAGCCCCTTTTTCTTTTCTGTGAGGTCACCATCACGCAGATGTCTAAGAAAGAGAAAGACCGGCTCCACGCGGATCAAGGCCGTTGGAACTGAATGCCTTTCAGATCCCAGCTGGCCACCTTTCAATTCGTCAGGCGCGTCACTCGCCCCCCACCGCACCCCCCACACAGAGCCAGCTACAGCGCCAAGTCGGTTTGGGGTGCAGTGATCCTGCAGTAGACGCCAAGAAGGCGTGGCTCGGAGACCTGGCCTTTGCCACCAGACCACCAGAGAAGCGGTCTGTGGAAAAATCCAGAACTGGAGACAACAGGAGAGGTTGTGTATGAGGGTCTGTTTCCACACAAGCAAGTCTTGTTAGAGGGACAGATGTCAAAACGCTAGATCACTCTGCAAGTCAAAGTTCCCAAACTGAACGTCACAGGAAATTACACCACCAACAGATTTGCCCCAGTGTCTGCTTCTGTCTGGATGTCAAGTCAGAGGAGGCCATCGGCTTAATTCAGTTTGGGCCAAAGGAAGGGATTGTATGGATGTCACCCAGATCAGGCAGGGATGGATGAAGCCATTGGCCTGATTTTTTCCTCTTTAAACTAACATTTTCCCAAAGACTATCTTGTCACTACCCAAGAGTCAGAAGTGAGAAAATGGCCAAGTACCAAAAAGCCACTGAGGGTCTTTGGCCAAGGTGGGCCATGAATCGCCCCACTCATTTCAAACCAATTTCACAAACACTCAGACAACTCCTCATTCCACGAGCACCCTCTCCCCAGAGCTCCAAGTTCTGACCACCATCCAAAGAGATGGCCAAGGCAAGGCCCGTGGCATGGGCAAAACCGCTTCCTAAGAATGACATCAGCAAAAAAAAAAAGAGAGAGAGAGAGAGAGATAAAAATGTAGAAAGAAGGACTATTTTTACCTCCCTAAATCACAGGCCAGACGGGAGAGAAATCCACCATGCCAGAAATGTGGCTGGGCCTTCGCACAAGATCTATTATTTCACACCTTAAATTAACGCATCTCAAGGCAATTTGCAAATGTTCATCAATTTGCAGAACACACTCAGAAGGGAGAGAGATACCTTTTCTTTTCAATACCAAAGGACATGCACGGGGGCACCCTACACCCCAAACCACACAGATCTTCGCACACAGCATTCCATTCTAGTACAGTGTCATATAAACCGTGATGTAAATTGGAAATGAACTGGGAAAAGAGACAGGCATGGGACTGAAATGGCAAGTGACAAGAAGCCTACGTAGAAATGATGCTGTTGTAGGATGTTCAGAATTGAGAGTCAGGCCCCACAGAGGTAACTCGCCATCACCAGGGGTCAGCATGCCAGGCTCTTCCTGAGGGCAGTGTCCTAGCTTGCTTCCTCCCCACACAAGACTGGAGGTGCCAACCCATATTTAATCTCGGATGACTCACCAGGGCCCTCCACTCTCCACCCTCCAGCTTGCTGGCTTGGTCCGACCCGAGAAGGGGAAGGGAATACTCTTCTCTTTTTGACAATTGTTTTGACACTTCCCTTCTGAAACCAATTTTTGGCACTTCCAGAGGAAAGAAGAAATGTGAACTGTGGCCCTTCCTATCTGATAGCACTGGCCCTGGGCGTTGGTCACCTGCACCAGAGGGGCTGGAGGGGAGGAGCAAGGATGGCAGTGGCCTCAGGAAGACCTCTCCCAGGAGTCTGGAGCCCAGCAAGCAACCACAGAAGGACAAAGGCAGACAGACCTGGTTTAAAGTTAAGAACCTCAACTCTGCAATCAGAGATGTGGGTTTGGATCCTGACTTTGCCATTTGCCAGTCGATGACTTTGCCCAAGTTACTTATCTTCCTCTCTGTAGGATCAGAATAACAACCCCAAACCTTTACACTGCGCCAGACACGTGGTACACAGCCACTGTGACTTTCTAGGTTCAGTGAGAAGATGAAGGGCTCTGCTCAGTCAAGCTTGGGTTCAAATTCAAGGTCAACAGCATATCAGCATGGAATCTTCTGTAAGCTGTTTAATCTCTCTGTGCCCTAGTGCCCTCATCTGTAAAACAAGCATCATTGATTGTTCCCATTTCATGGTGTTGGTGAGTGGACTGAATGAAATAAGGCACTTAAAGCTTTTAGGCCCATGCTCAGCACATAGAATACCCTTAATAAACGGTGGCCATTAGCCACGGTGCGTAACTTTCATAAAATTATGCACATCATTTCATCACTGAGCCTCAGTTTTCTCATCTGTAAAATGGAGATAATAACCCCTACCTCACAGTGAATACTAAGCGTATGTACGTTAAAGCACTCAGCACCTGGTCCAGTGGAAACAGGATGGGCTTGAAGTCAGGCAGGGGACAGGATTCTGCCTCTACCTCCTCTCTGTGGTCCCAGGACATGGCTTGAGCTCTCAGAGCCTTAATTTCCTTGTGCATTAAAGCCAGAATTGTGCTCCACAGCCTAATTTTTGGAAGGATTATGGTGCCCAGAACAGTGTCCAGCACACAATGGGTGCTTCATAAATGTGACTCCCCTTCCCATGCTTTCTTGTTTGAAACGTCCAGAAGTGCCATTTGGCAAAGCCAGAGCTCCATTTCTTCAAACCTGAGCGGCCCTCTACCCATACCAACCTGGGCTGCTGCTTAAGTCTGAGACTTTATTTTGTGGAGGTAGAAACTACTTTTTAGTCATTTCCGAAGTAGACGGGACGGCAGAGGCTGACAAACCACAGGGACCATTTTAAATCCTGGGCCTTTCTTCTGGGAAGTTAGGCAAGAACCTTCCCAAATGTTTGCCCGTGGGGCTCTCTGCCAGCGAGTGACTCATCCACAGCTCCCCACAGGCATATTTTATTTGGGGGTGGGGGATCGGGGGAGGGCCTGGCCTTGCTGGGGGAAGGGGAGGCCGCTTTTCCAGCACACCCAGAGGTGGGTTTTGTTTTTCATTTTTTAGAACAAAAAAGAAAAAGAATGTGGGTCGTTTTTGTTTCCTTCCAGGTTTTGTTTGCTAAAAGAAGACGTCCAAAGTTCACTCGGTAAGCTGCAGCGTGGGGAACAGGCGCTTTCGGCAGGCTCTGCATCCCTTTCAATGAAATTCTTCTTCCATTAACGCCACGGCTTTTAAATGTGCCTCCAAGGTTCGCCTGCGCACACACTGAGCTCCTAAGACGACATGTTCCCCTCAGAAAGGCAAGCCGAATTTTGACACTCCAGAGGAACTAGGGAGCTCCAGTTTTTAAAGTTTGCCTTAAAGCAGTTAAGACTTTCGACTGCAGAGATTTTCAACATTTATAAAGCACACACAGAAAACCTGTCAATCAAAACTTCAAGGACAGACCTCAGAAGACTGTGTCCCAAGCCTGCTATGATCAATTTGTCACCATCTGAGGGGCTACCTCCTGGAGCCCAGGCTCCATACAAATAAATTAGATGAAGATCTATCTACTTAGCAAGGCAGGCAGAGAGAGACCCCCACATACACAGACAAGTATCCCGGGACCCCTGGTCTCCCCACTGGTCTCCCCAGGGTCAGCTGCACCCCAGGCCTGAGGAAAGGGTTAAAATGCACCAGGGCCAGAGAGGGGAGAGAAGCCAGGGGACCCAGAAGAGTATTTAGGAAAATTGAACACAAGTCCTCCAGTGCCAGGCCAAGAGGCTCCAGCTCCGTCTGGAGCCCCAGGGAAGGTCCTGCCAGTGGCCCTGCCCAGGCCGGGCTGGGCTGTGACATCTGACCCCTTCCTCTCATTCACCAGAGATGGCCCAGCACCCACTGGGTGCCCAGGCCAGGCATACTTCTCTCCATGCGTTCCCTGGCATGGGAGCCAGCGGCAGGCACATCAGGGCACTAGGCCTGGTGGGCGCAAAGGGGGCCCTCGGCCTCTACAGTAAACATACACACTCCTGTACACAAGTTACACCCTCACATCCACATATGTACGCTTTTGTCCTCAAAGGCTCATAAACACGCACACAAATCACTTGCGAACACTCACACGTGTGCGCGCACGCACATACCCCCCAGAATCCACACATTCTCGGTCACAAAAATGAGATCTCACATGAAGCGCCTGGCACATAGTAAACACTCAATAAATGGGTTAAGTGGGAGCCGGGCCCACTTCCCACGCACTCACTCACACCAAACCCCACGACCCCGACGCTCCGTGGTGCACACGCACCAACTCGGCCACAGGCACGCGCACACTCCCGCGAGCACACCCAGAGTGGCACAGGGACACGCCGCCCACGCGCGCTCGGACGCACGGCCTGGGACACACTCAAGACTCGCACGCTCACGCTCGCCCCGACCTCCCGCGTGCACACCCGCTCGCTCTCCCCCGCGGAGCCTCGGGCGCGCGTGCGGGCACGCGCACCTCCCTCGGCCCGTGTGGGTGACGGCCCCGCGGCCCGGCCCCCGCCCCTTCCCCGGCCCGATCCGGCTGGGCCCCGGGCCCCAGGCCACTCACCGGCTCGCGGGCGGGCTCGGCTGCCGGCGGGAGGACCGGCGCGCGGACCGGCGGGCGGCCGGCGGGAGCGGTGGGTCCCACACGAGTTGGTAGCGCCGCGGCCGCACGCTCGTCCGTTGGGTTCCGCCGCCTCCTGCGCGGGCCCGCGCGCGCGCTCCCGCCCCTCCCCGCCGCGGGACCGCGCCGCCCCCTGTGCTCGTGCGCGCTGCCGCCACGCAGGCTTGGGGGCGCGCCGGGCGGCGCCCTCTCCACGGCCGGGGTAGCCTAGGAACCCCTCCCCATTTCAAAGCTGGGGAAACTGAGGCCCAGACTCTCACTGTGAGTCGGGCCCAGCGTCTCCCCTTCTTCTCAGACTCTAGACACTTAGGGTTAGGGTTCGTAGTCAGTCAGCCCCGTGGACCCTCCCATGCATCTTTGGGTACCCACCACTTAACATTGCTCAGTCACAGCCCTGGTCCTATTGAAACTGGCTAATCAACAAGCACTTATTTCACGTCTGCTGAACGCGGGCACTAAAGGAGGCTCCAAGGGTATCTCCATGTGGTGAAGATGCTGCTCTCTGCCCTCAGAGGGCCAAGGTCTCCTCATCTGTAGCTCCCCACTTCCATGGACCCCCCAAACCAGTAAAGGTCAGTGTGCAAAGTTTTCTGGAAGAAGTGAGATGCTATTAATGAATGCCTAACACCCACTCTGAGGAGACAGGAGTCCGCATGGGGGCCCAAGTGCAGCAGCTCAGTTCCCTGCTTCGCTTCCTTGGAGGACCCCACCCCACAAAGTTGGCCCGAACAGTTCCTGTTTCCACACTCTGGGCTTTTCCTCCACATGCAAAACTGTGCTGTGTCCCCCAGGAGGGCAGGAACCAAGGCCTGATACTGGCTGCCTGCCAGCTGCCCAGCTTGGTCGCTGTGCTGGGCACCAGAGGATGACCACTGGGCCTGTTTGCCCAGTGAGTGAGCAGGTTTCACCTGGCTGGAATCTCTGACAACAACTGAACACCCACTGTGCGCTGGACTGAGGGCTGCACACTTTGCCAGCCTGGTGCTGTTCAATCCCACAGCCATTATTTGAAGGAGGCTTTGTGCTGCTTTCGTGCCCATTTTACAGATGGCATAAATGAGGCCTGGAACTGAAGCTTACATGTGTGTCTAGTTGTGTCCGACTCTGTGACCCCATGGCCTGTAGCCCACCAGGCTCTTCTATCCATGGGATTCTCCAAGCAAGAATACTGGTGTGGGTTGCCTCTTCCTACCCTAGGAGATCTTCCTCACCCAGGGATCAAACCTATGCTTCTTGTGTCTTCTGCATTGGCTTCTCTGGCACTGAGCCACCTGGGAAATCAGAACTGAAGCTGAGAGAAGCAAATTCCCTTTTCCATAGTCACCCAGCTGATAAGTGGTTGAGCTGGAAACTGGACTGTAGACGGTCTGAGTCCAGTGTCTGCAGGCCCAATCTAGCAGCATACCTCGGTGCTGCTGATACTAGAAGGGACAGCAGTCAGTCGGTCCAGAGGAACCAGCCCTTCCACAAGCCGACAGCAATAAGTGGATCATTCTACAGATTGGTTAGCTGTTAGCTGGGGATCTGTCTACAGCCTTACCTCACATGATATACTTCACAATAAGTGTCAGGTAGATTAAAGAGTTAAATATAAAAAATAAATGTTGCATAAAACAGTAGAAAGTATTAGAAGTTCTGAGACAATATGCTATGCTATGCTATGCTAAGTCACTTCAGTCATGTCCGACTCTGTGTGACCCCGTAGACGGTAGCCCATCAGGCTCCCCCATCCCTGGGATTCTCCAGGCAAGAACACTGGAGCGGGTCTGAGACAATATAGGGCAGTCTTACTAGTAGGTGGGTGATTTTGGCTATATTTGTGCAGCAAATATTCATTCATTCACAACACATATCGCCCAGTGCCTTCTATGGGTCAGATGCTATTCTAGGCACTGGGATCCTGTGATAAAGAAAATATAACCCAGACTGTCATGGGGCTTCAGTCTAGGGGTAAAGGGTAGGGAAGAAAGGAAAGTGTCTGGCATGGGAAGAAAAATAGGTTTGGTGGAAAAAATAAAGCAGGGAAGGGGGAGGAGAGCCCCCCAGGGGTGCTTTCTCATAGAGAGTACTGGGAGAAGGCCTCTTTGATGAGGTGACATTTGAATGGAGGTTTGCATGAGGGAGTGAGGAAAACGGTCCTCTGTGTAGGACAGGCCCCATGTTCCAAGGACCATGCTAGTCAGCTACAGAGCAAGACCCTGAAATTCCTCTTTGAAGGAGACTGAGAGCAGCACCAGACCTCTGAGAAAAGAAGCTCTGAGGGGACTTCCCTGGTGGTCCAGTGGTCAAGAATCCACCTTTCAAAGCTGGGGACACAGATTTGATCTCTGGTCAGGGAACTGAGATCCTGCATGCAGCTGAGTCCAGGCACAGAAACTACGGAGCCCACACACCACAAGTGAGGATCCCACGGGCTGCAGCCAAGACCAGATGCAGCCAAAAAAAAAGTCTTATTAAAGAGAAAAAGAAGCACCCCACACATATATGTGTAAGAATCTACCATTTGTAAAGTCTGTTCCCATCCTCACAGAGCCCCTGTAACAGATACTCCCAATGTCCTCATTTGCCAGTTAGGAAGCTGAGGCTCAGAGAGGTAAAGACATGGGCCGTAGGTCACACAGCCAGCCGCCAGCAGCAGAGACAGGTCTGGCTGCAGCCAGCTGTTGGCTGCTGCTGAGTGTTAGGGGACTGAAGAAGTCCTTCACTGTCTTCCCTCCCTCTGGGCATATCTTTCAGGAAAAGGAGGGGCTGGGGCCTCGATGTAGGCTTCCAGAGATAGGAGGGTGCAGCAGCAGGACTTGGGGGCGTGGAGGGGAGTCATCTCCACCCGGTTTTCCTGGCCTTCCTCTTCCTCACCTCCTACTTCCTTCCCTCTGGCCTGGACCCAGCCCCTGGTGACATGCTGGGGGAAAATCAGGTTAAGCTCTGCCCAGAGACCCTGCAAATGCCCTGCCTCAGCCTCACTACCCCAGACACAGCAGAGATTGGTAGAGAGAAAGGGTACAGTGCAACCGGAGCCCCACTCGACTTTTGTTTTTAACGCAAAGGATTTTTCTGCGAGTCCCCAGATGAGTCACCGTGAAGAGGTGCTTTGCAAAACGACTCCCAGAATTAGAATCAACGTCTCCCCACACACGGTGCCTGACACTTCCTCCCACAGCATTTGTGAATCCGGCTCTCTGTTCACCCTCAAGGGTTTCAGGATTAAGCCCGTGTCGTTTCATTATCTCTTGGCGTTAGGGGAATAGAAACTACTCTTGCTGGGCACCTTCTCCATCCTTCTCTGCATCCTCCCTGTATCCCTTGAGGCAAGCGGGGGTGGTGTGGCGGGGGTCAGGATTTGTGTTTTACAGATAAAGAAGCTGAAGCTCAGAGAAGAAAGTCTAAGGTGGTTTGGATCCAGCCCAGATGGATTCTGGGCTTATCCAAAGCTTATACTGTTGTCATTATTTTGGGTGAGTGGTAGTCGGGGAAGAGGGAGCCATAATGTACTGGATCAGACCGCCTTCTTTGAAGGCCCTTTGTCCAAAATGTTCTGTTGCCAACTTCCCAGGGGTGGACATTTGTTGGGGATGGTCTGGGTTTACCCAGAAACTCTTTATACTTGTCGTCCTCTGAGAGTGTGAGACCTTTTCACTTCAAAAGTGTCTTGGTTTAGATGATAAACTTCAGGGTCACCGTGGTTACTTGCAAAGGTCACCACATTGCGGGGGTTCAGACTGTACCTTATGAAATTGGGGCCGCTTCTCTGCCGGGTTTCTCCTCACCTCCTGACGTCTGTGTGTCTGACCAAGACGTTTCACAAGCGTTTACGGGGATTTTCAAGAGCAGCAAACCCAGCTAACTAGCTGGCGAGGCAGTCAGAACTGGACTCAAGGCTCCGTCCCACCCCAGCCCCGCCCTTCACTCCCTGTGTGACCCAATGTCAGTTTCTTGACTGGCCAAATGCGACCTTGACCTTCTAGGATTTCCCGTTGCTCAGCGCAAGCTGGGAAACCAATCGAACCTTTTGGTAAGGACCGGAATGCAGGAAGCATCACACCCCTCCATGACATTGTATGCCTCATTTTTGAAAATAGCAAACCTTTACAACAATGTTTTGTTGCACCAGTTTTATAAACGTTTACAGTGCAATACACGTTATTTTTCAGAGACAGAGGTTAATTTCTAAGGTTCTTGTTTGCTTTAGCAGCATTTGATGGGGGATCTTTTACATATATTTCTAATAGATGAAAAACAAACCAGATTGCAAGTCGTGTTTTCTTTCTTTCTTTTTTTTTTAAGCAAATCACGTACCAGGTTTTTGGTCTAAATTGTGTAGAATAAGTTAAACTTGAATTGCTTTTTATTAACTCATATTAGTGTATTCCTATAAGCATCACTTCCTGGAAAATAGATAGGGAAACAGGGGAAACAGTGTCAGACTTTATTTTTTTGGGCTCCAAAATCACTGCAGATGGTGACTGCAGCCATAAAATTAAAAGACGCTTACTCCTTGAAAGAAAAGTTATGACCAACCTAGATATCATATTGAAAAGCAGAGACATTACTTTGCCAACAAAGGTCCGTCTAGTCAAGGCTATGGTTTTTCCTGTGTTCATGTATGGATGTGAGAGTTGGACTGTGAAGAACGCTGAGCGCCGAAGAACTGATGCATTTGAACTGTGGTGTTGGAGAAGACTCTTGAGAGTCCCTTGGACTGCAAGGAGATCCAACCAGTCCATTCTGAAGGAGATCAGCCCTGGGATTTCTTTGGAAGGAATGATGCTGAAGTTGAAACTCCTGGCCACCTCATGTGAAGAGTTGACTCATTGGAAAAGACTCTGATGCTGGCAGGGATTGGGGGCAGGAAGAAAAGGGGACGACAGAGGATGATATGGCTGGATGGCATCACCAACTCGATGGACGTGAGTTTGAGTGAACTCTGGGAGATGGTGATGGACAGGGACGCCTGGCGTGCTGCGATTCATGGGGTCACAAGAAGTCGGACATGACTGAGCGACTGAACTGAACTGAACTGATAAGCATAGTTATGTTGAAATAAAGTTTTAAAAAGCAAAAAAATAACGAAATAGCAAACTTTATTTTTAGATCGTTTAATTTTTAAATATTTATTTATTTAGTTTAATATGTAATACTTGCCCACAGTTCAAAGTTCAGAGGTACAGAAAAAAATGGTGGAAAGTCTGCAGCCTAGTTCCCAGTTATCTCCTTTTCCCTGGAGGGAACAAGTGTTGCCAAACACACTCTGTTCCCAGACGCTGTGTTTTGTGTGGGTGTGTATGTATACATGTGTGTCTGTATTTTTTTCTTCTCTTCGTTTTCACACAAGTGATGGCATCTGATCTACAGTGCTGTACCCCTTGTGTTTCCTTCAGTTTTTGGAGGCTAACTTCCTATCACTCCACAAAGAACTATTTCCTTTTTTATGACTGCGTAGTATTTTAAAATATTTTCATTTAATCCACATTTAGCAAGCAGCTGCTCTGTGTACTGTTCTAAACACGGTGGGAGATGACAGACGTTTCAGCCATGGGCCCTGCCCTCATGAATTTACAGTCTGATTTGGGAACAAGAAAAACCGAAAACATCTGGAGGGACTTAGAAGGGCCATTTCTCCAGTGGACCCAAGTTCATTTGTGAGGCTTGGCTTTGGGGGCTAATTTTTTCCGTTGTTATTATTCTCAACTCCAGGGATATGTTGGGTCAATGAAAGAGCCCAGACATGGGTTCTTCTGAAAGTTAAAAACTCAGTTGTGCAAGTTCAGCCAATCCATGTCTTCATTCTAGGCCTCAGTTTGCTCATCTGTAAAATGGGGACAGTTAGCTTCTGTCACGGGATGACAGTGGTCACATGAAATTGTATTTCTGAAAATGCTTTTTGTAGAATTGAGTGCTGTTCCCCCTCAGCTGGAGGATCTTGGGAGGCTAAGATGAATTTCTAAGGAACCAAACAGTAAGTGTAGGGTGTCAGGGCTCTTCTGCCTTTTGCCGTCTTATAAGCTTTTCCTGCTTTGCTGATCCTGTGATAGGACCTGCTAAACGTTCTCTCCCCCAGCCTTTGACAGCCTTAGTCGCCAAGTTTGTGTCTGCTAGAGGCTTAACATGGTACACCCTACACTCAGGAGGCCCCGGGCTGTGGGAACAATACAAGTTAACTGTCATCCTTAAGATGGGTGGGGGTAGGGGGTGTCCTTTGGATAACCCTAACCCTGTCATTTCAACTCTCACTTTACAGATGGGACTGGTTCAAGGCCACGCAGCCAATAAGAGGCAGAGATGCACTCGATGATGTTACTACACCCCTGTACCTCCCTGCAGCTCCCGCCACCGACCTCCAGTGATTGGCATTTCAATGAACAGATTAAAATCCTGACGGAATGATCACCAAGAACTGTGCCTTTTGTGTGTGTTCTCTTAATTGACCTCGCCAACTACGCTTTGAGCTAGTGATGCCCATCTGCCCACTTTGCAGATAAGGAAACAGACTCAGAAACTGTTGATATTAATTTAACCAGGGAGTGGGTGTTCTGTCAGTCCCTGCCACTGCGCACCTATTTAAAAGGTTTGACATTTATGGCTGCTTTAGAGGCATCAGACATGGAGATGGGGAACCATGGAAATGTCATTTTGGCTTCTGGAGGGCTTTCATAAACTCACAAAACACTGGGACTTCGCCTTCTGGTTGCCTGTTCCTCCTGATATTGAGCTGAGCGATTCTCTGGCTGTGACTTATTTTTTCTCTTCCCTGGGGGAGCGGTGGTGATGGATTTGCCTGCAGGTGCCCAGAGCCTGGCACAAGAAAGCCTTAAGGTTCGTGGTGTGACCGGAAGTCCCTGCATGCCCAGGATGGTTCTGGGCTCTGCCTACTATCCTGGCATCAATGGTAGTGTCCCCTTTCACTCTCAGAAGTGTCCCGGATTGGACAATAAATTATATGGTCACCCTGTTGTTCAGCTGAAATAAAACAATAACTTGCCAGGTAAATAAATAACTGATCATCTCAGTTGGGCACTGAGCCACACCCTTGAGTAGTTCAAGCATTGGCTCTGTGATATTGGTGTCGATGTCCCAGATGAGAAAATTAACATGGGGAGGTTAACCAATTTGTCTAAAACACAGTTTAAGGGGCCATCTAATGGGTCCAGAGTTCTGCTTTGAACTGAGTCAGCAGGGTCTCATGCTGGCTATATTTCTCCCTGAAGCATCCAAGTGTCCACTTGACTTTGGGGGCCAAGAGAGGGGCCTAGTTGCCCCTCTCTGAAACTCCTGGGATATGGGGCTAAGGTAAGTCTCCTCTGGGCCTGAGGGCTCCCCTGACCCACTCAGGACTGGTTGTTCTCAGAACAGATGGAAGCAAGGGCACCTCTGGATTTAGGGCTGATGACACCATCTATCCATTGACCCCAGATCTTCCCTGTGAGGGAAGCTTTGAGGGAGGACACGGGCATTTGGTTGCTGGGTTTCCCAGCCCTGCCCCTGGCTTGCTGGGAATGGGTGTAATTTTTCCAGGCATCGGGACCTGCCAGGATTGTCTCGGGGGGCATGGAGAGGAGGGACCAGATGAAGACTGGAGGCTGGCAGAACAGGAGTGGGAGTGAAGAGGCAGAAGGGAGGGGTGGGAATCAGAAAAGGCTGGTTTAAGTTTCTCTGGGGAGCGGCTTACACTGCCACTCCCTACCCCCAGCCCCAAAGCAGCCCTCTGAGCCAGGAGTCGGGGAAGAAAAGCTCTAACCCATCCTTAGGAAAGAAAATCCATTTTTCTTCATTCGGGGATTTTCTGAGGAACTTGGTCTGGGGTGGTCATTGCTCTTTTAGGGTGATTTCCCCTGTGCCAGGATGTATGGTTCGAGAGGTGCACCACAGATGAGGCAGTAAGTTCTGGGGGGCTCCAGAGCCCCTGAAGAAGGAGGCATGTTTGGGCTCTGCTCGGCTCAAAGCTGTGGACTTTGGGTTCTGAGCCAGAGTTGCTCAGGCCGACCTGAGCTAGGCAGCCATTTTGACCTCACACATTCTGCCTACAGCCAGTTGCCAAATACCACAACCCAACTGTGCAATCAGCCCCCCAGAACTGGGCTGGGGCCAAGACCCTTGGCAGAAACCCAGCCTTGGAGCCAATCAGACCAGGTTTCAGAGCCTAGTTTGCCGCCTCCAAGCAGCGCAGCCCTGAACAAGCCACCTCACCAACCAGAGCCTCAGTTTCCTCATTGAGAAAGTTTATCACCAGCTTATGATGAGATGAAGAAACCAAGCCAGCTCCTGGCTGAAAAGAATATTAGTATCAGCTGTTTGTCACACTCAGAAACTAGCACTTTACCTTTTACAATTGTCATTTCTTTTACTAATTCCAACAAACCTGCAAGGTGGGTGCCAGGGTTACCTTTCTTTGAAAGTGAGTCGCTCAGTCGTATCCGACTCTTTGCGACCCCATGGACTATACAGTCCATGGAATTCTCCAGGCCAGAATACTGGAGTGGGTAACCTTTCCCTTCTCCAGGGGATCTTCCCAACCCGGTGATCGAACCCAGGTCTCCAGAATTGTAGGCGGATTCTTTACCAGCTCAGCCACAAAGGAAGCCCAAGAATACTGGAGTATGTTGCCTATCCCTTCTCCAGTAGATCTTCCCGACTCAGGAATCAAACTGGGGTCTCCTGCATTGCAGGTGGATTCTTTACCAACTAAGCTACCAGGGAAGCCCATATAAGCCAGTTATTTGCTTTGGTTTCTCTGTCTGACAAAACAGGCTCAGAGAGGTTATTGACTTGCTCAAGGTCACACAGTGGGGAAATAGACTGTAATTTATAAGTGATAGGCAGAAACATTTTGCTGGCACAGCTATTAATAGCTCCAGGGTCTCATCTGTAACATAAGCATAATGATACCATGAGTCACTTCCTACTTCCGGCAAATCCCATACTTATATGCTTTTACTAGGAAAAAAAAAAATCCGTAATGTTGCATTTGCCAATTTCAATGGTGTAAAGCACTCCCGGCACGGCTAATTTAAACCTATCAACAACTGCCCTGCAATTCCCAAATATTTAACAACCTGCTCTCATTTAACAGTTAGCTCTCACCAGCCTATGCAAACTGGCTCTCATACATCACTGGGTTCCATTGTCCTGCACTTAGGGCCCGTAACAGAGAAAGCAATGGCACCCCACTCCAGTACTTTTGCCTGGAGAATCCCATGGACGGAGGAGCCTGGTGGGCTGCAGTTCATGGGGTCGCTAGAGTCGGACACGACTGAGCAACTTCACTTTCGCTTTTCACTTTCATGCATTGGAGAAGGAAATGGCACCCCACTCCAGTGTTCTTGCCTGGAGAATTCCAGGGATGGGAAGCCTGGCTGGCTGCCGCCTATGGGGTCACACAGAGTCGGACACGACTGAAGCGATGCAGCAGCAGCAGCAGCAGGGCCCGTAAAGGGTAGCCCTAGTCTCAGTGCTTTAAGGTTCCCTTTTGCTTCTCTGGGAAAGAAGGGCAGCTGCTGGTCTGTACTGAGTGCCTACTGTGTGCCAGGAACTTTGCCACTGCGTCTGAACCTAGAACCCCTTTTAATCTTTACAACAACCTTTCAATGAAGGTATTATGATACCCATTTTATAGGTGAGAAAACTGAGGCTCAAAAAGGTAACGTCCACTGGCCAAGGTCACCCAGAGAATAAACGGCAGAGTCAGGATTCAAGGTCAGTCTGCCTGACAAGACTCCACCTAAGCAGACTGTGTCTTGGGAGCTCTGGGTCTGGCATGAGCAAGTCCCGGCCCTTTCTGGGCCTCAGTTTCCCCATCTGTAAGAAGGAGTTGGACAAATCAATTTCTAACCATCCTTTCTGGACTGAGTCGTCATTTTGAGAGCCCAAGACTATAGTGGGATGGAGGTGGGAACTTACATCATTGGAATGAATAAATACCTAAAGGGAAGAGTTTTGCTGGTTGATGGGGGATGGTGTACAGGAAGGGCGTATTTCCAGCTGTGCCTGAAGCACGCGCACTTGGAGTCGGGGCAGTGCTACAGAAGCAGCCTGGTTTTGAACTCCAGCACCTCCACTTCCTGGCTGTGTGACCACGGACTAGTAGCTCCACCTCTCTGGTTGGTCCCACAAGTAGTCTTCCCCGTTGTTCTGGAAGCCTAAGGGACAATGAAGGGTCCCTGATGCGGAAACCTTTGCACCAGGTAGATGTGGCAAAGTCCCTGTACCTTTACAAACTCTCACAACTTCTTTCCTTTTCTGGCCCTCATCTCCCGAAGTGGACTGAGCAAAAGCCAACCCTCTTTTCTCCCTGGCCTGGAAGCCCAGAGCAGCTGAAAGGGGATGGGAAGGCCTGAGGTTTCTCTTTGCAGTGAAGGCAGAAGCCAAGACCACCACCCCCGCCCCTCCACAACCCGTCTGGGCCCACCTCCCTCTGGCTTGCACCGGCTGGTTGCTCTTCTCAGATTTCTGAAAGCCTGTGCTCCCAGAGGAGGCATTAAGGATGGTGGAATGCAGACCCGGGTGTGCAGAGAAGCGGTCTGGGGAAGAGCCCCCCTCCCTCAACCCCGCCAGCTGCGTCCCAGCCCAGCCCCCAACAGAGAGGAAGAGAAAGGAAGCGGAAAGGACAGCAATCCAGCCGGCTCTCAGAGTTCAGGATTCTTGTGTGGGGAAAGGTGGGGGAGTCAGGAGGACTCAGACCGCTTGCAGGGCAGGCAGGCATGGGTGAGTCTGGGGGTTTGCAAAGACCGTGGCCAGGGTCCCAGTGCCAGGGCGCTGTTGCTGAAGAGGGAAGGAGAAGGATATGCTTTGAGCAATGAGTGTTTTCTGAGCACCGTAAAGCTCTTTACCTGCAGAGCCCAGCTGTAACTGGGCAACCCTAGAGCAAGCTCAGCCGGGAGTCATGTCCAAGAAGAAAACGAAGCAATCAACCAGCAAGCAAATGCATGAGATTAAAAAAAACAAAAAACAAAAAAACAAATCTTCCAGCCCAAATCCACCAATTCCCAAACTGCTGCAAAGCGGAGCAGCTCTTTATTGAAGTTCTTCTAGAACACTGGCGAGGGGAGTTAAACATAGGCTAGTCAGCACAGCCTGCAGAAAAATGTCCTAAAGCCAGCTTGAGACCTCACTCCCTCTTCTCACAGTGCCTGTTCCCGCCTCGCCTCCCCTCCTCTCTGTAGCTAGCTCTTTCTTGATTTCTGTATCTCGTCTCACCGCCCGGGTCATAGATTCCCACTTCCTCTGGACAGACTTGGCTTATATCTATTTAGTACTAATAGTGCCCCCTTCCGTACTCAGACGTGTCCTGGGAGAAGAGTGAACGGTGCAGCCCTCCTCTTCAGTCCCCAATGGCCTCCAGCCTCAGCAGACTTGTAAGCAAAGGACAGCCATAGAAGTCGCGGGAGGGAGCAAGACTTTAACACTTTCGCTATCTTGCCCAGCCATCCCAAGTGTTCTCATTTATTCTATACAATACTGACCTTGCCAATCAAGTCCACATTCTAGGGAGGAGGAAATGAAGACCCAGAGCTTAACACTTGCTCAAAATCAAAGATTCAGGACATCCCCAAATTGAGACCCACTCTTGGCTCTGCCTGAGTCTGAATCCCTTATGCTTCCCACCAGGCCAGGCAGTGTGGCTGGTTGGAGAGGATCAGCTTGGCACCCCCTTAATCTCCAAGGGAGAAATCAACAGACTTCCTCATGCTGTCTATGGAGACCCCAAGGCCCAGAGAGGGTTTGTGCCTTACTCAAGATCACAGTACGTAAACAGCAGAGCTTATGCTAGAATGAGGCCCCTTATTCCCCAAGCATCCTTGCGTTTTTCCTGAGTAGATAGGGGGCCTTGTTGATACTCTGGGGCCCTTTGCTGAGCCTTTCTTCCCGGCCCACCCTTGTTGGACCCTCTTCCAGGAGGATGGAGCCAGAAACCCAAGCAACTCCACTGCCTCAGGTAGATGCCATGGGCCTAGGATGCGAGGAGTGTCCAGACCCTGGAAACTCCCACTGCTGTTCCTGTTCATCAGGGTCACTGGGGTGGAATGCCACATCAGGAGTGTCCTAACTGTGCCGCCCAAACTTAGTGTGGTATTCAGGACACTCTCTTCTTCTTCCCATTCCCCATTTGCGTTTTATGCTGCAGCCATATGGTTCTAGATATTCCCTGCCTTTTCTGGTCACCAAGCCTTAGCACATGCTGTTTCCTCTGCCTGAAGTGCCCTTTTTCCTGTCTGAAGAACTCCTATTCATCCATCAGGACCCAAATCAAATACCCCTTCCCAGGGCATTCATAATCACACTGATGGGTCTTATGTGTTTACAGTCAGTGTCCTTTCTGACTGGTCAGTGACCATGACAAATGGGTTGTTAAATATTTAGACTCTCCCTCTGTGAAGTCTTCCCTGACCCCATAAAGTCTCTCCTTCCCACCTCCTGGGCTGTCTTCTGTATCCCTCTGCCTCCTCCCTAGACCATGAGCTCCGGAAGGGCCGGGACTGTGACTGGGCCATCAGGGTATCTCCCTAGGGCCACAGCAGCATAGGTTCAGCTCCTTGGTGGTGATGGCCAGGATCTGGAAGAGCACCAGGAAACCTCAAACGGCTCCCATTCCTTGATGGGAAGTGCTTATTCTACAGGCTCACAAACTGCACGTGCTCTCATGATGGCTCACCCCTTCCATCTGATCTTTACAGATGGAGAAACCAAGGCACAGAGAGGTGAGGAAACTTAGTCAATTTAGTGATGAAACTGGGATTTGAACCCAGGTCACAACCTATAGTCCCTGCTGTCTCCATGGAGTCTCTGAATCCCAGGCAGCCCTGTGTGGGGAAGGGCAGCCTTAGCGTGGGGACTCTGTCCTACCCTGCCAGACACCTGCTCGGGACAGTGAGGGGGTTGCTGACGAATATAGACTTACTCCACCCACCTGCGGGGCCCTGACGAGGAGGGCCATGTGAGACGGACTGACCTTTTGTCCTAGGCCTCCCTTGTCAGGCCTCCAAGGCAAGCCTGGTCTTTGGCTGCCCTTGACATCCATTCCAGATAAGGTTACTAGGAAGTAGTTCTGCAAAAGAAGTGGGACTTTCCAGGACAAACCAAAAAGAGAAGACAGAAATGATCCTCCCACAGGGTCACATTAGCCCTGCCCATGTAGGTCCTCTCTGCCCCAGATGTCACCCCATGTCCGACTCTTTGCAGCTCTCAAGGGGACTTGAAGGTGACTTGATGGAACCAGCCCCAAGCCTTGAGCCCTGAGATCTGGGTTCAAATTTTGGCCCCAGTGCTGAGCTTGGCAAGCCACTTGACCTTTTTGACCCTTGCTGGCTTTGTAAATGAAGGGATTATTGGAAAAATTAGATGGAGTAATAAGTACCGAATGCCTAGCATGGGGCTGACGTTCTCTTTCTATGTGGGGATTGAAGTGGAGTCTAAAATACCCCTGTCCCTCCAGAGAAAGTCCTTTGTTTCCTTCCCTGCCAGTCTTGGTGATCTACAAATTCCCCAGGTAAGATCAGCTCTCCCCCTGCCTTAATATAATCTGGTTTGAGCTTCGTGCACCGGGGGTGGGGAAAGCACAGCACCCCCTTTCCTCTTCTGCCCAGAGCCCTCTCCTCTCAAGCCCACGTGGGAGGCCTGGGCCTCCTTTAGATGAGATTATTGCTCTGGAGAAAGTCCCTGTGCTCTGAAAACCATAGACATCCAAGTCCTTCCACCTCCACCTCTGTGTGGTTTGAACTAATTTTTCAGAATTTGGCTGAGCTCAAACCCAATATATGAAAATCCCAATTTGTTGAACACAAACGTCATGCCTGAGGATTCACTCTTGGGTTCCTTTGAGTTGTCAGCTCCCCCCTGTATGTTGTAAATGAGTCTCCCTTGATAGAATTTCAATCTACACATTTCTCAGGTGTTTCTGTGGAGCCAAATAAAGTAGGGTTTAACTGTTCCATGTTCTAGAAGTCACCTGGGCAGGCATTTTGAGTGGAAGCTTCTACCCTGCGCTGCACAGATCATGAAGGCAGCTCACATCCTGACTCTACCTGGAATCAACAGCAGAAGCTTACTGCGTCCACTTCCCAGTCTTCGAAACTGAGACCCAAGGAGTGGAAGGGGCTCACCTCAACTCCCGAATGGAGTTAGGGCAGGTCAGTACTAGAATGACCTCCCTCGATGTTTCTGGAAGGTCTTGAATCTTAAGGCAGACTTTGCAGCCTTCCCTCCCCTGATGGCGTCTCTCCTCCTGGCTTCCTGCGGCCAGCGATTTGAAGTCGCAGCTTCTGCGGGTGACAGCCTGCTGATCTGGCATCCGGTGACTCCTCCAGCCCCACTGCCACGCTCCGTTTGTGTTCTAGCTTCACAGAACATCCTTCTGGCCTCTGCGTGTGACTTAGGTTTGTTGCCCATGTCAGTCCCTCTGACTCGTAACTGCTTTTGTGGACGGGGATGGTGGGGACAAGGGGATGAAAGTCATAAATGGGCAAGTGTTAGGAGGGCTAGACTAGGTTGAAGCAAGCTGGATGCCCAAGGTACGCAATGTAAGGAGGTGGTGATGATGGTTTAGTTACTAAGTTGTGTCCAACTCTCGTGACCCCATGGACTGTAGCCTGCCAGACTCCTCTCTCCATGGAATTCTCCAAGCAAGAATACTGGTGTGGGTTGCTATTTCCTTCTCTAGGAAATCTTCCTGACCCAGGGAACCCAGGTCTCCTGAGCTGCTGGTGGATTCTTTACTGACTGAGCTACCAGGGAAACCCAATGTAAGGAGATGGTTCCTTAAAAAGTTAAACATAGATGAGCACTTGTGTGTGTGTGTACTCAATCACTCAGTCGTGTCCGACTCTTTGTACTCCTATGGACTGTAGCCCTCCAGGCTCCTCTGTCCATGGGACTTTCTCAGCAAGAGTGCTAGAGTAGGTTGTCATTTCCTCCTCCAGGGAATCTTCCTGACCCAGGGATCAAACCTGTATCTTCTGCGTCTCCTGCATTGGCAGTCGGATTCTTTACCACTGAGGCACCTGGGAAGCCTTCGGCCCAGCAATTCCACTTCTAAACTTAAACCCGAAAGAATTGAAAACAGGGGTTCAAATAAAAACTTGCATGTGAATGTTTACAGCAGCATTATTCACAATAGCAAAAAGATGGAAACAAAATGTTCATCATCAGATGAGGGGGGAGGCAAAATGTGATCCATCCATGTAATGGAATACTATGTGGCTACTGAAAGGCATCGGGTCCCATCACTTCATGGCAAATAGATGGGGAAACAATGGAAATAGTGAGAGACTTTATTTTGGGAGGCTCCAAAATCACTGCAGATGGTGACTGCAGCCATGAAATTAAAAGATGCTTGCTCCTTGGAAGAAGAGCTATGACCAACTTGACAGCATATTAAAAAGCAAAAACATTACTCTGCCAAGGTCCATCCAGTCAAGGCTATGGTTTTTCCAGTGGTCATATACGGATGTGAGAGCTGGACCATAAAGAAAGCTGAGTGCCGAAGAATTGATTTTTTAAACTGTGGTGTTGGAGAAGACTCTTGAGAGTCCCTTGAGCTGCAAAGAGATCCAACCAGTCCATCCTAAAGGAGATCAGTCCTGAATATTCATTGGAAGGACTGATGCTGAAGCTGAAACTCCAATACTTTGGCCACCTGATGCAAAGAATTGACTCCTTGGGAAAGACCCTGATGGTGGGAAAGATTGAAGGCAGGAGGAGAAGGGGACACAAGAGGATGAGATGGTTGGATGGCATCACCGACTCGATGGACATGAGTTTGAGCAAGCTCCGGGAGTTGGTGATGGACCGGGAGGCCTGGCGTGCTGCAGTCCATGGGGTCGCAAAGAGTCAGACATGACTGAGTGACTGAACTGACTGCCTGACTGACTGAAATGAATGGAGTACTGGTGTATGCTACAGTGCGCTTGAACCTTGAAAACATTATGCTAAATAAGAGAAGCCAGGGGCCACATATTGTATGGCTCCATTTACGTAAAATGTCCAGAATAGGCAAATTCGTAGAGACAAAAAACAAATTAATGGTTGCCAGGGACTGCACAAGGGGAAAACGGGGAAGGAGTGCTAATGGATATGGGGCTCCCTTCTGGAGTGATGAGACTGTTCTGGAACTAGATAGTGGCGATGATTCTACAACACTGTGAAGGCACTGAAACCCCCTGGATTTATGCTTTAAAATGGTTTCAGTGGTAAATCGTATGTAAGGAAGCATCAGCGTCAAGTGCCAACCTGTACTTGCGTGCCTTGAGGGTGACTGTCTTCTCACGTATTGTGCCCTGGTTGCCTCACTCTAACCCTGGTCCTGGTGTCCACAGCCTCCCCGTGGATGAGAGAATTTTGTGTTTGCTTGTAACTTCTCCTCTGCCCACCACCTCCCAGTACCATCCTTTCTTTTGGCAGTTTAGTTCATGGGCTGATCGTAATAAGGACATTTGGTAAAAAAGAGGCAGAGATAGAGAATTAAGAACAAGAATTGCTTGGGAATAGTCCAGAAATATTACTGAAGAAAAAAAAATAGAGAGAAAGGAAGTGGAGAGGGAAAACACACCAGGCTCAATTTTTAAATTTAATTTAATCTCAAATTTATTGAGACATAATTCTCAGACCATACAACTCATCCATTCAAAGGGTACAAGCCCGTGGTTTTGAGTGTTCAAAGGGTACACACTTCCAGTTTTAAGATAAGTAAGTTCTGTGCAACTAAAGTACAGCATGGTGGCTATAGTTAATAATTGTTGTTGTTGAGTTGTGTCCAACTCTTTTGCAACCCCATGGACTGTAGCCCTTCAGGATCCTCTGTCCATGGGATTTCCCAGGCAAGGATTCTAGACTGGATTGCCATTTGTCTTCTTCAGGAGATCTTCCTCACCCAGGGATACAACCAGAATCTCTTGCATTGGCAGACAAATTCTTTTCCGCTGAGCCACCAGGGAAGCCCATAGTTAATAATACTGTGTTGCATACTTGAGGGTTATGATAGATCTTAAAAGTGTTCACCACAAACACACACAAATGGTAATGGGTGAGGTGGTGGATGTGTTAACTAACCTAATTATGGTAATCATTTCATGACATATACATACATCAAGTCATCTCTTTGTACTTTATACTTACACGGTGTTATATAGTTCATAAGGTTTTTCCAATGGTCATGTATGGATGTAAGAGTGAGACTATAAAGAAAGCTGAGAGCCAAAGAATTGATGCTTTTGAACTGTGGTGTTGGATAAGACTCTTGAGAGTCCCTTGGACTGCAAGGAGATCCAACCAGTCCATCCTAAAGGAGATCAGTCCTGGGTGTTCGTTGGAAGGACTGATGTTGAAGCTGAAACTCCAATACTTTGGCCACCTAATGTAAAGAGCTGACTCATTTGAAAAGACCCTGATGCTGGGAAAGATTGAGGGCAGGAGGAGAAGGGGACGACAGAGGATGAGATGGTTGGATGGCATCACCAACTCAATGGACATGGGTTTGGGTGGACTCTGGGAGTTGGTGAGGGACAGGGAGGCCTGGCATGCTGTGGTTCATGGGGTTGCAAAGAGTCGGACACGACTGAGCAACTGAACTGAACTGAAAGGAAATCAACCCTAATATTCATTGGGAGGACTGATACCGGAGCTGAAGCTCCAATACTTTGGCCACCTGATGTGAATGAGCCAACTCATTGGAAAAGACCCTGATGCTGGGAAAGATTGAAGGCAAACGAAGAAGGGGCAGCCAGAGATGAGATGGTTAGATAGCATCACCAACTCAATGGAAGCGAATTTGAGCAAAGTCTGGGAGATAGTGGATGACAGGGGAGCCAAAAGGACTGCAGTCTGTAGGGTCGCAAAGAGTCGGACACAGCTTGTCTACTGAACAACAAGTATGTCAATACTATTTCAGTAAAGCTGGAAAGGAAACACATTTAAAAATCTAGTTTTTAGTATAGTCACAGATATGTAATGATAAGCACAGTCAATTTTAGCACATTTTTATCACCAAAAGAGAAACCATGAAGCCTCAGTGTTTATGTCTATGGGGATGAAGAATCCCTGCAAGGAAGGGATGAGCCTAAACCAGGATGAAGTATGGCAGCCAAAGGCCCTGTGCGGTCCCAGGTGGAGGGTTGTCTGGTTGGCTCGCTGAAGACAGCAACCTCACATTCCCTAGTAAAGGTAAAAATTCACATGTCTAATGACCCAGCAATTCCACTCCCGGTTTAAACCCTTGAGAGACTTTTGCATCTGTGCACAACAAATCTAAGTAAGGGAGCTGGCTACAGCAGTTTGTAATAGAGGAGAAAAGGACATAACCTAAGTGTCCCTCAACAGGGAAAAGATTAACTACAGTGTGAAACACACACAGTGGGCTATCCTGTGACTGTGAAAATGATGACTATGTGTATATGTATCAACACCAATACGTTTCAAAACCATTATGTGATATGAAAAAGATCAAGTTGTAAAAGCATGGATGTTGCCTAGTGCCATATATGCACATTTTTATCATGCAAAAACAATCATATATAACTTAAAATTTTAATTTACTTTGGTCTTTGCTGTGGCATGTGAATTCTTAGTTGCAGCATGTGGGATCTAGTGCCCTGACCAAGGATCGAACCCATGCACCCTGCACGGGGAGTGTGGAGTCTTAGCCACTGGACCACCAGGGAAGTCTCAAAGATAATTTTTAATGTTTTATTTTGAAATAATTCCAGACTAGAGAGAATTGCAAAATGGAGCAAAGAATTTCTGTATACTTTCAGATTCCCCAAATGTTAGCATTTTACCACATCTGCTTTATCATTCTCTACCACATATAAATATATATATATGTATTTATATATAAATATATATATGTATATGTATGTTTGCTTTATCATTCTTCCCCTCTAATCTCACTAAAACCAGATGTTCAAGCTGGTTTTAGAAAAGGCAGAGGAACCAGAGATCAAATTGCCAACATTTGCTGGATCATGGAAAAAGCAAGAGAGTTCCAGAAAAACATCTATTTCTGCTTTATTGACTATGCCAGAGCCTTTGACTGTGTGGATCACAATAAACTGTGGAAAATTCTGAAAGAGATGGAAATACCAGACCACCTGACCTGACTCTTGAGAAACTTGTATGAAGGTCAGGAAGCAACAGTTAGAACTGGACATGGAACAACAGACTGGTTCCAAATAGGAAAAGGAGTACGTCAAGGCTGCATATTGTCACCCTGCTTATTTAACTTCTATGCAGAGTTCATCAGGAGAAACGCTGGGCTGGAAGAAGCCCAAGCTGGAATCAAGATTGCTGGGAGAAATCTCAATAACCTCAGACATGCAGATGACACCACCCTTATGGCAGAAAGTGAAGAAGAACTAAAGAGCCTCTTGATGAAATTGAAAGAGGAGAGTGAAAAAGTTGGCTTAAAGTTCAACATTCAGAAAACTAAGATCATGGCATCTGGTCCCATCACTTCATGGGAAATAGATGGGGAAACAGTGGAAACAGTGTCAGAATTTATTTTTGGGGGCTCCAAAATCACAGCTGATGGTGACTGCAGCCATGAAATTAAAAGACGCTTACTCCTTGGAAGCAAAGTTATGACCAACCTAGACAGCATATTAAAAAGCAGAGACATTGCTTTACCAACAAAGGTCCGTCTAGTCAAGGCTATGGTTTTTCCAGTGGTCATGTATGGATGTGAGAGTTGGACTGTGAAGAAGGCTGAGTGCCGAAGAATTGATGCTTTTGAACTGTGGTGTTGGAGAAGACTCTTGAGAGTCCCTTGGACTGCAAGGAGATCCAACCAGTCCATCCTAAAGGAGATCAGTCCTGGGTGTTCATTGGAAGGACTGATGTTGAAGCTGAAACTCCAGTACTTTGGCCACCTGATGCAAAGAGCTGACTCATCTGAAAAGACCCTGATGCTGGGAAAGATTGAGGGCAGAAGGAGAAGGGGACAACAGAGGATGAGATGGCTGGATGGCATCACCGACTCGATGGACATGAGTTTGGGTGAACTCCAGGAGTTGGTGATGGACAGGGAGGCCTGGAATGCTGCTGGGGTCACAAAGAGTCAGACAGGACTGAGCGACTGAACTGAACTGAGAAATTGAATACAGTCTTGTAGCCACCACTGCAATTGAGATATGGAACATTTCCAATACCCCAGAAGTTCTTCATGCTCCCTTGTAGTCAATCCTCACCCAAACTCCAAGTTACTGGAAACCACAGATCTGGTTTCAGTTCCTATAGTTTTGTGTTTTCCAGAATGTTATATAAATAGAACCATACAGTGTGAGACTTCAGTGTCTGACTTGTTTAATCATTACAATGCTTTTGAGATTTATCCATGTTGAGTCTGTTCCACGTTTCAGTAGTTTATTGTATTTAATTGCTGAGTACGACTGAAGTGACTTAGCAGCAGCAGTATTCCAATGTGGAAATGGCCTAATTTTGCTTATCTGTCCCCCAGTTGTTGAGCATTTGGGTTCTTTCCAAGTTTTGACTATTGCAATTAAAGTTGCTATAAATATTCATTTACAAGTTCTTGTATGGGCATGTGTTTTTGTTGCCTGCGTGCTAAAGTCACTTCAGTCATGTCCAGCTCTTTGCGACCCTTTGGACTGTAATCCACCAGGAACCTCTGTCCCTGGGATTCTCCAGGCAAGAATACTGGAGTGGGTCACCATGCCCTCCTCCAGCGGATCTTTCTGACCCAGGGATCAAACCTGCATTTCTTAAGTCTCTTGCATTGGCAGGCAATTTCTTTACCACTAGCGCTTCTCTTGAGTAATACCCAAGAGTAGGATTATTGAGTCATATAGCTAACTAAATAAGAAACCACAAAACTCTTTTCCAGAGTGACTGTACAATTTTGCATTCCTGCCAGCAGTGTATCTTTTTAGTTGCTCCACATCCTACCAGAAGTTGATGTTGTCAGGATTTAAAATTGTAGCCATTCTATATATGAGTAGTGCTGACTTACCGTGGCTTTAATTTGCATTGACTACTGAATAATGGCGTTGAGTATTTCATGCACTATTTGCCATCCATCCATGTGTCTTCTTTGAAGTGTCTCTTCAAAGCTGTTGCTCATTTTATTATTGGGTCATTTGTTAACTTAAATGAACTCTAAGGGAATTCTTTGGTGGTCCTTGGTTAGTTCTCTGCACTCACTGCTCAGGGGCTGGGTTCAATCCCTGGTCAGGGAACTAAGATCCTACAAGCTAGGCTGTGCTGCCAAAAAGTATAAATAAATAAATAACTTAAAAGATTTTAAATTCTGGATCTTAGTTCTTTATCAGACATTTTCTCGCAGTCTTTGGCTTTTCTCTTTGTTTTCTTAACAGTGACTTTCATAAAGCAGAAGTTTTTCATTTTGAGGAAGTGCAGTTTATCAATTTTTTTGTTTTTTACAGTTTATACTATTTGCCTCCTGACAAATCTTTTTCCAACAAGGTCACAGATATATTTTCCTATATTATTGTCTATAATTTTTGTAGGATTACATTTTACACTAAGTTTATGGTCCATTTTGAGTTAATTTTTACATATCGTGAAAGGCAAAGTTTTAAGTTCTTTTTTAAAAAATAAATATATGATTGTTTCAGCATCATTTCTTGAAAAACAAAAAGACTATTAATTCTACATTTCATTACCTGGATCCCTTTGCCAGAAGTCAACTGACCACAGGAGTAGGGGTCTATTTCAGGACTTTCTATTCTGTTGCACTAATCCATAGATCTAAACCTAGGCCACTACTACACTGTCATGCTTACTGTTACTTTACACGAAGTAGTGTGAATCCCCCAACTTCACCTTCTTTTTCAAAATTGTTTTGGCAACTCCAAGTCCTTTGTATTTCCATATGTAATTTAGAATCAATTTGTCAGCATGCACCAAAAAAAGCCCACTGGGATTTTGATTGGAATTGTGTTTATTCATAATTGTGGAACAACTGATATCTTAAAGTATTGAGTCTTCTGATCCATGAACATGGTATATTTATCCATTTATTTATGTCCCCTTTGATTTCTCTTGACAATGGTTTTCAGTGTACAAATTTCATTTCATTTGGTTTATCCCTTTGTTTTTTCATGTTTTTGGTGCCATTATTGTAAGTGATACTGATTTTTAATTTTCATTTCAAAAATTGCATAGAAATGCAATTGAATTTTGTATATCAGTCCTGTAGCCTGCAATCTTGCTAAATATTCTTATTATGTCTATTAGATTTTAAGTTAATTTGGGGGGGGTTTCTACATGGGTGATCATGTTGTCAATGGATAGGTTGAGTTTTAGTTATTCTTTTCCAATCTGTTTGCTATTTATTTATTTTTTGCTCTTTTACTGGATGGGCTAAGATATACAATACAATGCTGAATAGAAGTGGTGGCAGTGGATACCCTTGCATTGTTCCCAGTCTCAGGAGGAACGCATTCAATCTTTCACCGTTAGGTATGGTGTTAGCTGTAGGTCTTAATAGATTGTGGAAGTTCCCTTCTGTTCCGAGTTTGCTGAGAATTTCTTTTTTCTATCATGAGTGTGTTTCAAATTTTGTCAAATGCCTTTCATGCATCTATTAAGATGATATATTTTTTTCTATCTAAATCTGTTGATATAGTGAATTACCTTGATTATTTAATGTTAAACCAACCTTACATTCCTGAGATAAACCCCACTTAGTTTTAATGCATTATTCTTTCTAGATATTGCTGGATTTTATTTTCTAATATTTTGTTAAAGATTTTTGTACCTAGGTTCAAGAAGGATGTAAGTCTATAGTTATCTTTTCTTATACTGTCTTTGTCATGTTTCGATATTAGTAATTCTGAACTCAGAGAATTAGTTGAGGAAGGAAATGGCAACCCACTCCAGTGTTCTTGCCTGGAGAATCCCTGGTAGGCTGCCGTCTCTGGGGTCGCACAGGGTCGGACACGACTGAAGCGACTTAGCAGCAGCAGCAGCAGCACCCTCCCTTTCTATTTTCTGAAAGAGTTTATGTATAATGACATTTTTAAAAGTGAATTTAACTTGGATAATTTACCAGTGAAGCCATCTGGCCCTGGAAATATTTTCATGGGAAACCTTTTATTAGCCATTAGTTCCTGCTCCTTCATAGATATACAATTCTTTGGGTTGTCTATTTTTTCCTGAGTGAGCTTTGATAGTTTGTGTCCTTCAATGAGTTCACCTGTTTCATTTTTTTTTTCTTTTTCTTTTATTGCCTCACTGCATAGTCTGTGGGATCTTAGTTCCTTGTAAGTGTAAGTGAAAATTGCTCAGTCATGTCCAACTCTTTGCAACCCATGGACTATACAGTCCATGGAATTCTCCAGGCCAGAATACTGGAGTGGGTAGCCTTTCCCTTCTCTAGGGGATCTTTCCAACCTAGGGATTGAACTCAGGTCTCCCACATTGCAGGCGGACTCTTTATCAGCTGAGTCATGAGGGACGACCAAAAATACTGGAGTGGGTAGCCTATCCCTTCTCCAGGGAATTCTCCCAACCCAGGAATCAAACTGAGCTATCAGGGGAGCCCTTGACCACACCGAGGCCTAGCCAATGGATCAACAGGGAATTCCCTTGCTTGTTTCACTTAGGTTGTCAAATTTATGGTCATAAAGTTGGTCATAAACATTTTCTTACAGCTTTTTAAAGTTCCTAGGATCTGCAGGGATGTTCCTTTTTTGTGGGGGGCGGGGCACACCCTCCGGCGTGTGAAACTTCCCTAACCAGGGATTGAACCGGCGCCCCTTGCAGTGGAAGTGTGGAATCTTAACCACTGGACCACCAGTGAACTCCCCTTTTCACTTTTGTATCTCTCTCTCTCTCTCTCTTTTTTTTTTTTCTGTTCAGTCTGGCTAGAGATTTATCAAGTTGATATTTCCAAAGAGCTAGCTTATGGTTTCATTTATTTTCTCTTTTGTTTTTCTGTTTTCTATTCACTGGTTTCTACTCTTATCTATATTATTTTCAAATTTCTGCTTGCTTTAGGTTTAATTTGCTCTCCTTTGTTTAGTTTCTTAAGCTAAAAGCTTAGATACTTGGTTTTGGTACATTCATCTTTTTTTAAGATATCCATTTAATGCTATAACTTTTCCTCTGTTATACTGTTTTAGCTGCATCACACAGACTTTGATATGTTTACATTGTCATTCAGTTAAAACTATCTTCTAATTTTCTTTGTGATTTCTTCCCATGTATTATTTACTGATGAGGCTTCCCAGATGGCTCAAATGGTAAAGACTCCATCTGCCAGTGCAGGAGACAGGCAGGAGACAAGAGTTCGATCCCTGGGTTGGGAAGATCCCCTGGAGAAGGAAATGGCAGCCCCCTCCAGTATTCTTGCCTGGACAGAGGGGCCTGACTCGGTATAGTCCATGAGGTGGCAAAGAACTGGACATGACTAAGCGACTGAGCACACACACACATTGTTGACTGATACATACAGGTATATTAGGGCTTCTCAGGTGGCACTATGGTAAAGAACCTGACACGGCTTCCATCCCTGGGTCGGGAAGATTCCCTGGAGGAAGGCGTGGCAACCCACTCTGGTACCCTTGCCTGGAGAATCCCATGGATGGAGGAATCTTGTGGGCTATTGAGTTGGACACAACTAAAGCAACTTAGTATGCATACACAGGTGTATCGGAAGTTAAACAAAAGCTCATAAATAAAAATTATACACAACAACTTCCAGATGGGGCTTATACTTGGGAATGAGGGATAGATGGAAATTGGATGGGGAAGGTGGTAGATATTAACAATGCTCACCGATGTGTCAACTCTTGTCTTCTTCAAAGCACATAAGTGGATTATGTTTGACTGCTCTTTTGAAGTTGGGCATAGACACATGACTTGCTTTAGCCAGGGAAACATGAGCAGAAGCGACATATGCCCCTGCCAATTGTAAGCATTCACGGGCAAACGTGTGGGTCTTCATACTTCCTTTTCTACATAGTGAATCCTGAAGTCTTCTACTGATATCACAGCACCATAAAATGGGGACCATTCATCAGTCTGGGCTCCTGAATGAATACAGCTCTCTCCGGTCAACTATCTTTGGATACAGAGGATGAGACAGAAATAGATCTTTATTATTTAAAACTTCTGTGATTTTGGGGATTGTTTGTTATTACCACATACCTAGCTTTTCCTGACTAATATAGGGAGCTTTGATTGCCTTTGTAAGTTTGGTTTTGGTTTTTCACAAATCTAAAGTTTCATTTTTCAAACATGAGTAGTTGTCAGAAATTTTCCATAATTTATGTATATTTAAAATATTTAATTTTCTAAAGAAAAGAAATATTAGAGGAAGAGGCCGAAGAGGAAGAGGCAGCGGCAGTGATGAGCTCCTTAGTTCTACCACCCACGTTTTTCTCCATCTATCCTTTGGGTTTGGCTGGGCAAACCAGGGGAGAGTGCCTTGACTGTTTCTCCAACCAAATCATCATCTATGAATATGTGCTCCTCACTCTCACCCTACTTCTGTATACCGCTTGTCACCATCTGGTACTTTGCACGTTTATTTGTATGCTTATTGTCTCTTATTCCTTAGAAGTAAACCCCTTAAAATCAGGAACTTTACCTCACAACAACAGTACTTAGAACAATGCCTGACCCACAGAAGCAACTCAATACCTGTTTATTCGTGGAACATATGCAAATGGTTGCTTCCACCAGGCATCTCTGCCCAGAGAGGACAAAACCCCATCTTCCTGTTCGACATTCCTTCTCACTTGCCCTTCCCCCAGAGGAAGCACCCAAGGCCATTGATAAATGTGTAACCAGCTCTTTACCCAAAGGTTCAGATAAAAGTTGCAAAACCATGTTTTGATGTAGTGTGTGTGTGTGTGTGTGTGTGTGTGCGTGTGAGCCTGTATCTGTCTGGGGACAGGATGAGGGGACCTGGGGACTGTTCCCTTTGTGTAGCTCTCTCCTTCTACTCCATTGCCTGCCCAGGTGGGAGTCTGGATAAAAACATCCAGAGAGGCATGAAGGACAGCACCTTCCCACCAAGACCCTCCCCATAGCCTCAGAAAGAAGGCTTTCTCCAGCAGACGCAGGAAACACGGGCCTTGCTCCCAGGGCTGTAGTAAGGACCTCTAGCAGCCCCTGCCCCAGTACTTGGCTACAGAAATTCCCTGGTCACCTGGGCACAGAGACGCTCTGGCTCCACCAGCCCACGCAGAAGCCTCAACTCATGTAATTAAACATAATGACACATGGTGTGAGCTCCCAGCATCTCATGCTCTAATGACACATCTGCCTCCCAGCCCATCTTGGGGGCCAGCAAGGCTCTAATTAGGTCTGGCGCCAGCAGGTGGGAGAGCCAGGGGCCAGGGAGCAAGAGAAGCCTGGCCTTAGAGTTCATGGACCAATATGACAAGTCCAGTTAAGCTACTTTTTGATTATGAGGCTTCAGGCAAGTCAATTCATTTCTCCAAGCTTTCCTTTTCTCATCTGTAAAATAGGGTTGTAAGTTTACACTACACAGAGTTGTAGTGTAGAAGAAGAAGGTTGTAGTGTAGAAGAGTATGCACCTTCTCCTCCAGGGAGACAGACTGCTGATGAGATTGGTGCTGGACCTGGGTGAGAATGGACTGGGTCTTGGGAAAGGTCTCTGGATGCAGGGTTACCCGCCAAACCTCTGAAGGCCAATCTGACCAATATTAGTTCTCCAAAGTCTCACTGAAGGACCACTAGCCCATATTACTAAATTGACTGATTTTCCAAAAACCTGTTTAAGTAATACTCTTTTTATGTTCAATGTACGTTTTTCTAACGGACATATTTCCTTCCTGGTAGCATTTCAAGGTCTATTCAATGTGGCCAAAGCTAAGGGTCATAAAATATTTACTCTTCTAGTTCATTTATTCTTCTTAAATAATCCCCTATGAATATTTTTTCCATAGTATCACATGGGAAATTTTCATTATTGACTGATTTTTTTTTTAATCTCTTAAAAAGTAGCTTTATGTTTCATCAGCACTTTAGCATTTGGGGAATTCTTTTGCAGATTTTGCTAAACAGTCAGCTTCACCAGTTGTCCAAATTTACTGCTTTGCTCAAAATGTATTTCTTTTCATTATATTTTTCTATTTTGATTTCAACTTTTATTAAACTTATACATGTACTTTGTTCTGGATGCAGTCTCCTGTCTAATCTGTCTTTGCCCCCAATTCCCAGCCACCAGGGGCAACTGCTTTCAGCAAGACACAGCAGTTTCTTTTTCCTTCCTTTATACTTCTAAATAGCAGACTCATATGGTTCTTATATAAATTTATTTTGACATTTTCTTCATTGAGTTATATATATAAAATATATATATATACACACACACAGAAGGAATTAATGCATAATATACACAATTATCATTAAACAAGGTACAAGTTATAAGAAAAAGTTCTTTTCTATCCCAAATATATTGTTATTTCTTGATTTTCAGCTTTAAATATAATCTATCATCTTCCTACTTTGGACGATAAGAATTTCCTTCCCGTAGAATCTCCTTCCCTGCTTCTCCTGGTCTATCTTCCTTATATCATAAGTTTTGGTTAGATAAAAATTCTGGGTTTATTTTGTGACAATGTAAATACAGTTGAGAGCCCAGCCATGTAGAGTACTATGATTACAACTGTTTGTTTGGTTTTTTTTTTTGCTTCCCTGATATCTCAGTTGGTAAAGAATCTGCCTGCAATGCAGGAGATCTGGGTTCGATCCCTAAGTTGGGAAGATCCCCTGGAGAAGGGAAAGGCTACCCACTTCAGTATTCTGGCCTGGAGAATTCCATGGACTGTATAGTCTATGGGGTTGCAAAGAGTCGGACATGACTAAGTGTTTTCTTTTTTATAATGACTATTTTATTATTTTTCTTTTTGAAAAATATTTCTTTGACTGCATCAGGTCTTAGTTGTGATGTGCAGCTGGTCATTATATTATGTGGGATCTTTCCTTGCAGCACATGGACTCTCTAGTTGAGGCTTGTGGGCTCATTGTCTCCAAGGCATGTGGGATTTTAGTTCCCTGACCAGGGATCAAACCCACATCCCCCTGCATCAGAAGATAGATTCTTAACCACTGGACCACCAGGGAATCCCTACAACTATTTCTTGAAAGTCTTTCTCTTTCTCCCAGCATTGTTCATTTTCCTGTTTTCTGCTTGCCTGCTTTCTGGGTGCTCATTCCAGTTCATCCTAAATCCTCCCTTAGGAGATGAGGTCATCAGGCAACACTTCCACTTCCTCATTTTCTTGGAGACATCCATCCAGGAGCCTCCTTTAACACTTTCATAAAGTTATGCTATATGGGATTAAAAATAATTTTAAGATATTTCACATTGTGGAAAACATGCAAGAATAGTACGAAGAATGGCATGTGCCTTTCACCCAGACACCTCATTCAAGCTTCACCAGTTGCCCCCGTGATGCCAGGGGTAGAGGGTGACCCAACCTAACATCCCGTCTATGTGCCTCCAGTCTCCCTCCATTCTTGCCTTGAGTTTCACACTCTTGGTGTTTAAAGATAACAAGGCAATTGTTTTGGAGAATGTTGCTCACTTTGTGTTTGTTTCCTCCTGATTACATGTTATGACTATCCCAGGAATAAGCTATGCTTTCTCATTGCCCCCTGTCAAGTGCTGCACAACCTTGATCTGTTGACACTGGTGATGTTAACTGATTAATTCATCATTTTATTCAGTTTCCCCATTGTAAAGATACTTTGTTACTTTTGTAAGTAATAAGTATCTATCAAGATGTAAAAATCCCATTCTTCACTCCATTTACTTCTATTGTTTTAGTAGTCTTTGATGTTTCTGACCTAAAATAACAATCATAATAGTTGCCAAAAGGTGAGTTTCCTTTTTCATTTATTGTTTGGCACTCTGCTATAGGGAAAAGCATTCTCTTCTGTCCGTGTACTCATTTATTTGTTTGTTTAGAAATGTGGATTCATGGATTTCTGTTTCATTCGATGGGCTGTGATCCAGCCATACCATTTATTTTGATATTCAATTTACACCAGATTTGGCCAGAAAAAGCCCCTTCCATATGGCTCTTGTATCTTTTTGACACATCCCCTTATTCTTTACCTTCTGACACGACAACATGTCCAGCCTCAACTAGTACTTTCTCTAAATCAGTCTGGCAATCAACTCTTCCTCCAAAGAGCTGAATTCCTTTTTAGGGGAGAATGGTATTCTGAAAATATGATCTTGGTGGTAAGTGTGCTCATTGCTACTGAAGCATTGCTACTCTCAGACCTTCTCCGTGAACAGAGCCAAGAAAACACAAGCACAAACACCTTAAAGCATGTCTTTCACTGATAGCAGCAGCAGCTCACTGATAGTTCCAACTTCAATCCAACACCACAGGGTTCTTCAGGGTCCTCCTTTCCATATTTGTACCTCCCTTGTCCATGTCCTTGCCCCTTGGACTTCAAGGAGATCAAACTAGTCAATCCTAAAGGAAATCAGTCCTGAATATTCATTGGAAGCACTGATATTGAAGCCGAAGCTCCAATACTTTGGCCACCTGATGCGAAGAACTGACTCATTGGAAAAGATTCTGATGCTGGGAAGGATTGAAGGCAGGAAGAGAAGGGGCTGACAGAGGATGAGATGGCTGGATGGCATCACAGACTCAATGACATGAGTTTGTGTAAGCTCCGGGAATTGGTGATGGACAGGGAAGCCTGGCATGCTGCAGTCCATGGGGTCTTAAAGAGTCGGACATGACTGAGTGACTGAACTGAACTGTCCCTGAGAAAACTGGCTCCTTTAATCCATGGTGGATTGTTCATCTGCTCCATCCCCTATATAGACCTATGCTCTGACCCACTGGGCTGCTGCCCCACCCAACTTTAACTCTGCCCATAAGGGCTATCATACCAGCCTACTAGGACCTGCCTTGTGAGTTTCAACTAGATGAGATGAGAAAAATCAAAGGCAGAAGGAAAAATGGATAGAGGGAGTGGAAGTGGGAGGAAGGGAAGGAAGGAGAGAAAATAGGGCAGGCATGGGATGGTTTTGAATAGCTGTAGATTTCTGGGATTTTCAGATTGTTTATCTCTAAGCCACCTCCATGTTGCTGAGGAAACTGGAAATAAAGACCAAGGGACAGGGGGTTGCACCCTAGCCTGAGCTGTAGCTCCCAGAGGTGAAGAGGGGTCTGGCTTTCCATGGCCCTTGAGGGCCTTCCTGATTCATCTCATATGCATTGTTAGAAACTTTACAAATCAAAAAGAGTATTTTAAAGTAGGGGTAAATTTGGTTAGCTCAATGAGTTGGTGATACAGCAAACTGATCTTCTGATGAATTAACTTAGCCATGGTGGGGATTGAGGGTGAAGGGTGGTTCCTACTCACAGACTCTGGGGTCCCCTCCATCTAAATCCAGATGCTCATCTGCATGAGAACTATTGAGCTTCTGCATGATCATTCTTAAACTTAGAGAGAAAATTGAGCCTGGATGCAAGCCCTGTTGTGCCTCCAGCTTGCTGTGTCACCCTGGGCCAACCTCCTGCCTGTCCTATGTTTTAGCTCCCCAACTGGTAGAGGAGAGATCAGGTTCTAAGTTCTGTGCATCTCCACCTCCAGTGAGTGGCATATATGGCTGAGGGCCAGTGGAGTGTCCTTTGGCCACTAGTTCCCAAGGCAGGGGAGAGAGGAGCCACCATCCCCATCCTCCCCAGAGAAACAGGTTGGCCGGCTGGGCCTGGGCCTGCGGCCAAGGGGAAGCTGGAGACAATGAGCTGGGTTGCCGGCCGCAGGGGCAGGTTGTGCAACTTCCGTCCTGTGCCTGCAAACAAGACTTTGGCCCCAGACTTTGAGCTGGGCAGGCCTCCCCGTCTCCCCCAGGACCCAGGCCACCCAGCTTAGGGTACAGAGCTGGGGAGGGAGCAGGGTGTTTTCTTAGTCCCAAGGGCAGCCAGGTGGCTGCTGATTCCTTGAGAAGGGCTTACCAAGAAGGGTCCGTTCCATGGAGAAGGCGGAGGAGGCTCTGTGTGGCCAGGTGTGTGCACACAGGCGGCATCACTGTACCTGCACCTGCGGTCATCCCCAGGGTCACCAGCATGGGAGCCATCCTGGAGGGGTGTCTATCTGCTCACGTGGGTGCACAAGCATAAGTTCACCAGCCTGCAGAGTGTGAAGTGTGTCCAGATGTTTGAGGGCACCTTGGCGAGCTAATGAGTGTGTGTGTGTGTGTGTGTGAGTTGTTTGCATGCGCTCATGTTATGGGATGTGTAGCAGATTGCATACATGTGATATTGTGCATGTGGGTGTGATTCCCTAGTGACATGTGTACATGAGTGTGGGCTGAGGAGTATGCATATAGATATAAACCCACGGATGGGTACACATCAGGGGTGCGTATGTCTACCCATTGGAGTGCACATGTTTGCTTGTGTTTATGCAAGTGTGAGCCCCTAAATTGCCGAGCCTGTGGTCTCTGTGGGCATATGATGGTTTGTAGATGCCTGTGTCCTCTGGTACTTGTGAGTGACATGAAGTATGGGTGCTTGTCCAAATGCCGATGCGGGATGGGGTGTCCCTGGGGCCTTGGTCCAGTTCATCACCTGCTTCACCACCATGGCTCCCCACAACCTGCCAGTGACTGCAGGCTTCCAGCAGGTCTCTATTCTGAGCCCTCATTTCCCACTTACCACAGAGGGTAAGGCTGGACAGGAGCAGTTTTGGGGCTCCTCTTACCTTTGTGGGGGCCTTGCATGTGCCCCAAAGAATATGCAGATAGGGAGACTTTGAGAGCCCAGAAATCCTCGGATTTGCTTTGGTCCCTGGGTGAGGGGAACGAGGCTTCAAAGTGATGGATGAAGCCAGGAACCCAGAGCCTGAGATAGAAGACACCTGGAAGGATCTGAGAGACCCACCAGAGTCTCCCAGCTGATTGGCTTCTGCTGTGGGCTAAAGTCAGAGGGCTGACTGAAGTGACCTTTACCCAGTGCTCTGGAAGGGAAGGGAAGGACCTCTGTGAGCAGCCCTCAATGGGAGCCCCAGAGGTACTGGCTGGGAGGCAGGACCACACCCTCAATTCACTCATTAGAGTCTGTGCCTTGGTCCTTTGCTCTTGGTGGAGTGGGCCCCTGGGGCAGCTGCCCTGGCTTGAAGAAAACCTCCATTCCCCTTGTGCTAAGTTGCTTCAGTGTGTCTGACTCTTTGCGACCTCATAGACTGTAGCCTGCCAGGCTCCTTTGTCCATGGGATTCTCCAGGTAAGAATACTGGAGTGGGTTGCCATGCCCTCCTCCAGGGGATCTTCCTGACCCAGAGATCGAACGCACGTCTCTTAAGTCTCCTGCATTGGCAGGTAGGTTCTTTACCACTAGCGTCACCTGGGAAGCCTTCTCCTTAGGGCTGGTTTTAAAATTCAAGGCTTTGGCTTGAGTCCCAGGGACGACTCTGAAGGGGGAAGACTCTGAAGGGGGAAGACAAGACAGGCTTGCTGAATACCTGCTCCATCCAAGTCCTCTGCTAGTGTGGCCCGATGTGGCATTCTTTGCCTCCTTCACTGTTTTCTCCTCTCCCCTGACTTGGTGCTGGAGAACCTCTGGGAAAAGACAGTAAGGAGACAGCCTCGCTCACATGACACACACCATTTATGCTGCAGGAGACAGCGTTAGTATCGGAAAGCTTTGTCCCCTCAGAGCAGGTTCACTGCAAAGAGCTAGAAGGAGCTAGAGCCCTGTCCACTTCCCCGTCGCATGCCCTCAGGGATCTGACTCCAACCCTCCAGGATAAAGACTCCAGGCTTGGAGAAGTGGAGGATATTCTAGGGGACGGAAAATCCTAGATGCCTGCTGTGAGTCGAGCCAGACAGAAAAACAGATGCCAGTCTTGGTATTTCAAACAGAGGAAGTTTAATACAGGGAATTGATTACATGGGAGAGGGAAGAGTCAAATAGTAAATGGTGAGGCAATCCAATTCGGGCAGGGGCAGAAGTGACAAGTGGAGAAAGTGATGATACTTTCTGTACTATACTTAGATGCTCGGTTATGTCCGACTCTTTGCAACCCCATGGACTGTAGCCCACCAGGTTCCTCTGTCCATGGGGATTCTCCAGGCAAGAATACTGGAGTGGGTTGCCATGCCGTCTTCCAGGGGATCTTCCCAACCCAGGGATTGAACTCAGGTCTCCCGCATTGCAGGCAGATTCTTCCCTGGTCTGAGCCACCAGGGAAGCCGAATGGTACTGCCTAGCAGTGGTTTGTATCACGGCAGGAACCAAAGGTTCTTTAGGAGCTAAAGACACAAAAGACGGCAGCCAGTGCTGGAAAAACGACGTGCTCCACCACCCCTCCTCCATTTAAGCAGAGAACGCGGGGGTGGAGGCAGTGGGGTGGATATCCTGGCTTCTCCCACCCTCTAATCTCCTCCCAGAACTTCCCATTAGCTCAACCTGGCAAAGGAGCCCAGGAAAAGCAGTTTGCAGGAGATGAGCAGTTGCACTTGAAAGCAAACGAGCAATGCCTAACATGTTTTCCCATGATGCACCTGCAGAGGACTTGTTGGGAAAAGCAAAGAAATACTTGGCCTCGTCCCCAGGACTGCGGATATGATTAACTTCTGATAAGAGTTTGATGGACCGCACCTCCTTCCCGGTGCCCCAGGTGTCCTGAGTGTGGCTTCATGATGTCCCCACCACAGCCCAGCAAACTCAGGACAAAGCTCCCTGGGCCAGAGACAAGGAAACCAAGGCTTTTAGAAGGGAAGTGGCTTCTTCCAGGCTCCCTAGAGGGAAAATGGCAGAGTCAGGGCTCATACCCACATCAGTGGGACTCCAGGGGCCCAAACCTGGGAGGAAAGTGATAAGTCAGATGTTGGGAGCAGATGCTGGTTATCAATCTGAGTTGGGGGCTGTGGTAAAATTCTGAGATGGAGAGAGGCATTGAGTCGGATGAGACCAGCTGGGAGGAGAGCCAGTGATGGTAAAATTGTGAACCGCGGCTAGTGGTTAAGAGTAGGACACAGACTGGGTCACATCTACTCTGCCACTTCCCAGCTGTGTGACGGGATTTCTCTGTGCCTCATTCCCTCATCTGTGAAATGGGTATAATAGTGATATTGATAGTTGTACCTGCTACTCAGGACTGTTGTGAGAACTGAAGTTCATATAAGTGGTTGGTACTATTACATGCTATTTTATTTCTGTTTTATCAGTGAGGAAATTAAGGCTCTGAGAAGTAAAATTAAGGTTCTGAACGAAGGTGGTACTACGAGGAAGTAGAACAGGACTGAAGTCTATCTGCATCTGTAGCACTCTCTTGTATCCCTTCGTTCTTGGCCTGTCCCGCCTCCAGATTCTTTCCTCACCCTCTTTGGCCCATAACCCTTCCCTGCTGTCGTGTCTGTTGTCTCTACTCGCTCATGCTCCACTTTGATAAGTCACCTCCTCCTGCTGGCCTCCAGGCTTCCTACCGTCTCTGGTCTCTGGCGGCAGCGTCTCTCAGATAGTGTCTCGGCTCTTTGATGCTTGAGTCACCATCCCCTGTATTCAGTTCAGTTCAGTTCATTCGCTCAGTCATGTCCGACTCTTTGCGACCCCATGAATCATAGCATGCCAGGCCTCCCTGTCCATCACCAACTCCCGGAGTTCACTCAGACTCACGTCCATTGAGTCAGTGATGCCATCCAACCATCTCATCTTCTGTTATCCCCTTCTCCTCCTGCCCCCAATCCCTCCCAGCATCAGAGTCTTTTCCAATGAGTCAACTCTTTGCATGAGATGGCCAAAGTACTGGAGTTTCAGTTTCATCATCATTCCCTCCAAAGAAATCCCAGGGCTGATCTCCTTCAGAATGGACTGGTTGGATCTTCTTGCAGTCCAAGGGACTCTCAAGAGTCTTCTCCAACACCACAGTTCAAAAGCATCAATTCTTCGGCACTCAGCCTTCTTCACAATGCAACTCTCACGTCCATACATGACCACTGGAAAACCCATAGCCTTGACTAGACGGACCTTTGTTGGCAAAGTAATGTCTCTGCTTTTCAATATGCTATCTAGGTTGGTCATAACTTTTCTTCCAAGGAGTTAGCGTCTTTTAATTTCATGGCTGTAGTCACCATCTGCAGTGATCTTCCCTCTATTCAAAACTGAGAGTGTTTCAGTTTTCCTGAGGAGATTGTGCCTGATACAACTGTCGCTGTTGACTGCGAGTTTCCTTGGACCAGGCCCTCTCTGTGCACTTTCCATGTGTTAATGTATTTAATCATGTCACTCTAGGTTAGGGACCATGACCCCACTGTACAGAGGACGAAGTTGAGGGTATGGAGAGAAGCTGTGTGGCTCATTGAGGGCAGAGCTGGGACTCCAGGTCGGGAGGTCCAAACCCGGAGCCCATGCCTTGACCACTGCCCAGTACCACCGCCAGGGTTGTCAGCCATTGTGTCTGCCGGGAGACCGCTCGGCACCAGGGTGTGGCCCTCGGGGTGGGAATGGCCTCTGTGACTTCCCTGTCTGGCCCCAAATGCCCCCCAACAGCTCTCAGACATGCAACGGGATGGTGTCTCCTGCACATTCTCTTTTCCAAGCTGAAGATCCTGGTGTCTGGTGGGGAGGGAGGCAGGGGGTGATTTCAGGCCCCTCCCCTTGGGGCACCCTCAAAGGTCTTCCTCCAGGGCCCTGGGAAGGCTTCCCACTCTGACGTCTCTTCCAGCCCAGCCTTTCCCTCCACGCTGACCCTGGGCCCTCCCAGGACCCCCCGATGACTCACCCGCACAGCACTTTCACTTCCTCCTTCTCTCAAGGAGGCTTCGGACCTGCTGCAGCCGCAGCAAGGAGGTCTTCTCTTTGGAGGCTGGAAAAGCCATGAGGGGCAGCCGTGGACCCGGGCCTGAGGGGCTAGAGTGTAGCCCTGGCTGAGGGCAAGCTTGTGGAAGTCTTCCTGGACCTCCTGGCCAGACACTGACCTGAGCTGGACTCTGTCCAAATGGTCAGCCACCCCTGGCACCTATACAGGCTGGCACTCAGGGAGGTCAACCTAGCATTTTTAAGCTGGAATGATGCCATTCCTATTAATTGATGGCATTGGAGGGACCCATCTTCATTCATTCATTTATTCCCTCATTTAACAAGTCTGTCCTAGCCTCCTGGGTACCAAGCAACCTCCAGTGGACAAATAAACCAAGGCTTGGTCTCTGCCCACAAGGAGCTCACAGTTGACAGGGTGGTGGGTGGGGTTGAGGGGGGCAGATCTATCAACAGAAAACGCAACTCGACAGAGAAGCCTTGGACCTATTTCTCAGATCTCTTCACAGTTTACCAGAAATGTTTATACCGAAATGCTTCCTGATTACAACCTGGCCTTCTCTCTCCCCTTAGAACAATGAGAGGTCCCAGCTACTCCAGGGAGCAGGCAAAGGCGGGGCTGAAACTTATGCTTTCTTAGTATTTCAGCCCAGACTCCCGCGTGCAGGTGTGTCACACTACTCTGGGGGCAACCACTCACATCCTAGTCTAAGAGGACGGCGCCTGGTGAAATGACCGAGCTGTGGACTCGGACCTGGGTTACACTCTCGGCTCGGCCATCATCTGACTGTGTGGCCTCAAGGAAGTCGCTCATCTTCTCTGACCTTCACTTTACTCATCTGTAAAATGAAGCTATTGATAGAAACGTAGCATCATGTTTTTTGAGAATTCAGTAGATCATCCAGGCAGAGCACCTGGCGCTCAGTAAACATGAAGCGCTCAGTAAATGCCCGCTGTCACGGTGAATACACTATTTACAGTGAAGGTCTCTGGTACCTGTTCCTGTGTGTGTGTCTATGGGGCAATCAGGGAAGGCTTCCTAAAAGAGGTGACATTCATGTTGGGTCTTACAGCAAAAGGTGAGGAAGAGCATTCCAGGTAGAGAAAAGGCCAGAGATGGTCAGGGATTGGGGAGGCTTTGGGGGAGGCCAAGATTCACCCGACGGCTTCTCTAGTCTGGGCTGTGTTAAGGCTGGGCCTGAGCTCCTCAGGCTCCAAGGCTGCAGCCTGGCCCAGGCCCCCTGTGGTATCTGGGTGGGTGGGGGCTGCCCTAGCTTGGTCGCTGAGGTGCTGGCAGCAGCTTCAGGCCTCTCACCTCTCTGCCTCCTCCTGTTTCCGGGCCTCCACTTCCTTCCCCTGCACAGACCGCAGAGGCGTTTCAGAGGAAGCTGCTACTTATTTTAGCAGCCATCCTGGACACCCCCACCCACAGCTGCCCCTGTGCCTGGGCCCCTACAGAGGCACCCAGTCACTCTCTGAGCCACAGCTCAGAGCACTCAGGGGTGAGGAACAGCCCACATGCTTCCCCACAGCTGCACCAGCCTGATTCTGGAGCTGAGAGACCAGGGTTCAAGCCCAACCTGGAGCCTCACTTACTGTACGATCTCCAGGTTCCTCCTCCAAGGCCACGTGCCCATTTGTGCTACAGGACCGACACTGGGCAGGAACTGACTTCTGGGTAGAATGGGGTGGGGTGGGGTGGGGTGGATGCACTGCCAGCCTTGCTGACATCCAGCTGGAAAGCCCTGAGAGAGTGTCTTGGGGAAGACAGGTTCAGGCTGGGGGCGTTGCAGAGGCTTGTCCTTTGAAAGTCCATCTTTAAGAACAAAAGAATCACAAATACAAATTTACCTATGAAAGTGAGTTTTTATGTAGAGAGAGCCTGTGCAACTGAGGAGCCATGAAGCTTCAGCTTTTCCAGTGTCGTGGCAAACTTGACCTTGGAGAGGGCCCCCAAAGTCCCCAAGAGATGATGGGGAAACTGAGGAAAAGGGAGGGGGCACCACCAGCACGACAGGGTCACACAGCTGGTGATCCCAGGTTTGCTAATGAATCAGTGCCCATGTTTTACTCACACCCCTCGACAGACCCTTGTAGCCCACTGGGATGAGGAGGACACTGGGGAGGAGGAAGAGAGACCAAGAGGATGAAAGACAGGGACACAGGGAGACAGGGCTCTCCAGGGTGAGGAGGACACGGGCTCGGCCTCTTTCTAGCTGTGCGGCTCTTCCTGAGCCTCGGTGTCCTCATCTGTATAATGGGGTGATGGAAGGCAGTTGTGAGCACTGGCCATTCTGTTTCCCCTTCCATTCAGGCCTTGTAAATTCATTCCAAAGCACATTGATGATAGCAACACTTACCTAGTGCTTACCTCATGCCAGGGACTGTTCTAAGCACAGCGTTTTAAAATTTCAGTCATCTAATCTTCACAATAATATGATCAGGTAAGTGTGATTATCACCCCATTATCACCATGATAATATCACCATTATCACCCTCAATTCCAGATGAGGCAACTGAGGCCCCGGAGGCCAGCCAGGCTCCGGGTTGGGTCCCAGGAATGCAGCTGTAACACATACATGGTTTTTGATCTTGAGGAGCCCAAAGCTGGTGGGGACAGGGGTGCCAGCAAGTACATTATTAGAACCCCAGAGGGATCCTGGTTTGGGGACCAAGGAAAGTCCTCAGAGAGCAGAGGGGAGGGAGGGCTTCTTTGGGCCAGATGGCTTAGTGCAGAAGATGGCATTTGAAGAGAGCCCTGATGGATTCCTAGAGGAATTTTCCAGGGTGACCACGGGAGAAAGGCATTCCAGGCAGAGGGAAGAGCATATGCGAAGTCAAGGAGGCAGAAGAGTGTTTGCGGGGAAGCGAAAGCAGCCAGGAGGTTGCAGATCTGGTGGGTGTGGCCAGGAATAGCACAGATGAGGCTGTAGAATTAGCTTTCTGATTCCTGCTTTTCTTCTTGGGTTCCAATCCTGAGCAGGGGCTTCAGTCCTGCAGGAGAAGTGTCTGTGAGGGGCAGGCCTGCTGTGTGACAGTCAAGAGTGGACCAGGAACATCTGCCAGAGGCAGTCTCTGACACCAGCCTCTTGGCTGCCTCCCCTCCTGAGTTTCTAGCTTTGACAATTTGGGAGCCTTCATCTGTCCTGGAGGGGAGGATGTGGGCCTCAAGGTCACCCCACCAACCAGCTTCTCTCCTCCTTGTTCAGAGAAAGCTTGCCAACCTTCACATGGGCATTCACGTCTGTCCACCCTCACATCCATCTGTGAGTCTGTACATGCAATGCTGACCCAGATCAGAAGCTCTGCATGCACTGCCTGTATCCCTCTGATCCATTTCTGAAGTCCCTGCCAAGCAGGGCCCATCCTAACCGCAGAAGGCATCTTCCCACCCCAGCTCCCACATCTCCACTTCCCCATCTGAAACTTTCTCTGGTACCACAGGAGCTGGATAGCTTTTCACAGGGCACCCAGAAGTGCCAGGGCTGGAAGTGTCCCCAGGAGAGCCCTTACCCAGGGAGGAATGGACGACAAAGTGCCCCAGCTTGCCAGTCACCAGGTGGACAACTCCAGGCACATTTCATACAGCCACTTGGGTACTGAGTCCTAAGTTCCCGCCGAGTCATCAGTTCATTTGCACACTCCTACTTCCCAAGATCACTGCCTCCCAAATAAACTGCCTACACCCATCCCTTACCCAGTTCATCCATTCATGCGTTTGCCCACACAACACATGCTCACGGGGCCTGCTCCACTGGACTCTTCTTGAGATGAAATGGGCACAGCCTTGTCCTTTGGGACCCACAAGCTTGTGGAGATAGGCACAGGCTCCCAAGGGACACTCCTGAGGCCCTACTCCTACCAGGAGAACTGGAGCAAGGGCTGAGCTAAGCCACTCCCTCATCAACTCTTGGTTTCCATCCTTGGCTTTCTTCTGGAGGTAACTTTCCAAGGATGGTTCCAGCAGCCTGTGCCATGGCCGTCAGGAAGAACGACAGTTACTGCTTGCGCTCCCTGCACATGAGCTGCTTGGCACATATTAGATGCATTCATCTTCCCAGCGGTCCTAGGAGGTAGGTACTCTTAATCCAAGCTCCATTTTACAGACGGGGCAAGTGAGGTACTGAGAGTTTCGCCCACAGTGCCGCAGTTAGTAAGGACCGTTTCAATCCAGGCAGTCTGACCTCAGAGCCCATGGCTTGGTGTCTGTGCTTTACAGTTTGAGGAAGGAGGGCAACTGATTTGATGCAGAAGAAATGATTCAAATGCACAAGAAGGTCTGGGAGGAGAAGGCAGGGCAGCTTAGAATAACACACCTGAACCCACACTTCCACACCAGCGTGCTGTGTATACACAAAGAAAAGTACACAAACATGTGCGTTTAGCCAACACAGACATGTCCACATAAGTGTGCCAATACACAAATGCCTTATGCCCTCAGAGCTGTGTCTATACACCGGTATGTGCACCAGGGCACCCAGCTGCCGCCACACACACGTTTGCAGGTGTGAAAACAGGCATCAGCACATGTGCATATTCACAGACAGATGCACACGTATGCCCCACACACATTTATTTTCACCCATGCATGCCTCACTACCCATGGGCACACACCCAGGAACCCGCATCGGTGTGCCCCTCTGCACAAGGACACACACAAATACAAATGAGTGGGCAGTTTGAATTCTTTGCTTAAAGAAAAGTTGTGACTGTATTAAAAATGTAGGACACATCGGCCAAATAATTAAAGTGTGAAGCGAGGCAGTGGGACATCCCACCACTCTCCCGGGGCTACCCATGCCGGGCTGTGCTCAGCGTGGCTGTGTCCTATATATTTGAGGAAGAGGCACTTTATTACAGTAATTTATCACCCCCATAAATGTGGCTCCTCTGTAACGTGGAATAATTTGGAAAGAAATATGTTTTAAAAATTAAAAATGCAGTCGGCACGCGCCCCGTCAGGTCTGCAGGGAGACATGGAGGCAACTCCAGTAACTGCCCGTGTAGCTCTAATACCTACAACCTCCATTATTTAAAGTGTGATTGTATTTTTCCTGCTTGGAGCTTTGTCAGCTATAAATAAAACATAAGGGTGAATTGTTGTGAGGCCTAGTAAGCACTTCCATTATTGGTACTTAAGGGGGCTTGGGGATGGCGTGAATAAGCAGGGTGTGGGGGAGAGAAGGAAGGCCACTTGGGGGTTACCGACCGGGCCCAGGGGCCGAGCTGTGGGTGTGGATTGGTACAGTCCTTTTGATGGTTGAGAATCCTTTGAATCCAGAGTGACATGACCCCATGAATTTCAGCTCTGTTGAGGAGTCCACCACTGACCATAGGGAAAACCACCCACAATAGTTGATGCCTGCAACATCTCCCTACAGGCCTGCCCCTCTTGGTCTTCCCAGGGAGTCCATAGTCACAGGACACCAAGGGGAGAAGAGATCTGTAAGAGAAAGGGATTCATCAACTTGAAGATGTTTTTGGTTCTAAGTGAGTCCAGAGCTGTAGCTGGGCGAGGAAGGGGGATTTGCAGTGAAGTGTGTAGGTGGATGGGGATGTGGGTTGTTGGCTTTGAGTCAGCAAGCTATCCCCATGACAGAGTGACTGGGAAGGGAAGGACTCTCCTCCAAGAATGATTAGGTCAGAAAACAAATGTATTTGTTTCGTCAAAAAGAAAAAAGGAGCAAATCAGAGTGGGATGAAAACCTGGACATCATCTCTTTGTCCTCCCCCTGCATCTTGCGTGTTTCTCAAAACCTGAAAGCTTGGCTTGGTGTCCTGGCTCTGCCAGTTCATAGAGTCATGACCACAGGCAAGGGTTCTTTTTTCACTTCCTTGAGCCTCAGTTTGCTCATCTGTAAACTGGGGATAGGGCTTCCCCAGTGGCTCAGTGCTAAAGAACCTGCCTGCCAATACAGGAGATGCAAGGGACGTGGGTTCCATCCCTGGGTCAGGAAGATCCCCTGGAGAAGGAAAATGGCAATCCACTCCAGTATTCTGGCCTGGGAAATCCCATGGACGGAGGAGCCTGGCAGGCTACAGTCCATGGCATCACAAAAGAGTTGACATGATTTAACTACTAAACCCCAACAACAAATGGGGTGTGTGTGTGCTCAGTTGCTCAGTCGTGTGCAGCTCTTGGCACATGAACTGTAGCCTGCCAGGCTTCTCTGTCCATGGAATTCTCCCAGGCAAGAATACTGGAGCGGGTTGCCATTTCCTATCCCAGGGGATCTTCCTGACCCAGGGATCATACCTGTGTCTCTTGCGTCTCCTGAATTGGCAGGAAGATTCTATACCACTGTGCCACCTGGGAAATCCCCAATGCAAATGTGTACTGTCACTTTATTCATCATTGTCAAAACTTGGTAGCCATCAAGATGTCTTTCAATAAGTAAATGGATAAATAAACTGAAATGAACTAGGAACGGGGAGTTATTGTTTATGGCAAGTGGAATTTCAGTTTGGGAAAAGGAAAAAAGTTCTGGAGAGGGTTAGTTCTGGTGATGGCTATACATCATTATGAATGTACTAAAGGTCATGGAACTATACACTTGAAAGTGGTTAAAATGGAAAATTTTATGTTATGTATATTTTACTACCAAAAAAAAAAAGAGTTATTAAGCCATGACAAGACATGGAGGAACATTAAATGTATATTGCTAAATGAAAGAAGCCAGTCTGAAAAGGCTATATACTGTGTTATTCCAACTGTATGACCTTCTATAACCTTCTGGAAAAGGCAAAACTATGGAGACAGTAACTGTAGCCATGAAATTAAAAGAGGCTTTCTCCTTGGAAAGAAAGCTATGACAACCCTAAACAGCATATTAAAAAGCAGACATCACTTTGCCGACAAAAGTCTGTATAGTCAAAGCTAGAAAGCTGAGCGCCGAAGAATAGATGCTTTTGAACTGTGGTGTTGGAGAAGACTCTTGAGAGTCCCTTGGGCTGCAAGGAGATCCTACCAGTCCATTCTTAAGATCAGCCCTGGGATTTCTTTGGAGGGAATGATGCTAAAGCTGAAACTCCAGTACTTTGGCCACCTGATGCAAAGAGTTGACTCATTGGAAAAGACTCTGATGCTAGGAGGGATTGGGGGCAGGAGGAGAAGGGGATGACAGAGGATGAGATGGCTGGATGGCATCACCGACTCGATGGGCGTGAGTTTGAGTGAACTCCGGGAGATGGTGATGGACAGGGAGGCCTGGAGTGCTGCGATTCATGGGGTCGCAAAGAGTCGGACATGACTGAGCGACTGAACTGAACTGAACTGATGGTTTTTCCAGTAGTCATGTATAGATGCGAGAGTTGGACCATAAAGAAGGCTGAGTGCTGAAGAACTGATGCTTTCGAATTGTGGTACTGAAGAAGACTCTTAACCTTGGGCTGCAAGGAGATCAAACCAGTCAACCCTAAAGGAAATCAACCCTGAGTATCTATTAGAGGGACTGGTGCTAAAGCTGAAGCTCCAATATGTTGGCCACTTGATGTGAAGAGCTGACTCACTGGAAGACTCTCGTGCTGGGAAAGACTGAAAGCAGGCGAAGAGGGCGACAGTGGGTGATAGGGTTATATTGCCTCACCAACTCAATGGACATGAGTTTGAGCAAATTCTAGGAGATAGTGAAGGACAGAGAAGCCTGGTGTGCTGTGGGGTTGGAAAGAATTGGACATGACTTAGTGACTGAAGAACACAAATGGAGACAGTAAACAGATCAGTGGGTGGGAGGAGGGATAAGTAGATAAAATACAGATGATTTTTAGGGCAGTGAAATTATTCCACGTGGTACTATAATGGTGGCTACGTGTCATATCATGTTTTCAGAGCCCACAGAATGCACAACACACAGAGTGAACCCTAATGTGAACTATGGACTTTAGTTGTTAATAATAACGAACTGATATTGGTTCATCAGTTGTAATAAACATACCATAGAAATACAAGATGTCAATAATAGGGACAGTGGGTGATTATATAAGAATTCTGTGTATTTTCCGTTTTGTTTTAAACCTAAAACTGCTCCAAAAATCAAAGGCTCTAAAAATAAGAAATAAAAACAAAAGATTTAAAAAGAAAACAGCCTAGGCAGAAGTCAGTACTGGCCTTTTCCTTAGCACTTGATGCCATTAAGAGCAGAGCTAAAAAAGAGTGGATACATGTATGTGTATAACTCATTCCCTTTGCTGTACACCTGAATCTAACACAGCATTGTAAATCAACTATACTCCAATAAAAATTATTTTTTAAAAAAGAACAGTGCTGGAAGGCATCTTAAGCAATCGTTCCCCTGGTGGTTTCCAAATGCTTTTTTTTTTTTTTTCAAGCAAAATTGTGTGGGGCCCCAATCCTCTTAAAAAGCTCACTATGACCAGAGCAAACTGGATGGGATCAGCAAACAGGTTTGGACTGGCTCAAGCTACATGCTGTGGGCTGGGGCTCCATGACCCTACCTGTCCACAGCTCCCTGGGTTGGCCTGTTTTAGCCCTGCTGGATCAGCAGAATTTTTCTGAGCTACATAAACCGGTGCAGTTGATTTAAATCTTTTGGAATTGGTCCTAGCTGAATGCATTCATCTTGAACCAGCTCAAACCTCTCTGAACTGGCTGAAATTGGGCCCAGATCTAGAGTCGAGGGGTGTGTCCCTGAACGGAGCCCCAAATGGAAGAGAAGCTGAGATTCCATTTGGGTGATCAAACAGGGAGTTTCGGTGGCTCAAGCTGGATCAGACCAGGGCAGACAGATAAGCACATTGCCACAGAGGCTGGAGAGAGAGCGGTGGATGCAGGCTCCCCGCCTCCTGCCTCTCCCCCTGGAGCACGTCCCTGGAGGCCATTTGGGTTGGGTGACAGAGAGGATGATGGGAGGTGGGGGAGGAGGGGAGGAGGAGGAGACTCTCTTGAGAAGATGGGAGGAGGGAGGGATGGCACCTAGAGCACCATGGGATAGTCTCCTAGGGCATGATTAGGAGACTGTCATGGCTCCTGGCACCTGCTCTTTGAACTGATGTCTGGGGTGAGGTCATCTACTGAGAGCCAGAGGGGTGACCAGGGGCTGATAAGTGTGACAGAGAGAAGAAAGGGGAAAAGCCAGAAGCAGTCACTCCAAAGAAGAGAAACAGAGGGCTCCATGGGGCAACTTGAAGTGCCCATTTGAGGCCTGTGGTCATGAATTTAGAATGGAACCTGGTAATGTTGTTGTGTGATTTTCTCCAGCCATATTCAGTGGTGTGAGATGACATTAGTGTCCAGTGTCACCAGGCGAATATGATGATATGATGGCGGGGCTGATCAAGATGAGAAATGAAGCCAGGATGGGGTCATTGGAGGAGAGCAGTGAGAAGGCTAATGGAGTGTTAGGCTCCACGAGAATCCAGAAACTTCTGTAAGGATGGCTCTGGAGCAAGGGGCTGGATGGCTAGGAGGCAAGGGTTAGTGTGGGGTGTTTATAGAGTGGGAAACTGAGGCCACACAAGGAAGGAGACTTATCCAAAATCACACAGTTATCAGTAGCTGAGGAAGAAACTGCTAGTTCTTGATCTCTTCTTGAGTCATTCACTCATTTACTCAATAAGTTCCTGTCGAATACCAGCTAGGGGCTGCTGCTGCTGCTGCTAAGTCACTTCAGTCATGTCCGACTCTGTGTGACCCCAGAGACGGCAGCCCACCAGGCTCCCCCGTCCCTGGGATTCTCCAGGCAAGAACACTGGAGTGGGTTGCCATTTCCTTCTCCAATGCATGCAAGTGAAAAGTGAAAGTGAAGTCGCTCAGTCGTGTCTGACTCTTCGCGACCCCATGGACTGCAGCCTACCAGGCTCCTCCATCCATGTGATTTTCCAGGCAAGAGTACTGGAGTGGGGTGCCATTGCCTTCTCCCAGCTAGGGGCTAGGTACTCTGAATACTGAAGCCAAAAAATCTTATTCCTGCCCTCAGAGAATTTACTGCACACAGATATGAAATTAATTTATCATTCATGTAGTATATTAAGTATGTATTCATATGCATTATTAAAGAAAACCAGACACAGTTAGAGCCTGGGTGGAGCTTGAAGTACAGTAATCTACAGCTCTGCCATCTGGGGCCACTGGCTCAATATCTGTGTCTCGGTTCCTCATCTGTAAAATGGGGATCCTAATAACAGTCATTTAGCAGTGCTATTGAGATGAGTAACACCGTGCCCAGGGCTTAAGTATAGTACGCTGTCAGTAATTCAGCTCTTTGTATGCTGACTCTGGCAGTTGGTGATGGACAGGGAGGCCTGGCGTGCTGCGGTTCATGGGGTCGCAAAGAGTCGGACATGACTGAGAGACTGAACTGAACTGAACTGAATCATTTCAATGCCTGTGGTGTACATTGATTCTCAACGGATAGGTGTCAGCAGCCTTTGTGGGTGCCCCACCTGTATCCCTTCTGCACTTGCTGATGGTGTCAGATGCAGGCACCTGTGCTCATCCGCTCTGGTGCTTCCTCCTCACCTTGTTGCAGAGTTGGTTATCAGAGGCCAGAAGCACTGGGCTGTTAACACCCCCAGGGGCAACACTCAGCCATGGGTACACAGCAGCAGGAGGATACATACCCCAGCTTTCTTGCCCTTCGGGCAGGATCATCTAGGGCATGTTCTGCTTTGTCAGCGTCCCAGGGAGCCTGAGCCTCAGCTGCTCGCAGCGGGAACCTGCTTTTTAATACATGTGTTATTGCCTTTCCTTCTATGGGAGGAACTGTAAAATAAACTAGCTGCTTATACTCCATCCTTGCCTCAGGATCTGCTTCTGGGGGCACCCAACCAAAGACAGTTGGTAATGCAAATGGTCGTAGGAATAGACTCTCAGGGTGGGCTTCTGGAATGGAATCCGTCACTAGCCAGACGGCAGCCAGTACCACACTGCTGGTGTTGAGTGCAGTGGGATGACACCATTAGCAAGTACCTGGGATGCTGTAGCCTCATCTTTGCTGAGACTCTCATCTTACTGGATTAGAGGTGCAGGTGGAAGGGAAAGCACTGGTTTATCCAGTAGCTCTAGCCCTTGAGAGATGGGGCACAATGGTAACTTGAAGGATTACAAACTTGTTTGGCTGAGGTCAACTGCCATGACAGCCCTGAAGGAAGAAAATGACAGGCTCAGGTCAGCCCACTATCATCGTAGGGTTCAGCTGGAAAGCCAGAAGGTTGCCAGGGCAGTGCTTTGATCACCCCTTAATTCCTGAAGCTGGAGGGGGCAGACTGTACTGAAAATCAGACCCAAGAGTTAACTGAAAGAGTAGTGAAGGAACAGGGGCTGAATTCACAGCCCCTGTGGATCTTCCAGGCTGATAGAAGAGCTGCCAGAGAAAGCTGGGGCCCTGAGAACTGGGATGGGAACATCTGTGTGGATTTGCTTGATAAACCTGAGCCTCAAAGTCCCCTGAACCTCTGGAAAGTAGAAATGGTCTCTCTTCTTTGCTAGAGTCTCCTGGTGGTGGCAGACAATGCAAAGGTCTGCCCTGGGGTGCCTGCCTCTCTGAATGATGTGGATTCCTCCATGGCATCCCCCACTTCTCCTACTGCTCTGCAGAAAATTTTAACTTTAGTTGCTAAGTCATGTCTGACTCTTTGTGACTGTAACTTGGCAGGCTCCTCTGTCTATAGGATTTCCCAGGCAAGAATACTGGAGTGGGTTGCCATTTCCTTCTCCAGAGGATCTTCCTGACCCAGAGATAGAGCCTACGTCTCCTGTATTGCAGGCAGATTCTTTACCACTGAGCCACCTGGGAAGCCCCTTGTTATGCAGACCAGTAACTAAAATCAGTTCTCAACGTGGTCTGAGGGAGTTCACATTTCCTCTTTAATAGGAAGAAACAAATTATCTACTGAAAGAGCTGAAGGAGCCAGAACACCCCTGGGAGGAAGTCTTAAAGGTCTTCTATCAGGGCAGGGAGAATAGAGGGCTAGATTGACAAGGAGCACTGTGCAATGTCCAATCCTAAAGGAAATCAACCCTGAATATTCATTGGAAGGACTAATGCTGAAGCTCCAATACTTTGGCTACCTGATTCAAAGAGCCGATTCATGGAAAAGACCCTGATGCTGGGGAAGATTGAGAGCAGGAGGAGAAGGGGATGACAGAGGATGAGATGGTTGGATGGCATCACCAACTCAATGAACGTGAGTTTGAGCAAACTCCGGGAGATAGTGAAGGACAGGGAAGCCTGGCGTGCTGCAGCTCGTGGGGTCGCAAAAAGTAGGACATGACTGAGTGACTGAACAACTCTGCAATGACTCAGGAGCCCTGAGACACTCCTAACACTGCTGGGACATGTAGACATGAGGCATAGTTGGTCTGCAGGGAGCTGGAGATAACAAAACTGCCTTGGCTGAGTGCAGAGAAGGGATCAAAAGGTTCAGAGGGTGAACATATGAGAATGGATGCGTCATATAAGACCACAGAACCACCCGCGTGCCATTGTTGAGTGGACGGAGGCCACAGATGAGCGCTGGCTTTTGTCCATCTCGCAGTGGGTCTGTTGGGCCATAGACTCACCCACGGTCATCTCTCCAGTCCCTGCGTGTGTCACTGGGATGGATATACTTAATAGCTGGCAGAATTCTCATTGGTTCCCTGCCCTATGATATAAAAGACTTTATAACAGGAGAGGAGGGCTCTAAATTGCACCTCCCTTTTCTAGACAAAATAGTAAACCAGAGGTAGGCCACATGCTGGGAGAAATGGCAGAGATTAGTACTACCCTCAAAGACGGGAAGGATACAGGAGTGGTGGCTTCTGTTATATCCCCATTCGGTTCAGCAGTGGAGCCCCTGTAAGAACCCAGTAGATCAGAGATGATGGGGAACCACCATAGACTCAAGTACGTGGTAGCCCCCATCACCAATACTGCATCAGAACGCCATAGATGCTGGCACCTAGTGTGACTATCGATCTGTAGAATGATCTTTTCCATCCTCCTCAGAAGAGTCAGAGCAGTTCACACTCACCTGGGCAGAGGGCCAACAGACACTTTCACTGATGTACCCCAGATGACCTCACTCTCCTGCTCTCTGTCACAGTGTCACCCCAAGGGATCTTGAGCATCTGGAGGGGGGTGGTTTTGCTTTGTGTCAACTTAACGAAACTATGTTTCCCAGAATTTCACTGTGTAACTCAGGGGTGGTGTGTCCTTCTCAGGACTTGGAGAAGGAGATTTGGAAGGTGGAAGTGAACAGCAGCCATGGAAGGTGGGTGCGGGGGATGAGACGTGGTGGTAGCCCCTGAACGTTGCTGCGGCTCCTCTGCCTCCCACCTCTCTTGGCGCCACTCCAGGTGCTGGGATGTGACAAGAAAGGCCAAGTTCCTGCTTCTGGTCGTGCCTGTGATTCTCTTGGAGGTTGGTGAGGGAGACAGAAAACGCTCCCCAAAGCAGGTCTTCATAGCATGCGCATATCCTTGCCGCTTCCTTGTCCAGTGTGATCCCATTGTTGTGGTTACAATGGTCAAGGCCACTCTAATCTTCTCATCTCTATTTCCATCTTTCCCTCTGTCCCTCTCCTGGCTTTGTGTCTGCAAAGAGAAGAGTCCAGAAGAACACATTCTGAGCTATTAGCCTTGGTTATCTCTGAGAAGTAAAACTGGGAAGGAGAGTCGTCCTGTTTATTTTACACGCAACTGAGGCAGAGAAATGACATACTGCATCTGAGGGCACACGGCTGGTGAGTGCAGTCTTGTGTCCCCTCCTGCTTACACATCCTATTTCCTCCCCAGCGAGGATGGTTCTCGGCCTCTCTCACCCCTTCCAGCATGGCCTGACCTCTAGATTTCCAACCCAGACTTTCCCCTGAAAGCCCCTTACACTGTCACCGCCTGCGTCCTGGCTCTGTGGTGAAGGGACAGAATTAGAGCTCGCCTCGTGGGGGAGGTGGTGGCGCTGGTAGCGGCAGAGGAGAAGTGACTTTCAACTTCTAGGAATCGACTTTGACAATCAGATAGAGCAAGGGACTGAGTCACCGGCAGGCCCCACCGGCTGGGTTTTAATCAGGTCAGATGGTGGCAGCGTGTGCGGGCGGGTGGAGGTGCAGAGGTTCCAGATCCACTTCCTCTCTAAGGGGCCCAAGCCCTTCAAGGCTGCTTCTGCCTCCTCGGCAGGGAGGACTCGCCTAGCACATGTCAATTCAGGCTAGCGGAGGTGGCCTCAATGTAGGTCCTGGGGCATCAGAGCATGAGAACCCAATGTGTCATGGTGCAGATAAGGGTACAGAGACCAACAGAGGTTAAGAGGCTTGCTCGAGGACACACGGCAAGTCAAAGTCATAGCTGGAACTCGAACCCAGGCCTCCCGAAAGCCACCACTGGCTTCCAGAATGAATGTTCTTCCCAAACACGTCACTGCCAGCTTGGGGCACGGTCCTGAGGCCAGTTCCCTTTGGAGGGAGGGAATGGAACCCTGCATAAAGGATATTGTCAGATTAAAGGTGCAAATGTATGCACAATTGCCTAGAACATGGTAACTACTCAATAAATGGGGCTTTTGTTTTTGCTATACAACGATTTCCTAACTGACTTAGGCAGAATCCTAGGTTCTCTGGCAATACCTCAGTGGTCCTGGGTGGGAGGGGCTGAAGAGGGAAGCCAAGAAAATGTGGGTCAGGTCTCCCTTCATCCTTCTCCCTGGCCCCCACTGTCACACACGCATATCGTCTACAAACCAGAGTGTTCTGTCCTTATCTGTCTTATGTTTTGGAGGTCTGCCTAATGTTTTATTTAATGGTTCTGCAAAAAATCTGGCAGTCCACCTCTGCCTAAGCAAATGGAGAGAGGACCTGCTGGAAACACAGAGAAATAAGGATCAGAGTGCTGTTTTAACACATGCATTTGTGCATTAGGTGTTTGACATATGCATTAAGAAATAGTACTCTTGATTGTCGGTTTCCTGGGGCCACAAGAGTCTGTGGCCGCATCTGTGGGTTCCCACTCACTTGCCGTGGCCCACTTCCTTCCTGGCTAATGGAACCCGCTCAGTCTGGTTGACCGCCAGGCATCACTACGATTTATGGAGTCCCTTGCCCCACCACAAGGTAAGAGGAGATGTTCCCTAACGTGACCCAATCTCGGTGAGCCCATTTTTCTTGTCAGTGATGGATCAGAACACAGGTGACAGGCACTAGACATGAGTGTGTCTGCCCATTAGACAGAAGGAGACGTCAAGGGGGGAGGAGGCTTCTGGGGAATGTGTCCCTTTCGATGAAAACCAAGAGACACGTGCAGAAAAGCTCCCTTCTCCTGCCTCTCCACGTGGCTGTCTGAGAACGTAACTGCTGGCCCTGCAGCAGCCATCTGAGACCTGTGGGGACAGGCCTGTAGGAAGTGACCCCCAACCCAGAGTGCCCGAGCTGTTGCTGGATAATGCCACAAGACAAACATCCCCAAAACCCAGCAAGTGACACCGGGCTTTCTTGAGAGTGCTTGAGGTCACAGGTCAGCAGGTTCACTGTGGTTCAGCTACTCCAGACAGGGCTGGGCACCACACTGCAGGCTGTGGGTTGGGTTCCGGTCTGTTCCACACGTATTTATTCTGGGGCCAGGGCTGAAGGAGCTGCAGTGAGTGGAAGAGAGCTCCTCTCCTGGGAGATCATGGGGGCTTGAAGACAGTCTAACTCACACAAGCACTTTAGGGACTTGGCTCACATTCCAAAGGCCAAAGAAAGCCCCACGGCCATGGCCAGCGTGGCAGGTTGGGATGTACACCCACCCCCCAGGGGAGGGGGTGGCCAGTGAATACCTGCTGAGCAACACACCCGACCCAGCACAGAGCTGTGGACCTGGGAGGAGCCCTGCTTCTCGGGTCCTCTGCCTCCTCTGTGAGACGGCATGTGGGGTTGGGGTTTCTGCTGCTTGCAGCTGAGGATGGCCAAAGGAAGCCAGGGCACAGGGAGAGGCTGCAGGGCCTTGAAGGGAGAATTAATCTTTAGAAAACATGGATTCTGGAGTATGCAACAGGGTCTGAGCAAAAAGGAGCATTCCAGATTTGAAGCGCCCCTACTGCTACTATCCCAGTGAGGTTGGTGCCACACCCAAGGGAGAGAGCTGTTGTGCGGTTTAAACTGAAAAAGCAGTTTCTAATGAAGCTGCATCACTGTGGGGCCCCTCTGCTGTAGGGGCCTCCTGACTAAGCATAAAGCGATTTGTCACAGACCCAGGAACTGCCTGGACCTCGGGCATGGAAATCTTCAAGAGGGCTGAGGCTGGGCCGAGGCCAAGGCAGGGTCTGGGTGGAGCAGAGCCTGGTGCTACAGACTGAATGTCTCAAGGGCCAGCCTAAGTGCCCACAGGGCCAGAGAGGACCACGGCCCAGTGAGAGAGGCAGAGGAAACAGAGAGCAACACAACCCAGTCGGGTTCGTGGGCTCATGCAAGACTCCACTGGGGACAACCAGAACTATCTCATGGGGGTGGCAGGTGGGGGGTTTGAGGTAGACTGGAGTTCTGGGGCAAGGAGCTGGGCTGGGGGACTGGGTACGTATCTGCAGGTGATTTTTTTTTTTTTTTGCATCCATAGGCTGGTGAGACCTGGCCAGCCTTAGATCATGGGCTGAGGTTCCCAAGCTCAGCACCTGTTCGACTGCATCTCCGAGTCTCCAGTGACCAGCCCCCTACCCAAATGATGATGGGGAACATTTGCTCAATGGATGAGAAAATAATACCAACAACAAGAAACATAAAGCAACGGGCCCTCAGAGGTACCTGGAATGTTTGATGTCCTATAGACACTGGGGTTTCCTGCCTCCCTTATTCACCATCTGGTAGCCCCCACCTGATTTCAGGTAGGAGGGCTGGGTGGCAATGGCTGGTCTGCAAGGAGCCCAGCCAGGCTAGCCATGAGGCTCAGTTGACTGAAAAGATGATCGGAGCTTGTGGTTTCAATAGCTAAGTGAGGACACCCTGGTCTGTGTTCCAAATTAGTGATACATAATGTGGTGAGGAGGGTGGTGTGTCTCACCGACTGTGACCACAAGGCATCCGGGGACCACACTGGAAGTGGAGGAGCATGGTGATGGCAGGAGAGGAAGAAGGAGGAGGGGGTGGGCAGGTGAAGACCAGGGGAACTTCTGGGACTTTAGGGAACTTGAATGTGTCATGGTACCTTGACCAACAGGGCCCTGGGCACTCTGCCCACATGATGGCATGTAGGATCTTGCAACTGCCTTCCTGGGAGGGGCTGTTGTCACCATTTCATAGATGAGGAAGCTGAGGCTCCAAGACTAGAAGAAGCCTGTGCTGGAATGAAGACAATGGGTACCCACCGGAAGTTCAGATAACAGTGGCCAAAGGGATGGGCAAGTCAAGCTTGATTCAAGTCAAAACTGATCACCAAGAGGATCCACCTGGGCAGGCAGGTGTGGTGAGCATCCTTTGTGCTCCTCCAGCCCCCCACCTCCCTCCTTGGAGACCAGCCCCTCTCCCAGAGCAGAGTTCCACAGACCCTGTTAGTATCCCCATCTCTCTGCTCCCCTCATCACAGCTGGCTGGACCAGGGCTGGATGCTGACTCAAGTGGAGCCAATCAGCTCCTCTCTTGTGACTTTGGTATTGAGATTCAGAAATGCTGGGCTGCCTTTTTGGCTGCTTGTTTGAAACGAGTCATAAAACTGGGTCAGGGGGCCATATTTGGCTGCCTATTCATAAAGTAGCAGAAAAAAGACTGGATAGAGAGACTGAAATGTGCTTATGGGAGAGGCAAGAAAGATGAGAGAGAAAGACAGTCATACAGAAGGAGGGACAGTGAGACAAGGAAAGTGACAGAGGAGAGAGAATGAGACAGAGACAGTGAGAGGAAGAGCAAGGCAGACAGAGACGTGTTTGTGAGGGAAAAGATGAGAAGCCAAAAATGTGGAAAACCAGAGGTGTGTGGTGTGATAGAAGATGATGGGGGAGAGGGGTTTTAGAGACGGAATATCAGACTTCCCTGGTGGCTCAGAGTGGTGGAGAGTCTGCCTGCCGATGCAGAAGATATGGGTTCGATCCCTGATTCAGGAAGATCCCATGCGGCATGAAGCAACTAAGCCCATGCACCACAGCTACTGAGCCAGCGCTCTAGAGCCCACACAGTGCGACTACTGAAGACTGTGCCCCTAGAACCCGGCTGCACAAGAAGCGAAGCCACCAGAAGAAGACGCCCGTGCCCTGCAATGAAGAGTGGTCCCCACTCACTGCAACTAGAGAAAAGCCTGCTCAGCAGTGAAGATCCAGCACGGCCAAAAACGAATAAATTAATTAAATTAAAAATTAAAAAGATGGAACATCAGCCTTGAATGTTACCGAGAGGATGAAGGATGCAACCACTGGGCCAGAGGTGGGGCAGGGGGTGGGGAAGGAGGTCCTTGGAGACAGCGCTTCTCAAATTTTGCAAGTGCAAAATCACCTAGGAGTCTTGTCAAACTTTGAATTCTGATTCTTCAGGTTCAAAGTGGTACCTGAGATTCCACATTTCTAACAAGCTCCCAGAGGATGCTGATGCTGCTGGTCCTTGGACCACACGTTGAGTAGCAAGACCCTAGGGCAGTGGTTTTCATATTTGGCTGCATAGTAGCAACACCTGGGGAGCTTGACCAGCGTGGAGCACCCCTGGGACTAATAAAATCATAATCTCCAGGGATAAGGTCAAGGCACTGGGATGTTTTAAAGTTCACAGGTGATTCGAATGTGTAGCTGGGGTCAAGGACTGTTACCAAAAAGTTCAGAGCAAAAGCCAATGGTTGTAGATAGCTCTTCCTGTTGAATTCTTACCTGTACATTATTATTATATTTATATTATTATATTTATTATTAGCATTATCATTTTTAATACTATTGTTCTTGGAGTTACTATTTATTGCAATGTATTGATTATCATCATTATTATTGTTATTTTTTAAATAGGAAATGCTAATGTTTACTGAAGGATTGCCCTGTACCACACTGTGCTGTATGGTTTGCACATGTTATCACAAATGAAGAGGTTCAGAGGTTAAGAATCTTTCCCATGATGACGCAGCTAATACATGGTGGAGACAATTTGCAATCTCAGATCTCTCTGAATCAAAGTTTTTATCCATTATTCCATAAATCTATGTTTCTCAAATGTTCTTCATGATAAAGATGATCTGAGATACATTAAAATACATATTCCTAGGACCTTCCTCCAGAGAATTTGATTTAGTAGCTCTGAATTGGGACTCAGGTCTCTCTATTTTGATCCCAAGGAGATTTTATTGCAAGGCAAACTTGAGAAACACTGCTATAATCACTAGTGATAGGATTGTGGCATATTATTTTATTGTTGACAATTATTCATTCCTTTCCTGTAGGAAGATTATAAACCCCGCCCTTGCCCTGCCTCCTGGTAAGTGGGTAGTGTTCTCAGCACAAGGGCCACGCTCAAATGAGTGAATTTCTCTGACCGTTGGAAAGTAAGTGACGTGACACCCAAATGTGTAGCACAAGCCTTGAACACAGGTGCATAGTTCAGCTTGCTCTCTTGCTCTTTGCCCTCTGCCATGAGAATGACATATCCCAGGGAGGGGCTGATCCTTCTGCCTGGGTTGCAGAACAAGAAGACACAAGGGGCAGGGCTAACCTGCAGTCCTTCTTTTGAGAGATAAAGATTTGTTGTTGTAAGCCTTTGAGATTGGAGGGGGTGGGGGTTGTTTGTTACTCAGCACGGCTGACTAATACAGTATTTATTTATAATGTTATATAATAGTAACATTTATTGAGTACTTTTTTCTGTGTGAAGCACTATATATATATATGATCTCTATTCCAGTCAAAAATAAACTGAAAGCTTAGGAATTATTATCTCCTTTTTAAATATGAGGAAACTGAAGCTCAAAGAGATAAGGTGGCTGCCTAAAGTCACAATGCCAGTAGCTTCGCCACTGTCTGATTCCAAACTCTTCTCCCCACAACTGAACTTTCTTGCCCCTTCTCATCCTCTCTCTTTCACATCTCTCCCCTCAGTTTTCTGCCAGCATTGGTTCCAAGTGCAACCTGTTGGTAGAAGCAGACATATGCAATATCTAATTCACTTTAATTAAAATATATTTTAGTGGATTTTTTTCTTGGGACATAACTCATTTTGATGGGAACCCATTGGATTTTAATGGGAAACGTATTAGAGGAACATATTGTGATCCTTAATGAAGCTGGGCTGTGTGGAGAAGCACCTACAGGTAATTAGAAGCCCTCCAGGCCTTTGGGGAATAAGGTGAAATGAACTTCGGTTTGTTTAAGACAATTAGTGCAGACAATGATCTGGGAGCGAATTAAATGGTCCTTGATTAGGAGCAGCTGTGCAGGTGGCGTCTTCAGGAAAATGGGACATGCAAGTGGGGCTTTTAAGAAAGAGTGATTATTAGTGCTTATCTGTTTATATTGGCAGCCGGCACTTCCGCCAGGCTGTCGGTTTGATCAAGTGGCTCCCTCTCCCCACCCTGCCTTTCCAGCTGCCCTCCCTTGCTGATACACACTCCTTCAGTGTCTTCCAGGTGCCTGCCTCCAGTGGCAGAGGAGTGTCTCCACATTGGCAGCGCTGGGAGCCTCTACACTCCCACCGGGAGATGCTTCCATACCGATGGGCACTTTTGCCCAGATAGGATTGGGAACCTCTGTGTTCTCAATAATCACTATTTCTATACTAGTTAGAATGTGTACTGCTACGCTTACACGCAGCCTTCTCAAGTGGCGCTAATGGTAAGAAGCCGGACTGCCGATGGAGGAGACATAAGAGACATGGGTTGGATCCCTGGGTTAGAAAGATCCCTGAGGGAGGGCAGGGCCACCCACTCCAGTATTCTTGCCTGGAGAATCCCATGGACAGAGGAGCCTGGCAGGCTATAGTCCATAGGGTTGCAAAGAGTTGGACACGACTAAAGTGACTTAGCACACATGCGTGCTTAATTTTATATTTGAAGCTCTAAGACCACTGTACTCTTAAAAGGAGGATTTGACACTGATGAACCTATCTGCAGGAATAGAGACACAGACAGAGTGGACTTGTGGACACAGAGTGGAGAAGGAGAGGGTGGGATGAAGTGAGAGAACAGCATTGACATATATGCGATGCTGCTGCTGCTGCGTCGCTTCAGTCCTGTCCGACCCTGTGTGACCCCATAGATGGCAGCCCACCAGGCTCCCTCGTCCCTGGGATTCTCCAGGCAAGAACACTGGAGTGGGTTGCCACTTCCTTCTCCAATGCATGAATGTGAAAAGGGAAAGTGAAGTCGCATAGTTGAGTCCGACTCTTAGCAACCCCATGGACTGCAGCCTACCAGGCTCCTCCGTCCATGGGATTTTCCAGGCAAGAATACTGCAGTGGGGTGCCATTGCCTTCTCCGCATATGTGTGCTATCATGTGTAAACCCGACAGCTAGTGGGGTGCTGCTGCATAGCACAGGAAGCTCAGTTTGGTGCTCTGTGATGACCTAGAGGACTGGGATGGCAGGGAGGCTCAAGAGAAAAGGGATATTGCATACAGATAGCTGATTCACATTGTTGTACAGCAGCAACTGACCCAACATTGTAAAGGAACTATGTGTGTCATGTCCAACTCTTTGCAATCCTATGGACCGTAGCCCACCAGGCTCCTCTGTCCATGAGATTCTCCAGGCGGGAATACTGGAGTGGGTTGCCATGCCCTGTTTCAGGGGACCTTCCCAACCCAGGGATCCAACCCATGTCTCTTATGTCTCCTGGCATTGGCAGGCCAGTTCTTTACCACTAGCGCCACCTGTGAAGTCCAAAGCAACTACACTCCAATTTTGCAAATGATAGTGAAAAATAAATAAAAGGCATCATGCCTGAGTCTGGAATGGGCTCATCCCTGCTGGAACACTGGACTAAGTCACATTAGGAGGAATAATAAATAGTGCACTGACTGTGCCAGGAACTTCTACATTGTAGAAATGAGCATGTTTCTCCCTTGCCCTGACTGAGAGCTTCTGCACATGCAGGAAAGAATGAGAAGGCTGCCTGGAAGAAGAGACATGTAAATTGAGTTCTGGCAGGAGTCAGCAAGAGGGTGCTTCTGTATTGGCAAGGATAGCGTGCACAGCTGTGGATGTTTCTACACCGATCAGAACAGAAGCATCTGAGGTGGTTGAACTGGGAATGATTCTCATGAAAGAAAGAACGGGTGAGTCTATACTAGAGGGGAAGGGTGCATCTCACAAGCAGAGAGATGTGCTTCTACACTGATATGAATAGGAATCCTTATGTTTGCTAGAATCGATGGGCATGTCTGTACCAGCAAGGATGGGCACTTCTAGGCTGGCAGGGGTACACTTCTAGAAAAGAAAAAACTTTTGCACTGAGAGGGAAGGGAATGTCTTCATTGGCGAGAATGAATGCTTCTTCAGTGGTAAGAACAAAATGTTAGGAAATGCTGACATTTCCTAACTCTTGACCAGTAAAACCAGAGTGATTCCACTGACTGCCTCAGTTCCAGACCATTCCCTGAGCTCACAGTGTCTCAGTTCACAGCACAGAGCTACTCTGCCCAGAGATGGAGGAGGTGACCACACTGTGGATGGCACAGGACAGGAGAGAAAGCAGGATCACGAGGTGTCTACCTGCCCAGGTGAGAACTAAGCCCAAGAAGAGCCCCCATCCTGGGAGACACTCAAAGTACATTCCAAGCAAACTTACTGATATTCAGTGTGAGTGAGATGGGAGAGAGTGGCAGCCAGGACCCCCCATCAACACTGAGCAGCCCCAAGCCCCTTCCCCAGTCCCCTCACAGCTCTAACTTCTGGCAGGGCCTGCGGTGAGATCCCCCATGCAACCCTGACACGGGGCTGTAGCTAAAACATTGGTCTGGCAGTTTTCCCTCTTTAAGTTGAAGTGTGATGTTGGCAGGCAGTGAGCTGTGGTGGCAGGCTGCCAGAGGGAGCATGTGTTGGAAATCCTTGTTCCACGTTGCAGCAATCTGGGGCTCCCCCACCCACAAACTGCTCCAGAGCCAGCCAGCCGTGGGGGCCAGAGCCTCCCACTGATGCAGACCAGCCACTGAGATTAGGGGATGGTGAGGCAGAAAGGCTTAGAAAAGCCAAGGAGAAAGATGTAAATAGAATCAGAACTGGAGTCAGAGAAAGACAAAGAAATGGAACCACTGCCAGAGACAGAGACACAAAGAGAGACAGAGAGACCCAAGGAGCAAGAGTTCCAAGGAAGACAGAGAAGGTGGAACTTAAAGAAAAGAAGCATGAGAGACTGGATTAAAATGACAGACCGTTATAATCTCTAGTTATAACAGAAAAAAAAAATGTATTAATGTAAATGTATTCTATTGTAACAGTTGTATAAATCAAGAAAGAAAGTCCTCAGTGGATCAGAAACTTTGTGGAATTCCTGAAAGATGGAAAGTACGTAGGCTTGGGTTGACAGAGGAGCCCATAGCCCAAAACACATAAGGAGAGCATCACTGTGCAAGTAGTCGGGGTGGCTCTAGGAATGCTCCCAACTCAGAGTCAACAGGATCAGGGGGTATCCAGAGCAGCACGGGGGACCTGGGGCAATCATGAGACTGAGCAATCGAGAAGCTGCGTTTAGAGCAGCCAGGCTGACCCATCTCTGCCCAGCTGCCCTCCACCACTCCCCTTGTGCTGAGGAGCTGACGTCAAGGGAATCTACACACAAACCAGCATAGGGAGTGAACACATTTGGGTCTGAGAGTGAGGAATGTGCTCTGAGGAATCCAGTGATACCCTAGGAAATAGGAAGAAGACCAACTTCTATCACACACCATTCATAGGCAGAACTCCTTCACAATGATGATCAGAGGCAAGATCTTGTGGTTGAAATCATCCTTCAGAAACAGGCAAAAAAAAAGGATTCTTAAAGCAAAGGTGAGCAGAAAACCAAGAACACTCAAGCATTTGAGGAAAATCAACACTGTGCAAGACAGACATAAAACTTAACAAAGAGAAGACATAAGACTAAAGAGAATACAACTTAAGAGAGACCGCACACAAAAAAGAAGTCTTTAAAGTAGTGTGATTACCATCCCTAGGGAGACTGGAGACGCTAACACATCCATAAATTGAGAACAGGCTGTTACTAAAATGAGTCACTAAGAGATCTTGAAATTTTTAAATAATTGTTCAAATTTAAAACTCAGTAGGTTGGCTGAACAGTAGAATGAATATAGCCAAAGAGAAATTTGAATAAATTTAAAGATATGCAGCTCCCATGCCACTTCTAGGTATGTGCTCAGAGAAACTCTTCTGTTTGTGTGTAAGGAAACATGTATAAGAGCGTTCATTGCGAAACTGTTTGTAATAGCAAAAAATTGGAAACAGCCTATAATCCAACAGATTGGATAAACACATTGTGCTTTGGTCACATTATAGAATCCTATACAACAGACAAAATGAATCATCTAGAGCTACACGTATCCAAAGGGATAAATTTCAAAAATATAATGCTGAGTGAAACAAAAAAAGGCTATGCAGAATGATAAATTGGTATAATGCGTACTATATATAGTTAAAACATGAAAATAATAGATATACTTTTGATGCATTCACTGTAACATGGATGATTATACTCCAATAAAATTTACATGAAAAACATACATTAAAAGTGCATATTCAAAATATATAAAGAACTCTTGTGATGTGATAAACAACACAGAACAAATGGGCAAAAGATTTGAACAGAAATTCCATGAAAGCACATATATGAACAGAAATAGTTACATGAAAAAATGCTCAGCTTCACTAGTCATTAGAGAAATACAAATTAAAATAATTATGAGGTACCATTACATACTAAAGTTAAAAAGACTGGCAATACCAAGTGTTGGCAAGGATATAGAGCAACTGGAATTCTCATAGATTTCTGGCAGGAGTGCAAAATGGCAGAGTCACTTCGGAGAACAGTACGTTAGAATCATAAAGTTAAACACACACAACGCATAACACAGCAATTCAACTTCCAGTTATTTACTCGAAAGAAATTAAAGCATATGTCCACACAAAGATCTATACATAAATGTTCATAGTTTTATTACACAGAAGAGACTCAAACTGGAAGTAATCTAAATGTTTATCAACTGGGGAACAGATAAATGAATTATTGTATAGCCACACTTGGAAATACTATCCAGCTATAAAAAGTACTAAACCATGAAGTAATGCATGCAAAAACATGACCAAATCTCAAAAATATTATGGTAAGTAAAATAGATCAAACTTAAAAGACCATACACTATACAATTACACTTATTTGAAGTTATTGAAAAGGCAGAGCTATGATGACAGAAAGCAATTGTCTAGGGCCAGGATCAGAGCAGAGGATCAACTGCAAAGGGGCACGAGGATACCTTTCTGAGTGATGGAATTATTTTAGGTATTGATTGTGATGTGGTTACACAATTTTACACAAATGCTAAAATTTATGAAATAGTGCCCTTAAATGAACTATATAGTATAGAAACACTTTTGTAAAAGGTATTTTTAAGGTTATAAAGACCAAATTTGATATAACTGTTATCCCTGAAGTGAGAAGGAAGGGAATGGAATTGGTAAGAGAATAAAAAGAGCTTCAATTATATTGGTAATGTTTTATTTCTTAAAAATAAAAATATGAAGAAAATAAGGAAAATGGTAGTAGTTGACAAAATTTGGTGATGTGTGCCAGCATGTTTTTGTATTAATTCTTTATACTTTTGTGTATCATTGAAATATTTCAAAATTTATTTTGAAAGAACAAATTAGTGGGAATTTCCTGGTGGTCTAGTGGTTAGGATTCACATTTTTACTGCCAAGATCCAGGTTCAATCCTTTGTTGGGGAACTGAGATCCTGGAAAATGTGCAGTGTGGCCAAAAAAAAGAATAGAGAAAGAAAGAACAAATTAGTGAGTTAAAAATAAGCTAAAGGATTATCTCAACTGTTGGGTAAAATGACTGAGATGAAGAGAATGGAAAAAAAAAAAACAGTTAAATAACAAAGAGGCTAGATATGGAAGTTTCAACATTCATCTAGTGTTTAGTAGGTGTTCCAAAAGCAGAAAGACAGAGGAAAGAAGATAATTAATCAGTGAGAACATTTCCATTGAAGAAAGGCAAGAGTCTTCAGATTCAAAGGATCAATCAAGTGCTAAACATATAAATGGAAGGAGGGAGATTCACCCCTTGGACACATAGTGGTAAAATATCGGGAGAAAGGTCTTAAAAGATAAAGTTAGAGAAAGAGAGAGAGAGAGAGAACTGCTTATCCTCAGAGGAGTAAGAATCAGGTTGGCAAATAATTTCTCTTTGAAAGACAATGGAATTCTCCAGATTTCTGGAGAAAATTGTTTTGATCCCAAGATCCTATACCCAACCCAACTAGAGCAAAATGAAAACTTTGGGACAGACTCTCTGAAAAAATTATTATTCACAGACTCTCTGAAGAAGCTACTCAAGAATTACTGTCATCAAAGAAAACAAAAATTAACACAAGGCTAAAAAAGACATGGGATACAGGAAACACTTATGAAAAAAATAGTAAAATGTTGTGGCTAAGTCTAACAGCAGTTGCAGCAATGACAACCACCACCCAGGAACTAAACCCCAGATGACCTCAATGTGGGATGTATTTAGAGGTGGGAAAGGGGAGTGAAAGTGTCCTTAACATGTTCAAAGAAAGAATATAGATGCTGAGAAATTCTAGACATATAAAGAAAAATGTATATGCCTTGAACATTTAAGGGAAGGAGAATTTTCTCTCTGAGTAGGATGTAGTAGGCTGTGGCAGGCCAGATTACATTAAATAGGAATAAAAGAGATAAATTGTAAAATCATATTATTAAAAATGTCACAGAGCTGTAGTAATGAGGTCTAGATGAAATAAAATGCAGAGGAGGAAGAGCCGTTCCCAGATGAATTGACAATCAGCCTTGAGAGCATTTTCCAATTCTAGGCTGAGTGTGAGGATCTTGCTTGGCTTAGGCTGAGGATCTATATCAAGAAGACAGCAAAGCTTTTGGTGACCTTGTAGAGCCAGTGAGGAGGTTGGAATCTATAGCCGTACACAATGCAATGTGCCCACAGAACATTTTTTGAGTTCTGGGTCTATGTGGTAGACTGAGTGGCTGGTCCAAAAACCTCCAAAAAGTGAAGTGAAATCTGCTTTAACAGTACTTTATCAAGCTAGAGGGAGGAGATTGCCACAAACATTGGTGCTCTCATCATCAAGAGGCTCAAAACTGCAAAGAGAAAAACTGAATTTCTCATAATTACTTAGAGCTGAGGAGTCAAAGACTTTCCAGTCTCTCAACCAAAAGCTTGGGGGTGGAGGGAAGGGAGAGCATGTCCGAAGAACAAGAACAAATCAGAAATAGGCTGAGACTTACTAAAAGTGCAAGTCAGCCCTGACCCAGCTCAGTCCCTCATTGTATTGAAGTGATCAGTTCCCACATTCAATGTATGTAACAAAGAGTCAGAAAAAACCTTCATCTGCAGCTTCTGTAATTCTTTTGTATACAATGTGTGGCATATTTTTTTAAAATTACTAAACATGTATAAGGGCAGGCAAGTGTGACCAATAACCAATTTAAAAGTGGAAGCAAACAAGCAGATGAATGAAATACTAGAATTACCAGACAAGAACTTAATAGCTATGAGTAATATGTTAAATTGAATCACAGAAAAGATGGACAAGATGAATGAAAAGATAGAGAATTTCAAGTTATTTTAAATTTATAAAAACACAATCAAATAAGCATCCTAAAACAAAATCATGAAAACTAAAATTAAAATCCATTAAATTGGTTTAACAGCAGTTTAGACACAGCTTAAGAGGTAATTAGTGAAATAGAGGACACGACTAGGTGACTTCACTTTCACTTTTCCCTTCACGCATTGGAGAAGGACATGGCAACCCACTCCAGTGTTCTTGCCTGGAGAATCCCAGGGACAGGGGAGCCTGGTAGGCTACCGTCTATGGGGTCACACAGAGTCGGACACAACTGAAGTGACTTAGCATAGCATAGCATAGCGTAGTGAAGTAGAGTGAACTCCGGGAGATGGTGATGGACAGGGAGGCCTGGCATGCTGCAATTCATGGGGTCGCAAAAAGTTGGACACGACTGAGCGACTGAACTCAACTGAACTGAACTGAGTGAAGTAGAAAATATGTCAGAAGAAAATGTCCAGATAGGTCAGCAGCATAGAAAGAGGTAAAGACTGCAATATATAGAACAGAGACAAAGACATGTGAGATACAATGAAAATAAGGAGTCTTCCTCTCTTTATTAAAATTGTGTAATTGTAGTTCAAGAAGGGGAGAAGAGAGGAAATGGGGTAGTTCTGATATTTGGAGAGAAAATACCTGAGAATTTTTCAAAGTTAGAAGGGTAGTAACCCCAAAATACAAGGAGTTCAGCATACTGCAAGCAGATAGAACCAAAGAAAACCACATGAGACGGCTTTATAGGCAAAGTGCTAAAAACAAAAGACATCATCTTAAAAGGGAAAAGAGACATAGAAGAGGAAAAGACACATTACCACATTATCTTCAAAGAATTACAATAAAACTTACAGCTGACTTTTCAATGGAAACCATAGAAGCCAGAAGACAATGGAACGAAATCCATAAAGTGTAGAAAGAAAAAATGTGGCAAAACAGAATGCTAAAAATAGCCTTCAAAAATGAAAGTGAGATCATGACATTTCATATAAAAATAGGTTAAAAATTCATTGCCAGCACATTTGTGCTATAAGAAATACTAAAGAAAAAAATTTCAAACCACAGAAAGCCTTTTCAGATTAGAAAAATGAGCTGATTACATGGAACTGAAGAAAAGAAAGGAAAATGAAGAAAAATGGATAAATATAAGGATAAAAGCTGTTTATAACAGCAATAATGCAAATGTGTTATTGAGCTTACAAAATATGTTAAAGTAAAATATATGGCATCAATATTACAAAGGTCTAGAAGTGATATATGCATGCTAAGTAGCTTCAGTCTCATCTGACTCTTTGTGACCCTATGGATTTTTGACCCTATGGACTATAGCCCGCCAGGCTCCTCGGTCCGTAGGATTCTCCAGGCAAGAGTGCTGGAGTGGGTTGCTAGGTTCTCCTCCAGGGGATCTTCCCAACCCAGGGATTGAACCCACGTCTTTTCCATGTCCTGCATTGGCAGGTGGATTCTTTACCACTAGCATCACCTGGGAAGACCCTAGAAGTGATAAATAGGGTTAAAATTCTATAAGATGCTTGCATCTTTTAGAAAATGGTAAAAGGACTGATTTAAGACTTGCAGCTGTGGGACAATATCAAATGGCCTAATACACATGTAACTGGAATATTTCATGCAAGGACGGGCACAATTAAAGACAGAAACAATAAGGACCTAACAGAAGCAGAAGAAATTAAGAAGAGGTGGCAAAAATACACAGAAGAGCTGTACAAAAAAAATCTTAATGACCCATATAATCACGGGGGTGTGGTCACTCACCTAGAGCCAAACATTGTGGAGTCTGAAGTCAAGTGAGCCTTAGGAAGCATTACTACAAACAAAGCTTATGGGAGTGATGGAATTCCAGCTGAGCTATTTCAAATCCTAAAAGGTGATGCTGTTAAAGAGCTGCACTCAATATGTCAGCAAATTTGGAAAACTTAGCAATGACCACAGGACTGGAAAATGTCACTTTTCATTCCAATCCCAAAGAAGGGCAATGCCAAAGAATGTTCAAACTACCATACAACTATGCTCATTTTACATGTTACCCTCTTCCAACAACACAAGAGAAGACTCTATACATGGACATCACCAGATGGTCAACACCGAAATCAGATTAATTATATTCTTTGCAGCCAAAGATGGAGAAGCTCTATACAGTCAGCAAAAACAAGACCAGGAGCTGACTGTGGCTCAGACCATGAACTCCTTATTGCCAAATTCAGACTGAAATTGAAGAAAGTAGGGAAAACCACTAGACCATTCAGGTATGACCTAAATCAAATCCCTTATGATTATACAGTGGAAGTGAGAAATTGATTTAAGGGCCTAGATCTGATAGAGTGCCTGATGAACTATGGAATGAGGTTCATGACATTGTACAGGAGACAGGGATCAAGACCATCCCCATGGAAAAGAAATGCAAAAAAGCAAAATGGCTGTCTGGGGAGGCCTTACAAATAGCTGTGAAAAGAAGAGAAGTGAAAAGCAAAGGAGAAAAGGAAAGATATAAACATCTGAATGCAGAGTTCCAAAGAATAGCAAGAAGAGATAAGAAAGCCTTCTTCAGCGATCAATGCAAAGAAATAGAGGAAAACAACAGAATGGGAAAGACTAAAGATCTCTTCAAGAAAATCAGAGATACCAAAGGAACATTTCATGCAAAGATGAGCTCGATAAAGGACAGAAATGGTATGGACCTAACAGAAGCAGAAGATGTTAAGAAGAGGTGGCAAGAATACACAGAAGAACTGTACAAAAAAGATCTTCATGACCCAGATAATCACGATGGTGTGATCACTGACCTAGAGCCAGACATCCTGGAATGTGAAGTCAAGTGGGCCTTAGAAAGCATCATTACGAACAAAGCTAGTGGAGGTAATGAAATTCCAGTTGAGCTATTCCAAATCCTGAAAGATGATGCTGTGAAAGTGCCGCACTCAACATGCCAGCAAATTTGGAAAACTCAGCAGTGGCCACAGGACTGGAAAAGGTCAGTTTTCATTCCAATCCCAAAGAAAGGCAATGCCAAAGAATGCTCAAACTACCACACAATTGCACTCATCTCACACGCTAGTAAAGTAATGCTCAAAATTCTCCAAGCCAGGCTTCAGCAATATGTGAACCATGAACTTCCTGATGTTCAAGCTGGTTTTAGAAAAGGCAGAGGTACCAGAGATCAAATTGCCAACATCTGCTGGATCATAGAAAAAGCAAGAGAGTTCCAGAAAAGCATCTATTTCTGCTTTATTGACTATGCCAAAGCCTTTGACTGTGTGGATCACAATAAACTGTGGAAAATTCTGAAAGAGATGGGAATACCAGACAACCTGATCTGCCTCATGAGAAAGCTATATGCAGGTCAGGAAGCAACAGTTAGAACTGGACATGGAACAACCGACTGGTTCCAAATAGGAAAAGGAGTTCATCAAGGCTGTATATTGTCACCCTGTTTATTTAACTTATATGCAGAGTACATCATGAGAAATGCTGGACTGGAAGAAACATAAGCTGGAATCAAGATTGCCGGGAGAAATATCAATAACCTCAGATATGCAGATGACACCACCCTTATGGCAGAAGTGAAGAGGAACTAAAAAGCCTCTTGATGAAAGTGAAAGCGGAGAGTGAAAAAGTTGGCTTAAAGCTCAACATTCAGAAAACGAAGATCATGGCATCTGGTCCCATCACTTCATGGGAAATAGATGGGGAAACAGTGGGAAGTGTCAGACTTTTTTTTCTGGGCTCCAAAATCACTGCAGATGGTGACTGCAGCCATGATATTAAAAGACGCTTACTCCTTGGAAGGAAAGTTATGACCAACCTAGATAGCATATTCAAAAGCAGAGACATTGCCAACAAAGGTTCGTCTAGTCAAGGCTATGGTTTTTCCTGTGTTCATGTATGGATGTGAGAGTTGGACTGTGAAGAAGGCTGAGCGCTGAAGAATTGATGCTTTTGAACTGTAGTGTTGGAGAAGACTCTTGAGAGTCCCTTGGACTGCAAGGAGATCCAACCAGTCCATTCTGAAGGAGATCAGCCCTGGGATTTCTTTGGAGGGAATGATGCTAAAGCTGAAACTCCAGTACTTTGGCCCCCTCATGCGAAGAGTTGACTCATTGGAAAAGACTCTGATGCTGGGAGGGATTGGGGGCAAGAGGAGAAGGGGACGACAGAGGATGAGATGGCTGGATGGCATCACTGACTCGATGGATGTGAGTCTCAGTGAACTCCGGGAGTTGGTAATGGACAGGGAGGCCTGGCATGCTGCAATTCATGGGGTCAAAA